>NC_135655.1:16658074-16978074 GCF_964188315.1 Podarcis muralis | reverse complement strand
CGGGTTGCGAACATGATCCGTGCGGGATGCACGTTCGCAACCTGCAGCGTTCGCAACCTGCAGTGGCGTGTCTGTGCATGTGTGCATGTGCGGGTTGCAATTCGGCACTTCTTCTGCACATGCGCAAAGTATGAATTAGTGTTTCTGCGTATGTGCGGCCACCGAAACCCAGAAGTAACCCGTTCCGGTACTTCCGGGTTTTGGCGAGTCCGTAACCTGAAAAAACACAACCTGAAGTGTTGTGTATGACTGTAAACACTTGGCCACTGCCCAAAGCCCTCGCTCCAATATCATATGTGGAATTGGGGTAGGCTTTATTCCCTAAGCAGGGGAGGGGAATTCTATTTGCAAATGTTTTCCCCTCATTGTCCCTTCCCTTTGATGAATGCTTATGAGCATTCTCTCTCATGCTGAGCAGGTCTTCCTGCCTGTAGCTGTGCTTTTCCTTCTCCTCAGTCATCACACACCACTTTGCAGGCTGCTCTCTAGCTTCCTGGCTGCCTGTGACTGTGATTCAGAGTGCTCGCTTCCTGAAATAGGATTTGTCTCGAACATTGTGTGAGTTGCTCCACAGATCGCTCTTCTCTGCAAGGAACGCTGAATTCAGCCGGCTAGCGGCTGCAGACCTGTGATGCGCATAAGAACGGCTTGAAGAAAAGCCTTGGATAATTTCCACCCAGACTATTTTTTAATGCTAGATATATTTATGGAGAGGCTATTCAAGGGGCAGCTTTTAAGTGCACTTGCTAGAGACATAGAGGGGAAACTGTCCTGTGAGAAAACCACACAAACACACAGTAAGCAGCACTAGTCCCAAAGCATTCCCATATAGGCTTTTTGAGAATCCAGCACCCCGAAACTTGAGATTCAAGAATGATGTCACATGGCCTGGTGATGCCCCAAATGATGGAGGAGTTTGGATTTGATATCCCGCTTTATCACTAACTGAAGGAGTCTCAAAGCGGCTAACATTCTCCTTTCCCTTCCTGCCCCACAACAAACACTCTGTGAGGTGAGTGGGGCTGAGAGACTTCAGAGAAGTGTGACTAGCCCAAGGTCACCCAGCAGCTGCATGTGGAGGAGCGGAGACACGAACCCGGTTCCCCAGATCACGAGTCCACCGCTCTTAACCACTACACCACACTGGCTCACATGGTATGAGGTGGGGCCTGGTGATGTCACAGAGCTGTCAGCCCAGCAATAAAGGGGTGGAGTCTAGCAATAAAAAGGGGAAGCCAAAGGTGTGAGGTCCCCCTGAAATGGAAGATGGGAATAGATATTGAAAATGACTTTGAGGAGGCAACGTAACTGGTGTCATGCCTCCATGAGTCCTTGCAGGAGGCACCAATGGCAATCAACAAGGTCAAGCTGGAGGACATGCCTCCACTCTCAATGTACAGAGATAAAGTACAAAGGGAAGCATGAGAGGTGATTTGATAGCCATTTTCAGATATCTGAAGGGCTATCACATGGAAGATGGAACAAGCTTGTTTCCTCCTACTCCAGGACCTGAACCAATGGATTCTGACTAAACATCAGGGAGAACTTTTTGACAGTAAGAGCGGTTTGACTAGGGTTGCCATATTTCAAAAAGTAAAAACCAGGACAGAAGTTGTTGAGCTTTTTCCAGACAAACTCCCCAAATGCCAGAGGTATGGCAGCCCTATGTTTGACAGGTGGAATCTCCTTCATTGGATGGTCATCTGTAATGAATGCTTCAGCTGAGATTCCTGCATTACGAGGGTGAACTAGATGACCCGCATGGTCCTTTCCAACTCTTCAATTCTATTATTCTGTGATTCTTGGGTGGCAGTCTATGGTTGCCACAGCGCAGCAGTCATGCAAACACTATGCAAAAGGATAGCTGTGCTCGTGGTGATGGCCACGTGTAATCTACCTACTCTTCAAGACTTGCTATTGAATGAGCTCATTTTTTAGGTTTTGTCAACACCTCAACAAGTATGAGGCTTCTGAAGCTGAAGCAGCCCTGACAACATCAATGGGAGAAGATGGATTTTGTGAAGTCTTGGCAGTCTTCAACAATTTGGGGGTGCCAGCATCCTCTTTGTCCATTCACTGTCTTTTTTTAAAAAAATAATAATTTTTAAAATATTTTTATTAAGTACAAATTAGAAAACTTTACAGAAATATTGCAAAATTAATGAATGTTAGAATGATGTCGGAATGAAGTTAAGTGGTTTTTAGCAGCAATGTTATAAAGGAATATGTAAAAATGGATTGTTAACAGGTGATAATCTAAAGTTATAATATATTAAGATAAAGGATTAAGATAAAAACAAAGAGGGAAAGGATTTGCTGAATTAACTAATTGAACTGGAATACAAAAAAGGGAGGTGTGAGGAGGTCAGGGAAACAAGCAAACGAAAGACAAGATATGGAAGGATTGATTTGTTTTTAACTGTTTTTATTTTTCTGTACTTTGTATTTTCTTTTTTCTTTTTTTTCTTTTTCTTATTTTTGTAACATTTTGAAACTTTAATAAATATCTTTAAAAAAAAACAAATTAGAAAACATACATATTTACAACAAAAGAAAAAGAAAATACATATAACCAAGGAAAAAAATTAGAGAGTATTTTGTCTCTTTTCATATTTAAAGTTATTTATACCTCTGTAAAATGCTATTCACAATAAAGGAGTGAAATGAAAGATAAGATATCAGAAAAAAGAAAAAAAGAACAAAGAAAAAATAAAGAAGTAAAATAAAAAGATCATAGGTGAAAAGTAGATAAGTACATAGCTGTTTCCCATCTATATTTATATTCAATTGTATAATTTCATCTTATCACTGTCCTTATCACTGTCTTTTTTATATATCTTGGATGCATGGATCTCTTTTGCTCTGGGAACAAGCCTTTTGCAGGCGTGCTAGGGACAAAACTGTGCATTACGCACAAAGGCCTGAGGGAATAAATATATTTTCCATAGCATTGGAAGCACATGACTGTCAGGCCCTTTCAGATTCCCAGGAATTAATTAATTAATTAATTAATTAATTAATTGCCGGCACCCCCTTCAGGTGGGCTGATCCCTAGTTGTTGAGAACTTTGCTAGTTGTGATCAAAAAACTTAAACCTGCCCTGGTAGCAAACTGATCCCATGATGCATGGCAGAGAAAGAGAGAGTGAGTGCAAATTTGCACACTGCCACATCATTGCCAGCTGCACGCTTCATCAGTGGCGTCTGTCCCTGGCAGTTATCTCTCCCTGCCACCCAGGAAGTAACCTGAAACTTGTCCTCATCTGCATCCATTGCTGAGCATTGTAAGGTCCCTGGGTTGTGGGTTATGACCCAGTCTTGCTCAAAATTACCCCCTGAAGCCACTATTGGCACAGAGAGGGAAGCTTCTAATTGGAGCCTTCTCCCTGGAGCTAATAGCAGTTTCAGCAAGAGAGGAATTATTATGGCAACATACAGGGAAAGTATTGACCCCTCTCCTCCCTGTGTTCACTGCCTATTACAGTGGTACCTCGAGTTACAGACACTTCAGGTTACAGACACTTCAGGTAACAGACTTCGCTAACCCAGAAATAGTACATCAGATAAAGAACTTTACTTCAGGATGAGAACAGAAATTGCGCCATGGTGGCAGCAAGAAAATTGAAGGTTAAAAACAGTTTCAGGTTAAGAACGGACCTCCGGAACGAATTAAGTTCTTAACCCGAGGTAGCACTGTACAGTGGTACCTCGGGTTACATACGCTTCAGGTTACATACGCTTCAGGTTACAGACTCCGCTAACCCAGAAATAGTACCTCAGGTTAAGAACTTTGCTTCAGGATGAGAACAGAAATCGTGCTCCGGCGGAGGCCCCATTAGCTAACGTGGTGCTTCAGGTTAAGAACAGTTTCAGGTTAAGAACGGACCTCCAGAATGAATTAAGTACGTAACCAGAGGTACCACTATATTATTATTATTATTATTATTATTATTATTATTATTATTAAACATGCACATTAGATACTTGCATGCATTTAACATCATGTGTAGTTTGGCCCTTGGTGCTCATGACATGTGCAAACTGTAGTGTCAGCACAACCCATGGCACATGCAGACTCCCTCCACAGTGCAGAGATGGGTTGCTGGGTGAAGGCTGGAGTCGCAATGCTAGCTTTCCAGCAGGTGTGTCACTGCTGCTGTCCAGGAAGAGGATGGGTGAGACAGCAGGGAGGTCAGCAGAATGCATCTGACCAATCTGAACCTCTATTTAGCTTTTGAAAGGGAACTGCAATAGCAGGGACCCTTGTGTTGTAAGACTAGTTATGTGAGGACCTACCACCCCAGCCCTTTCATAATTTATCTTTGAGGAGGGGGTGGTAAATGAAGGACTAATTTAATGAGGGGTTGTTGGATGTCTGATCCATCTGATACTTTTGGTTTCATATTAATTCCAAACCTATGTGCTCCAGAACATCCCAGGTGATATCAGTGAGTTCTCTGCAGTCTGTGCCCATCCCAGTATAAATCCCCATTGCTGCATCTTCCCATTTAGCCTGGTTTGTCTGAGGCACCTAGGTCAATGGGAAGGGAACTGTAACTGTCACAATACCCAGATGATTCAGATATACATGATCAGGAGCATGCACCTTCATGCAAATTTTGAAACAGGACTGAATATCATGATGGAAAAGTTAGAGCCTTAGCTGCACATACCACAGAAAACACAGAATTATAAAACTGGCAACGTGGAGGCCATCTACTCCCTGCTCAATGTAGAATTTACTAAGCAGGATGCAGCCACAGCATACCTACCAGTCCTCAGCATACCTACCAGTCCTCAGACAGATGTTTTGGACTAAAACTCCCATCAGCCATAGGTAGCATGGCCAATGGTCAAGGACGATTCATTATGCTGGCTAGGGCTGATGGGAGTTGCGGTCCAAAGCATCTGGAGAACACCAGGTTGGTGAGGACTGATTGTATCCTATTTTGTAGATGCTACGTTGAGCAGGAAGCTGGAGTAGATGGTCCCAGCACGGCCAATGGTCAAGGATGGTTAAGGATAGTCAATGGTCCCAGCTTTATAAGTCTCTGTTTCTATAGTATATTAAACTAAGGCTATAAACTTCTTCACCAAAGGGATTAAATGTGAAAACATGTGCACAGACATGAAAGGCACACACGTTCCTTTGTGGGTGCTTATTGCTCAAGGATACAAGGTAGACTGTTCCATTTTTGAATAGCTCTTACTATTAGCAAGCTTCTTTTAAGTTTTAGCCTGCTTCCATACAATTTTCATCAACTGGTTCTTGTCCTATCCTCTGAACAACAGAGAACAAGTCTGTGAAGGTGCAGTGCAAAATTAATCAGAGAATGGTTCTCAGGAGGCCATGATGGAAATCCATCTCGTTGACAAAGTGCTGAAAATGCTAGAAATGTTCGCAAACTCTGAAAGGTTCCATTCATTTTGGATCCCAGAATAATGAAGTAAACATGAAAGTATATCTATTTGTTATTACAATAGATTTAAGTGCATTTCCCTTGAAATCCACCAGCAGTTCCACTCCTATTGCATCTGCAATATTTGATACAGGCATACAGAGACAGAGAAAGATCTTAAACCCAGCCATGAGAGATACAGCACGTTGGCTGAAGAAAATGTATATAAGTGGAAAGTGATTATTTAAAATCCATCCTTATGGGCGGATTATGGGAGGCACGCTTTTCATGAAAGAAAACCAGAGTACTGAGCAGAAGACGGGAATAAGCTAATGCAAACAAATGTGATCTTTCACAAGTACGCTCTGTCTTCCTTTTTCTATAATTAACTGTTCTTTTAGTTTGCAAGAGACTCGTTTTGTTAATCTAAAAGGGTAATTGCTTTTTACCCAAGCAATGTAGGTTTCAATCGCCACAATCTTGCACCCTCCCTCCCTGCATGTATGGAAAGCATGGAGCTTATTGCAAAAAAAGGTAGTAGGATCTTGCTTGTCCCAAGAGTTAGGACTGTGTCAGGGGCAGCATTCTAGAACAGTTAAGGAGCCATGAACCCAGGGCCAGGCTCTAAGAGCAAGTGGGATAATAGCTCAGTGATTAGAGCATCTGCTTTGCACACAGGAGGTCCCAGGTTAAATCCCCAGCATCTCCAGTTAGAGCTCGGAAAATCCAAGATCAGAGAACAAGCCAGAAGCACAAGACCCTCTGAAGTGCGGGTAGACTTTCTTGCTCAAGCACAGTTCCTCTAAGCCAGGAAGCTCTCTTATACAGTGGTGCCCCGCAAGACGAATGCCTCGCAAGACGAAAAACTCGCTAGACGAAAGGGTTTTCCGTTTTTTGAGTCGTTCCGCAAGACGAATTTCCCTATGGGCTTGCTTCGCAAGACGAAACGTCTTGCGAGTTCTTGCGAGTTTGTTTCCTTTTTCTTAAAGCCACTAAGCCGCTAAGCTGTTAATAGCCGCTAAGCCGCTAAGCCGCTAATAGCCGTGCTTCGCAAGACGAAAAAAACGCAAGACGAAGAGACTCGCGGAACGGATTAATTTCGTCTTGCGAGGCACCACTGTACTCCTTCCTGTCTTGTAGGAGCCAATGACCATTCTGGGTGGAGTCAGTATGGAAAGTTATTCCCTGAGAAGCTGCAAGGCTCACCATATGTGGTAGTGCTCAACAGTTCCTGACATCAGCACATGGAATGTAAAGAGGCATGAGGAAGAATGAGCTGTGAGTGATCCTAATGGGGTAACTGTGCCCCTGAAGGACCAGGTGCGCAACCTGGAGTCATTTTGGACTCACAGCTGTCCATGGAGGTGCAGGTTAATTCTGTGTCCAGGGCAGCTGTCTACCAGCTCCACCTGGTACACAGGCTGAGACCCTACCTGCCCGCGGACTGTTTTGCCAGTGGTGCATGCTCTAGTTATCTCCCACTTGGACTACTGCAATGCGCTCTACGTGGGGCTACCTTTGAAGGTGACTTGGAAACTGCAATTAATCCAGAGTGCGGCAGCTAGACTGGTGACTGGGAGTGGCCGCCGAGACCATATAACACCGGTCCTGAAAGATCTTCATTGGCTCCCAGTACGTTTCTGAGCACAATTCAGAGTGTTGGTGCTGACCTTTAAAGCCCTAAGTGGCCTTGGTCCTGTATACCTGAAGGAGTGTCTCCATGCCCATCATCCAGCCTGGACACTGAGATCCAGCACCGAGGGCCTTCTGGGGGTTCCTTCGCCGCAAGAAGTGAGGTTACAGGCAACCAGGCAGAGGGCCTTCTCAGTAGTGGCACCCGCCCTGTGGAACGCCTTCCCACCAGATGTCAAGGCAATAAACAACTATTTTACTTTTAAAAGACACCTGAAGGTGGCCCTGTTTAAGGATGTTTTTAATGTATTGTTTTTGATATTTGGTTGGAAGCCACCCAGAGTGGCTGGGGAGACTCAGTCAGATGGCGGGGTATAAATTAATAATAATAATAATAATAATAATAATAATAATAATAATAATTGTTATTATTAAGTGAGGTCCATAAGGGTTTCAGCTTGATGTAATTTCCTCCTTACGTCAAAGCTCTCCTAGTATAGCTGTACAGCCAGCACAACACCACTCTGACAGTAGAGTCATATCCAAGTTAGTAAACCAAGGTTAAGTCACAGTTATCCCTGTTTGGGTATAATGGGAGACTGTGGTTTAAACAAACCACTCTAGAAGTGCCCAAGTATATAGCCCAAGTAAGCCAAGGAGAAGAGGAGAGATGGCTGGAGGGGTGGGATGGGGGAAAGCAAAGCAAACAGGCCTCTCTCTGTCCTCACTGGCAGAATGAAGCACCACTGATGAGGGAGGGCTCACTTGATAACCATGGTTTATTAAGCTAATATTGCTACCTCTGAGCTCAGTCTATGTGCGAATAAACAGAGATCAATCTGACATCACCACAGGAAGGTCTATAGGTCAGGGATACAGCAGAGGGTTCCTTGTTCATCTCCAGGTGGAACTGGGAATGGCCCATGCCTGAAATCCTGGAGAGCCACTTCTAGTGAGTGTAGATGATAACTGAATTAGATGGACCAAAGGTCCCACTTGTTATAATGTTGCTTCATATGTCCTTAAGTTCAGTACATTCAGAAAGTTGTGTTACAACATTTCAGTCTCCCCAAACACTTTCCTGCAGACCTCCAAGTCGCCGTAAGTTCAACAACAACAACAACAAGACTTCAGAGGGGCGCTCCTGTGAGAAACTGCTGAACCTGAATTTATTAGCAAATGTTATTCCGTTGAATCTGGGCTCAAGTGAGGAAGATAGCAATATAATCTTATCACCCATGACTGCTGTTGTGAATGAGTCATTCCATTCATATCGTTTATGCATTTGGCCAATGCATATAAATGAGGTGTAACTACTGCATGCCCTTTGCATTTCGTGGCCCTTTCTTTTGCTCTGCTTTCGATAAACTTTTATAACTCTGTGCATATGAATTGCATCCAGACTTCGGGTGCAACCCTAGCTCCTTGATGTTGTTGCTTGTGGAGGTTAGGAAACCAAACAGGCTCCTGTCCACCAGCCAGCCTCTACTGCCAGGGTAGCCCACCATGCAAGGGGGAGGGGGGCTTTGCCATGCTGGAGGCCCCATGGCATGTATAAAGTTACTACTGGCTATTTTACCACTTGTGGTAGCCAGCAGAAAGCCCAAAAATTGGGAATTTGGGAGTCGGGTGATAGAGGTTTTGGCTCTGCTGGATCCAAAATCTGGCATATCCCATAAGGGGCAGGGATTTGTATCTGTCACTATGTTCCATGACTCCTCAGCCTCCCTTAAGCTTTTGTAGTTGGAGTCAGTCAGGGCCCCAGTTGGAGTCAGTCAGTGTCCCCCCAGGCCAGGTGGGAAAGGGCCTGCAGGACAGGGAGCAGGTCTTCCAAGACTCATAGCCATAATCCCTTGTTGTGAAATTGATTCAAGATGCTTTATGGGAATATTTCATACACACCCACACACCAAATGAAGATAGCACAGCTTATGCCACAATAAATTTGATAGGCTTTAAAATGCCACAGGACTCTATCCTGGCTGTTTTGCTCCAATAACTGGAGTCATGCATGCAAGATGGGTTTCGGTGCATCATGCAAGAAGGACCTGGGATCTCTTCTACCCTTGGCAAGGAGCTGTAATGATGCCCCCACCCCAGCCAATTAAAAACAATATCCATTTACTGCAATAGTCACATTATAAATTACTACATTTTATGTGACCTAAGTACTCAAATGTTCAGAGTAAGGGCGAGGCAAGGTGGAAGAGCAAAAACATTCACACACCTTTGTGCCGTGGCACAGGAATAATAATAATAATAATAATAATAATAATTTTTATTTATACCCCGCCCTCCCCGGCTAGAGCTGGGCTCAGGGCGGCTAACACCAGTAAAATTACAGTAAAATCATAATAGGGGAAAAAACTCAATTTAAAATACAGGTTAAAATGCAATCTAAAATGCAGTCTCATTTTAAAAGTAGCCCATAGATCAAAACCGTAAGGGGAGGGAAAAACATAAGGGTCAGACTGAGTCCAAACCAAAGGCCAGGCAGAACAGCTCTGTCTTGCAGGCCCTTTGGAAAGATGTCAAGTCCCACAGGGTCCTAGTCTCTTGTGACAGAGCATTCCACCAAGTTGGGGCCAGTACTGAAAAGGCCCTGGCCCTAGTTGAGACCAATCTAACTACCTTGTGACCTGGGACCTCCAAAGTGTTGTCATTTGTGGACCTTAAGGTCCTCCGCGGGGCATACCAGGAGAGGCGGTCCCGTAGGTACGTGTGTCCTAGGCCGCATAGGGCTTTAAAGGTCAAAACCAGACCTTAAACCTGACCCTGTACTCCACCGGGAGCCAGTGCAGTTGGTAAAGCACAAGGAAGAATGGATAGCTTCTCCTGCATTTGATATCGCTGCGGCAGCAGTGGTGCAGCACCACAAACATATGTGTCATATACTCCATAGTCTGATAGGTGTTTTTTGCACATCACCGCCCCCCGGGTCTGCATCTCCAGAGGGTGCCAGTTTTCACAAATGCTGAAAACTCCTCCAAAAATCACATGACAACTTTGCTTCTATGTCTCTGAACCATTGCCACAACTGAGCTCCTGCAGGTTATGTAAGGTTGCCTGAAATTGAAATGTTCGGCAGGACTATGTGTTATTAGTTATATTATGAAACACCAAATACAATACAGCCATTGCAAAGTGGAGCTTCCTGCATAGTAGCATTAGCCTGAGTTTATTGAAGACCTTGGAAATGTAAGCTTCAGGCAAGCTGCTAAGACCTTTTTATTTTGTCAGGCTTGAAGTGGGGGTTAAAGTTCTGTCTCCTGGTTTTTATCGCTGAGTTGTTTTATCACGCTCTTGGTTTTACTGTACGAAATTGATTTTAGAAATATGAACTGTTTTCAGTGCAGCTTGAAGACTTTTCCTGCATGTTATACTTATGTTTGTTTGTGAACTGTTTTATCGTATACTCATTTATTTTACTTGTTTTTTTAACAAACCGCTTCGAGTTTATTTTGGAATACACACGGTTCAAAATTGACACAGTGCCCACAATATGGATTGCATTATTAAATTTTACATAGTAATCACAATTATTGGAATCAAATAAGAGAACATTTAATATCTATTTTGGAAAGTGGTTTGTCTATCTGTCCCTGTTCTCCTTAGGTTCCGCTGCCTCTCAAGATATTGTCACCAAACTCAGCTGAAGGGTTCCTGATGTGAAGAACAACAACAAATCAATACATTTTGGAGCTCTAGTTTTTCATTTCCCAACGCTTTTTGAGAAATGAAATTCCCATGGGGAGTTCCAGGAAGGGGCCAAAGTTGGAATTCTTGACCAAAGAGAAGAGGATCTACATTACTGAAGACATTGTGCGAATAAGTCCAGACGTTCAGGGGCTGGAATTCCAAAGGAAACCCGCATTTATCTATTCACAAAATACTACAGCACTGAAGCAGTCAGAATTCAGCAGAGAAATGTTTCTATTACAACTGTCCTCTGGATTCAGCACAGAGAACTGAGGCAGAAAATGATCAGGGAGGGAATTTAGTCCAAGCTGAACATCCAGCAACCCCACGAAATCGCCCGTGAGAGAAAGAAGGTCGCTGCTGGACTTGTAACATGGCAGAGAGGGACTTTTGCCATGTTAAAAGCAAAGTGGTTAAAGTTAATACGCAGGATGCATCTGCCTGTCAGCCGCTGCCCATCCCAGATGTATGCTATAGAGCTCACAGCCCCACAAATTCTAATGGCAGCCCTTTGAACTGTGAGGAGGGGTCAGCTTTGTCCTTTTCTTTTTGCAGGACCATCCACTTGCTATTCAGGGTGCTGGCCTGTAATGGAGCATAGAGCTTTTCAGACGGAATTGCCTTCCGCCCAGAACCTTGCCTTAAGGCCATCTTTGACATGGCACAGACGGCCAAGGACACCTTGCAAAATTGCAGTAGCATGGATGCCTGGTGCGTTTATTAAATGACTACTGCATTTATAAACGTGAACAGGGGAAGAGGAGATATTACATGCAGGTCTTCTGCCCTCTCATGCTGCAGACTACACACACACACACACACACACACACACACACACACCTTTCTTTCTTTTTAAAAAAATCTAGAAGGCTTCTCTTGACTTCAAAGTGACTTAACATTTTTCTTCCCCTAAGGGCTCAGCTTGAGGTCATCAGTTTGTGAATGGGCCAGGATTATGCAACCAGGAAGCCAGTTTGCTTGGGCGTCCCCTGGGTCAAGTTCTTAAGGTCTCAGTTTAGCACCAGCTGGTGGGAGACGGGGGCAAGGGGAGGAAGCTGGCAATTGCAGACATTATTTCAAAAGTGAATTTTTAAAAGGGGAGTGCGAACGTTTTCTCTCATGTTAATTGGCACCCCAGGGGGGAAGTAGCATGTGGATGATACTAGGCAAGTGAAACTGTTTCTGCTGTCTCCAGAAAGTGAACCCTACATATACGAGGTGTCTTCTGAACACAGGAAGCTGCCTTATGCGAAGGTAGACTGCCAGTCCAAAGAGCCCAGTGCTTTTTACACAAGTAGGTGTAGAGGTGGATTTCTCCTCACTTATATTGCCTGAATTTCTTTACACTGAGATGCCAAGGATTTTGTGTATGTAAAGTCTGTGTATGCCTACTTCCTCCACCCTTGCTGGCTCCCGGCACTTAGGAAAGGGGGATTTGAACCCATAGCTTCACAAGCACAAGTGGAGGGTAATGGAACCAAACTGAACCACGGCGCAAGACAAGAGAAGAGATTTTTCAGAGGAATTTGCTGAGGATTTTCTTTCCCTCGCCCTTCTGCAAAAAGAGGGGCATTTTGCCAAACGCACTCCAAATATTTTCAACCAGTGTACATTTGTGTGTCACCATTTTGCTCCTCACAATGCCCCAGGTATGAAGCTAAGTCCGCGGCATTGTGGAAAACTGCAAAATGGCAGCCAGATTGACAGATGCCACTGCCGTTACTTTCAACAACATCAGGGTGGTGGTGAAACTCTTAAGAAAAAAGAAGAAGCTCTGCTATTGCTGATAGTGAGCTCTTGCCCTTATGCCCCATTGTTGGCTCAGCTGCAGAACATAGAAAGCTGCCTCCCACCAAGTCAGGCCATGGGTCCATCTAGCTCTGTATTGTCTACACGGACTGGCAGTGACCCCTCCAGGTTTTCAGGCAGGGGTCTTTCCCAAGTGATACTTGGATCAAACCTGTGACCTACTGCAGACCTTCCAAGTGTTCCTATTTTACAGGGATGGTCCCAGATTTACAGAGGCCGTCCTTGTTTCTGATTTGATCCCGGATTGTCCCGCTTTTCCCTAGGACATCTGCATTTTAATAATAATAATAATAATAATAATAATAATAATAATAATAATTTATTTGTACCCCACCCATCTGACTGGGTTTCCTCAGCCACTCTGGGTGGCTCCCAACAGAATATTAAAAACACAATAAAACATCAGACATTAAAAACTTCCCTAAACAGGGCTGCCTTCAGATGGGAGGACATTCCACAGGGAGGGCGCCACCACCGAGAAGGCCCTCTGCCTGGTTCCCTGTAACTTCGGTTCTTGCAGTGAGGGAACTGCCAGAAGGCCTTCGGAGCTGGACCTCAGTGTCCGGGCTGAACGATGGGGGTGGCCCCTTCAGGTATACTCAAAGAATTGTTGGAGGGTATGGAGTTATGTGACCCCCAAGTCAAGGAGATAGGTAACTATACAACCTTTAGAAGACATCTGAAGGCTGCCCTGTATAGGGAATATTTTGTAATGTTTTTTATATATGCTGAAAGCTACCCAGAGTGATGATGATGATGATGATGATAGAATACAACGTCCCTATTTTCATTGGAGAAATGTTGGAGGGTATGCTACTGCAGATGCTCCACCACTGAACTACGGCCCCCTCCCCCAAACCCATGAGAAACATGCCAAATAAAGTGGTTTTGGGTTGGCTCACCATGCTTGAACTTCGAGGCAAGGAGGCGGATTTCCTAGCAGGCATTCCATCCCTTTGCAAAATGATGGTTTCTCCCGGCAGGACAGGCCTGACTTCGCATGAAATCCCATCGCCGTATATCTCATGGGGAGGGCCTGTATCCAAAGACAAGGACTTCTCCAGCTTGCGCAACCGCGCTCTAGCCACCAGGTCATCGCTCCTCAAGCTCTCCAGGTCCGTCTCTTGGTGTGACTTCCGAGCCACAGCATCGGCTTTCCAGCCCTCGGGGGTCTTCTTCTTCATCCGCAAGTCATCCAGGCTTCTACCACCCGAGCCCAGGCTACTCTTCAGCTTGGCGGCCCGGAAAGCTCTCAGGCTCACAGGGTCGAGCACCCTGAACGTGACCTCGTTCAGGAACTGTGAGAACTTGAGCTTGGCCTCAATCTTCTCTTCCACAACAGACAAGGAGCTTGAGGACCCTTGGCTCAGTGCGCTGAGGTCAGAGGCCGACGAGCTGCTTCTCTTCTGCACCTTCCGCCTCTGCAGCTTCTGGCTGCTGCTCCCTGCTTTGGCTGGGTAGAGTGAAGCGTGCTCCAGACCATGAATGTTTTCACCCCATTTCTGGTTGTGTTTCAATCGATGGGATTGATAACCTTCATCCTTATTTTTGCTTTTAACAAAGCTTTTAGCCTCTGACCTTCCGCCACTTTGGAGCTCAAAGCTGTCCTCGCTGGAGCTGCAGGGTTTGGAATAGTTCGCCATACCCAACATGCTCAAATGTCTGCTCTCTAGGCTGCTTCCAGCTTCAGAGGCACGTAGATAGGCAGCAGCACCGCAACATGGTCGTTCTTCAGCCATCCCCCTAGGCCCTTCTGGCTTGTGGAGTCTCCCGTGTGCCCCACTCTCCGCCTTGATGTGTGTTGGAGATCCTTTGGACAACAGCTCCATGGGATCTTTTCTTTTACGTATCAGAATGTTAACCTATTGCCAGCAAAATGGCATCTCCCTCTTTTTCTTCATCCATGCAAAAGGGCCGTTTCCTTGGCAAAATACACCCCTGGTCCAGCTGCCACAGTTCACAATCCCTAGTCACACATATCCACCAAAATTAGATCAATAGCAAATTTGCATCATTTTAATTAGTTGTACCAATCAACTAAATCCATAGTACATGCAATCTCCCACCTCCTGCCCCGGTCCCCGCCACTGAGAAACGTGGGTTTCCATCGATCAAGACAAGCATTTGATATATTCCTGCCTGCTGAACTGTGAACTCATCTACATTGATGTGAATCAATTCACACTAAGTAAGCTCTGGGGCAGTAACATTGCAGGGCTTTTTTTAAATAAGTCAGATACTAAAGAAGGTCATATGATGGTATGAAATGCCCTGCTCTTTGTTAATGCAATCTGCTCTGTTATAAAACACACACACAAATCTATGAGGACCCATCAGGCCATGGAATAAGATGTTTAGGGAGATGATCTGGTCCCTCTCCCCCATTGCAGCAGTGTCCATGCACAGAGGATTCCCCTTCAATGTACATGCAATGGGGGACATGCAAAGACACTGTTACCCATAATATTATGTGGAATGGGAAGTCACATCCAGTCAGTCCATCCTCTCCACCCAATGTTCTGGTGCTCTCGGGAAGACGTAACTTGCACTGAGTGGAGGAAGAGGTCTGATCACATGAGAGGTCCACAAAGACCTCATGTTCTCTCTAATATGTGTTGACTTTGTGTTTTCTCATCCCATGGGATCTACTGATCTTATGGGAATCTTCAATATGTGGACACTGAACCCTGGGTGGGACTTGGTTTTGCCTTTAGTTTCTGTGCATTATTTATCATTTTTGTTGAAAATGTTGAGAATTATGATTATATTCACTGAAAGGATTCTTATTGCAGTGGTTTAGAAACTCAAATGATGATCAGTTGTGAGTCGAACCAAAATTGCCCTTCCTGGACAGAGATAACCTGCTCACATCTTGTAAAAGTAAAAAAGCAAACTCTGTGGCACAATATTACCTAAAGACCCAAAACTCTTGACAATTGCCAGGCAATGTCAACACCTGCTGATTTTATATGTATATGAGAACAGGTGGTATCCAACAGCTATGAATCCCTAATCAGTCAATTAACCTATCTCATTTACCACTTTTCTTGAAATTACAGTTTGATCTTTATGCTGTTGAATTGCCTTTCTTTCCCACCCCTCACTGATGACTTCCTGGTGTTGCCTGTCACATGGTCAGGGTTCCTTTTCTTTCCAAACACTATCACACAGAAGAAGAAGCTGAAATGCTGTACAACTTCACAGGGGTCTGGGGAAGTTCACCACTCTGCATCAAAATGGTCTTGTGAAGGTTCTTCGGAATTTCTTACAAACTGCACGCCCCAGGATCCCTTGCGACACAACGAGAGTGAAGGTATCTCCCTTGGCAAATCAGCATTCCACCTGCATAGCTGGGCACCTTGGAGGACTAAGAATGATGCATTCTGAGGCACTTATTGGGAATACATTGCCAGCTTGATCACGGAGGGTATATAAAGAATTTGGGCAAAGGTTAATTGAAGCTTATTTAGGTGCCAAATGACATTTGAGAGAGCTTTTCTGAACACCTCCAGGTCTGAGCAAAGGCAGAACAAGACTGAAGGATCCCACCACCACCAAGATAAATTGATTCAGTGGGATGACTCTGCAAACCGTAGATCAAAGAGTTTCAAATGGGCTTTTCTGTGAAAAGAAATTAAGAGTTTTGTGTTTGGGAGATAGGGGCAAAGATTTGTCATTTTCCTTTGAACTGGGCTTACGTTTAATTTTTTTTTTTTTAAAGGGCTTTGTTTTCCTGGGAATAGTATCACGAGCAAATGAAATCTCCTGTAGCAAAAGGAGGAGAACTGCCGCCAAGGTTGTTATGACAACTGGAAGTTTCCTAAAGAAGAGCTCAGAAAGATGTTTTCGTTTTGTGGCAAGAACTGTTAACCACCGCCTGCAGTTACCCTGTAAAAAAATATTTCCCCTCCTGGTCCTGCAAAAGTGCTGGTGGCAGCATTTGCAGGTTAAATCAATCAGCACCCTGCTCCTATGAATTTTGAAGATACGATACCCATAGCTGTCACTGCAACTCACTGGGCACCTGTCAGCTGGGCCTGTCACATGCGTAGTTTTAATCTCATTTGGCCATTATTTTTTACTAGCAAAAGATTGGTCACTGTTATGATGTGTGTGGTGTATTTGCAGAAAGGGTTGGTATACTGCAAGATGCTGCATTGCCCTTGTCAATTTATTTATATATACTGCATTTTCCACAGTAAATCTGTGCTCAGAGTGAGTCAAAATCTCAATACAGCAACATAATGGCAATACATAAGGGGACTGCAACAAAACAATAAAATATTAATAATCGATAGCTGCTCATTTGTTTAACATGCATAAACATTTAACCAAGCATAGAGTTACTGATATGTCAAGTCAAAATACCTATGAAACAACTCCTTTAGGAAGGCTTCTTGGGATGGAGGGTGGAACAAAAAAGAAAAGAAAAGAAAAGAGCTAACGGTAAATGACCCCTGGACGGTTAAGTCCAGTCAAATGTGACTATGGGGTGGCAGCGCTCATCTCGCTTTTAGGCCCAGGGAACCGGTGTTTGTTCACAGACAGCTTTCTGGGTCATGTGATCAGCATGAATAAATCGTTTCTGGCACAATGGAACACCATGACGAGTGCCAGAGCGCATGGGAATGCCATTTACTTCCCTACTGCAGTGGTACCTATTTATCTACTTGCACAGGTGTGCTTTTGTACTGCTAGGTTGGGAGAAGTTGGGACAGAGCAACAGGAGCTCACCCTGCCGGCAGATTTGAACTGCTGACCTTCCGATCAGCAAGCCCAAGAAGCTCAGTAGTTTAGACCACAGAGCCACCCTCTGTGCGGGTGGAGCAGCACAGATGAAACCAACCATCCTCTGATGGCAACCAGAGAGTCTCTCTCCCATCACAGTTCTGGAAATAGCTCCCTTATGAGGGTTCTCATCCCTCACAGAAGCTCCCTTTCAAAGGTTCCTAGGGCTGGAGGGGAGGGCAGTGTCAGGGATTGGCTGAATGAGGAACAGTGGTGGACCATAAGCAGAAGTTTCATTCATTTCATAGTAGATCCCCAAGGAGGGCATAGAAGAAGAAGAAGACATGGACACCAGATTGTGGTGGTGCGACACTGGGGAGCAGTTAGAAGCAGCAGAATTGAGCCATCAATGAGAGTCTGAAGGAGGAGGCCCTTCCAGGACAGGGCTGGAGGCTGGGAGTCTGAATGTCAGCACAGACTAAGACAGAGGGGTCAGAGATTGACCCTTCTACCCAGCAGCTGGACCATCCCAGTCCTGCTGGCTCTCCTCCCCCTCTGACACCCCGCTCAAGGAGAGTCCTGAACTGACAGGCCCAGAGGAGGAGCCCACCCCCTCGGCACAGTTTCCATCTGCTTGGGAGGGATCCAGATTGAGAGGCTAGATGGGGAAGGATGGGGACAGTGGTCAGTTTCAGGAACGCCTTGTCAGGAGTGCGTGCTGGAGCCAGGCCCTGTGACTGGTAAGACCTTGCAGGACTGGGGCCTTCCTGAATTTGGCCTGGAAGGGCAAGGTGTGGCCGCGCAGGTGAGGCTTGACAGAAGACTCGTAGCACCTGGTGGCAAGGGCTGGGAGGGGTATATAAGACCAGCATTTCCCTCTGACTCTTTGCCACGACAACACACTACCCACCTAGCTGTCTTCGGCTTCCTGACTCCTGGTTTCCTGACTCTTGGACCCTCGGCTTCCTGACTCCTGATTTCCTGATTTGTGGACTCTTGGCTTCCTGACCCTTGGACTGCTGATTCCTGCTTCCCGACCTCTACCCCGGTCCCGGCATACCAAGCCGGGACTCCGACTGCCCATAACCCGGACCGTGACACTCCTTAAGCTAAATGAGAGGAGACAGAGGAACTCTGCTATGCTGTTGCTTTCCATGAACAAAAGCTAATTGCATTTCATGCCTCACATTCTTTCCTGTCCTGGGGATGACCTGTGCACACCTGACAACTCCTTAACAGGTAGGGCAGGTGGAAAAAGCCACCCACTGGTGGCCAATACAGAGTCTCTCACCTCCAGGGGCAGCGGGTCCTGGTTTGCCGCCTGTGGCTAAATGGGAAAGTGATGCCCTGCCACCAGCAAAGCCTCCCATACCTGGGTTGCATGGCGATGCCCAAGAAGTGGCAGCAAGGTCTCATGAGATCTCATGGAGGGCATGAGATCTCACGAGATTTTGCGGGCTTCTGCTGCCTGAGGTGGCTGCCTCAGCCCACCTCACAGGGTCACCCCTTTCTCCATATTGCTAATTCCAGTAAAACAGAAATGTCCCTTCCATGGCCACTATTTTGTAACTGGCACCTCCAGCATTCAAAAGTCACACTGTGCCAACTAGTCCAAAAAGGTAGGTGACCACTGTTTTGGCAGAGGTTCAGACCATGGGGATCCAAAGTTCAGCCCAAAAATCTGTCTCCTGAGGAGGAGGGGGAATGAAACCTAAACATGAAAGGGGAAGAAAGGAAACCGAATAAATTATGGGAAATAGGAAATGAAAGAGAACTGTCCTGCTCTTCTGATTGGCCACTATGGTGGGAAAGTGAGTGGAAATAATGTACCTAATTAAATACAGTTAAATATGGCAAAGAGAGGTAAAGCGCTGTTGGAGAAAATAAAAATTGCTGAAATAAGGCCCAAGACTCCAGAAGCTGAACTGAGAGGGCTGGAAATGGCTTTACTGCTAAATAGGGAAATCATCTAGACTAGAATTAGCTAGATTATTTCCATTTGGAAATTATGGTTAATTGTTCACACTCTTTTAAAATTACCTTTTGCTTCTAAAATATATATATCCATAAAATCCATAAATGTACTGCTTGTAGGAAAAATGAATTTAATTCTGGTTTTAACTACTTTTATCAATTTAATTCCTATATTTATATAGGAATTATATAGTAAGTCTTCAACTTTTTCAGATCCAGGGCCCACCTGCAATTCAAACAATCATTTGGGAGCCTTTTTATTAATGCTTTACCACACATTTGTTATGCTGACAATATTAGAAGAAGAAGAGTTTAGATTTGATATCCCACCTTTCACTCCCCTTCAGGAGTCTCAAAGTGGCTAACATTCTCCTTTCCCTTCCTCCCCCACAACAAACACTCTGTGAGGTGAGTGGGGCTGAGAGACTTCAAAGAAGTGTGACTGGTCCAAGGTCACCCAGCAGCTGCATGTGGAGGAGCGGAGATGCGAACCCGGTTCCCCAGATTACGAGACTACCGCTCTTAACCACTACACCACACTGGCTTGCAACTCACCTTAGATGAGTCTACAATACAGCAGTGGGTTCTTTCCCACTAGTTAAAGACCAGTGGTCTAAGCAGATTATCTGAAAACCTGTTAGTCTTCTCATCCCCCGATTCCTTACCATAGTACCCAGAGAGTTGGCTGGGCCAGGAATCAAGTTCCAGAGGTTAGAGGGCAGAGGAGTAAAGATATTCACTTGGTGGTAGCAGTGAAGACCAAAGTAGGAGAGACTGGGTTAGCAGGTTTGCTAGCATCCCCTCTTATGGGGTAGGCTACTGTCTTAGACAGATATGATTCATCAAGGTGGATAGCTCAGTTGTTTAAAGCATGGTGCTAATAACACCAAGGTTGCAGGGTCGGGATAGCTCCATATTCCTGCATTGCAGGGGGTTGGACTAGAGGATCCTCAGGGTCCCTTCCAACTCTATGATTCTGTGATTTGAAATACTGCTATCAGGAAATACTTTCCAATTGAAGTGTATTTTACAATGAAGACAGATTGATGTCTACTAAATGAAAAATCAGCTATTAAACATTCTCATCATTTTTGGATCTCTTACACTGCACAGAGTTGCTTTTTTGGGTGGCTCTTTCCCCTCCTAGTGTTACTGTTCTTCTCAAGCAGAAGGAGCTCATTGGGTGAGGAACTGTTACACTAGCTTCCTGGCAGGTGGGCCATGGTTGCTCACTGGGAGAGAGAGTGGTGAGGTCAGTGCAGTGCAAACACACTGGCAGGAACACTGGATTGGCTCCTCCAATGTGTTTGTTCTATGCTGGCCTCCACATTGCCTTACGCTTTCTCTTTGAGGTTAGCAACAGTAACCCATCTGCCAGGAAGCTAGCCTACGGTTCTGCCCCAGCCAGTGAGCTGCTTCTGTTTTTTGTGTTATATATGGGAGAACTGAGGTTGCAATTGTAACTTATCCAAGGGAGGCTATGATTAAGATCCCGTCTCCCAAACCATGATGCTGTCAACTAGGCTAAATGGCTCTTGTTAATATTGAATGGCGAGGGGTGGGTGGGTTGATTGGATGAATGAACGCTTGGAATAGTGAAATCGTCACTTCAAATATCTGCTGAGCGATTCTACAGAAATAGCAGAAGGAGAGCCAATTAGAATGAAACCGGCTCTGCTTGCATATAGCCAAGATGGGAGGGTCCGCCAGGCTATCAAAGGCAGCATGGGAGTTCCCAACAGGAAAGAGTAATTCCACATGCCAATGGGAATATCACATTGACGGGAAGAAACATTCGAAAGGCAAGCTGAACATCGTGGTGTTGCTTTCCCCCTGTTGCTTTTGGCTTGGCTCTCCTCCTTGAGTCACTTGCAGCCAGTTGGACTTCTGATTGTTCTCCTGAGTGGGGTAAAAATGTCAGAGCTCACTGTACGAGAGCATGTTGGAAATAAATAGCAACCATGGGGGAAATGGTAGGTAAATGTCATTTTTGATTACTTGATTGTCTTGAGAAAGAAAGAAAGAAATGCATGGAGGGAAAATAACACTTGACAAGCTTCTGAAAAGAAGTGATGTGGAATTTGCTTCAAGACTCCCTCTCGCACAAGCAGTCGTCCACAGAGCAGTGAAGAACAGTTTCAGCACAGGGCAAAGTGTTTTGAGCAAAGGTCCGGACTGTGGCATTCAGGCTGTCCACCAGTCCTAAGAACCAATAAATAAGACTGCAATATGCAGACATGGTGCTGTTCTACTAATCTGTGGTGTGACCACATTTGGAATATGGTGTACAGCTCTGGTTGCCTCACTTCAGAAAGGATATTGCAGAGTTCGAAAAGGGCAGCCAAAATGATCCAGAGCAATTCTTCTGCAGCGTTTCAGACTTTCAAGTTTGAAAGGCAATTAAGAGGTGGTACGGTCCATAAAATTATGCATGGCATAAAGGAAGAGGATACAGAAATGTTGTTCTCCCTCTCTCGTAACACTAGATATTGTGGACACACAATGCAGCTGAATGTTGGAAGATTCAGGATAGACAGAAGAAAGGACTTCTTAATGGAGCCCATCGTTAAAGTGTGGAACCACAGAACTTGCAGCGATGACTACCAACTTGCTGTTGTTGTTTAGTCGTTTAGTCGTGTCCGACTCTTCGTGACCCCATGGACCAGAGCACGCCAGGCACTCCTGTCTTCCACTGCCTCCCGCAGTTTGGTCAAACTCATGCTGGTAGCTTCGAGAACACTGTCCAACCATCTCGTTCTCAGTCGTCCCCTTCTCCTTGTGCCCTCCATCTTTCCCAACATCAGGGTCTTTTCCAGGTAGTCTTCTCTTCTCATGAGGCGGCCAAAGTATTGGAGCCTCAGCTTCAGGATCTGTCCTTCCAGTGAGCACTCAGGGCTGATTTCCTTAAGAATGGATAGGTTTGATCTTCTTGCAGTCCATGGGACTCTCTAGAGTCTCCTCCAGCACCAGAATTCCAAAGGATCAATTCTTCGGCGATCAGCTTTCTTGATGGTCCAGCTCTCACTTCCATACATCACTAGTGAGAAAACCATGGCTTTAATTATACAGACCTTTGTTGGCAAGGTGATGACTACGAAATTGAATGGCTCTAAAAGAGGATTAGGCAAATTCACGGAGCATAAAGCTATCAGTGGCTACTAGCCATGATAGCTATACTCTGCCTCCACCGTCAGAGGCAGTAATGCTTCCGAGTAGCAGGGCTGAAAACTGCAGGAGGGCAGATTGCTTTTCTACCCTGGTCTTGCTTGAGGGTTTCCACAGGCATCTGGCTAGCCACTTGAGGAACAGGATGCAGGACCAGTGGTGTAGCATGGGTTGCCAGAGCCTGGGGCTGTGTCGAAGGGTGGGTGGGAGGGGAACAGACAGAGTATACATGCACATTCAACTGCCTAATGGTATCTGCACCACCCAGAAGATCATAACTGCAGAGATAAGAAAAGAAGAGTTGTTCCATTGTCTGGAGAGGTCACTTCACAAGGAGAAGCTGTTTTCAATGGAGCCTAGTGATGGAAGTGCACATCTGTATTGAGGCAGCACTGGGTGTTGAAATTTTGCACCCATAACCATTTTGTGCCTGGGGCAACCACTCCTGTGGGCTCCCCCACATTACGCCATTTTGCAGGACTAGATGGGCTTCACACAGCAAGGCTCTTTTATATTCTTAAATGGACCACAAGTCAGTGTAGCTGTTTGAGAACTATTTATGAATTCTGAAAAACACTGAGATTTACATGATGCCTACCTTATTCTGTTTTCTGCTCCGGGCAAAGTCCTTGTTTTTATTTTGTGAGCCTTTTATTGTATAATTTTAAACACACTGACAGTTTTATGCTGCTTTGTGATCTTCTGGCCTTTTAGTTTGCTATGTTTTGCTTATACTTACATTTTAATTGCTTTATTCTTTTTTTGTAAACCACCCTGGGAATATGGCATAAAAATACCTAGAATGGATAAATAAGAAAAAACAATTTGGCAAAATATTTCATCTCACTGGTCCCAGTTAATTCAATGTACCAGTTAAGTTACTGAATTGAAGCTTCCAAAAAGCCTTTAGAGCAGGCATAGGCAAACTCAGCCCTCCAGATGTTTTTGGACTACAACTCCCATCATCCCTAGCTAACAGGACCAGTGGTCAGGGATGATGGGAGTTGTAGTCCCAAAACATGGGGGGGGGGGCTGAATTTGCCTATGCCTGCTTTAGAGGCAGCCCTACAAGAACCTTCTTCTAGTTGGGAGTTAGCATTGCTTAATCTTTGCCAAAGGTTCTGTGGCCACATGTGCACACCCCATGCAACAAATCATAGCAGTGGAAGGCAATCAAAGGTCTGACTTTTCCACACTGCCTTAATTATAGTAATAGGAGTCCAAATTGCAGGTTCTGGGGAAACAGGAGGCCTGGCTTGCTTATTCACTCTGCAGCATGCAGATGCTGGGGTTGAATGCTGTCCTCAATTTCCTGTGACTACCCCAGTCATTGCCTCTGTAGTGTGTGCCATTTGCAGTATAGGAAGTATAGTATATGGATGGAAACAGAGAGAGAGAGAAAAAAAATCAGGGTTAGGTTACATTATCTCCATGTTCAAGCACCTTTTCACAGGCATTGGTGCTGGCTTCAATTGCCCGGGAGCACTTGCCAGTTTCCATCAGCAAAATGGAAAGGAAAAGGTCAATTTGTGCAGATTCAACTCCTAATGAATGTTATAGGAAAGAAGAGAATGAGCAATGCTAACTAGAGCGACTGAGTGGAGATGTCAGGTGGAATGGTGGAATTGACATCACCTGAGTGGATATTTCAGGATGGGATGGTGCCATTGACATGAGCTCTACTCCTGCTTTACAAAATGGTACTGTCATTTTCCTGTGCCTGCCAGCAGCAACATACATCATCATGGCCCAGTGGAAAGTGACAGAATGCAGGGTGGCTGTCTGCCACCTCCATTTGGTACAGCGGTTGAGACCCTACCTGCCTGCGCACTGTCTCGCCAGAGTGGTACATGTGCTAGTTATCTCCTGCTTGGACTATTGCAAGGTGCTCTACATGGGGCTACCTTTGGAGGTGACTCAGAAACTACAACTAATCCAGAATGTGGCAGCTAGACTGGTGACTGGGAGTGGCCACTGGAACCACATAGCACCGGTCCTAAAGGATCTACACTGGCTCCCAGTACATTTCCGAGCACAAGTGTTGGTGCTGACCTTTAAAGCCCTAAATGGCCTCAGCCCTGAAGTAGTATCTCCACTCCCATTATTCAGCCCAGACACTGAGGTCCAGCTCCAAGGGCCTTCTGGCAGTTCCCTCAAGATACAGGGAACCAGGTAGAGGGCCTTCCTGGCAGTGGCGCCCTCGCTGCTGAACGCCTTCCCATCAGATATCAAGGAGATAAATAACTATAAAACTTATAAAACTTTTAGAAGACATCTGAAGGCAACCCTGTATAGGCAAGTTTTTAATCTTTGACGTTTTATTATGTTTTTATATCTGTTTTATATCTGGCTGGGGCAACCCAGTTAGATGGGTGGAATACAGTTTTTATTATTATTATTATTATTATTATTATTATTATTATTATTATTATTATTATCTGCATACAAGGCAGATGTTCTATCACTGAGCTGCAATCCTTCCCCTAACATTTGCTTATCAGGACTGAAATCTGCACAGGACTAACTCTTTGAGCCATGTGTTCAAAGAATCTATATTTTTTTAAAAACACCATGATTGACCCTGTGAATGAAGCTAATTTAATAATGAATAACACAGCTTCTTTTGTAGGAAGCATCCGGCACCGATTCCAAGCACAGAATGCTAAAAGGCTCACTAAACAATAAATAAACTAAATGATTAAATCCTGTCAGGAAACAGTGATGGAAGATGCTTTCATATGGTGGAACTGAATCTCAAGTGAGTACCACATTTTGGGGACCAGTTGTTTCCTTGCCTGCAGCAAAAGAAAGTAACTAAGTTTTTGATGTGGATAAATTTTCACGGATCTTCAAAAACAGCCTTTTTTTTAAAAGGAGAAGAAGAAGATAGGTCTGAGTGAAAAACAAATTCTGGTTGCTTAACAAACATAGCACACCTTTCCCATACCTCTTTCGCCCAGGGAATTTCAATGCATCATTGTTTGTTGATGCATAAACAATATTTGCCTCACATTCTTTCTCACATCAAGGTATTCCCACTTCACACAACCAAATTCTGTGGATTGAAGGAATCTGTGTAGACTCTTAACACATCCCTGACTCTTTGCAACATCGTCATAACTGCCACTTGCAAGGATCCACATTTTGACCATGCCACCACAGTGGTGGCTGGTGCCCATTGGAACTAGCAGGCATGTCTGAATTTCCCAGACATACTTGGAGTACTGCACTTGGAAGCAGAGCTGTAGCTAGGCGATCTTGCTCCCCTGGCAGAACGATCCAGATTGCGCTCCCTAGCCACGGACAAGAAGAAGAAGAAGAAGAGGAGTTTGGATTTGATATTCCGCTTTATCACTACCCGAAGGAGTCTCAAAGAGGCTTACATTCTCCTTTCCCTTCCTCCCCCCACAACAAACACTCTGTGAGGTGAGTGGGGCTGAGAGACTTCAGAGAAGTGTGACTGGCCCAAGGTCACCCAGCAGCTGCATGTGGAGGAGCGGAGACGCGAACCTGGTTCACCAGAATACGAGTCTACCGCTCTTAACCACTACACCACACTGGCTCTCTCAAATTAGCTCTTCTTTCCACCTCTCCTCCAACCACCGCCCCCTTCCACCCATTCAATTCACCCTCTATTTAAAACCATTTCTTATGAGGCAACAATCAATATTTATATTTATGGACATAATTTTAGTCGATTTTGCACCCCACCTCCCGTTGCCTGCGCCCCTGGCGGGGTCCCACCTCACTACCCACTAGCTATGGCCCTCCTTGGAAGCAGTACTTGGGAGAAAATTGGGGAAATGTCTGGGAAAATCTGGATGCATGCAACTCATGTTGGCAGTGTCGATTTTGTTATTTTGGAAAAAAAAGCTTTTCAAAATATAGCAACCCTATGAATCATAGAAGTGAGGAGTTGGAAAGGACCCTCTGCAATGCAGGAATCACAGCTAAATCCTCATGCTCTTTCCTGATGGAATCTCCAAAGGCAACGCTGAAGCCAAGGAAGAGAAAGCTGACAACAATAATTTTTTTATTGGCACCCTGCCCATCTGACATAATAAAACATCACACATTCAAAAGCTTCCCTATACAGGGCAGCAGCCACAGCACCCCTCGGACTTGTTATGAGTAGGAAGGCAGAGGCGTGGAGGCAAACTGTGGGGGCAAACTGAGGTTGGTGTGGTATTTTCTCATTCACCCAAATAGAACAGCCTCCGCTGCTACCATGTGCTATCGAAAGGGAGTAGATCATGGGTTTATTGTCAGACTGGGTGCCTTGCAAAGTTGCTTTGCCACTATTCCAGACTGTACACCAGTTCCAATCAGTTCACTGACTCGCAGTCAGCTAAGTCCTCCTAGAGTAGAGCCACTGAAATTAATGAATCGTCAGTTAATTGTGTCCATTAAGTTCGGTTGGTCTACTCTGAGAAAGGCTAGCACTGAATGCCACACTCTTGACATGATACAACTAATGAATCCTATCAGTGAAAGTGCAGCGCAAGGACTTCCATTTGCATAATGAAGCTCCTCCCTGTGGGATGTGAAACACAAGAGCAGTCAAGTACAACATTCCTAGAGTGAACATGTTTACACATGGGGAGGAGTGTTTGTCCAGCCAGCAGGTAAACTTCCTGTTTCCTTCTGGGCTGGGACAGACTTCCTCTGCATATGACTAGATGTGGGTGTGGCCTCACCTGTGCAGGTAATGACAAAAGCACAGGGCAGGGCGGCCATCTCTCTCTCTTTGACTACATGCATCGAAGAAGCAACATCTGCTTAGCCAAAGATGCTCTCTTGGCTTCCAGCCAAGAGAGGACAAAGGGACTGTCTCCTTATGAGATAGTTTCCAGGTGTATGTTACTTTTCTAAGCTAAGTCTGCCTTCTGGGATCCGATTGTGAACAGAATGTGAGTAAACTCTTTTTATACTTTTATAGAAGACTGTGTCGTGTCTTACCTTTTATGAGGGAATAAAGGGGGAAATACCAGAACAGTTATTACAGAGGCTTTAGCGAGCCTGAGCAAATGCATCCGCTGTGAGTTTAAATGGGGAATGTTACTCTGCTAAATTGTGAACTTGCTTACACAAGCTGGAAAGGCTGTAATCAAACAATATATCCTCTCCTGCATCCCTGAACATTACTACCCACCCACCTCCCACACTGCTCAAGGTACACCAATGGTCTGACTTGGTATAAGGCAGCTTCCTAATTTGGTAACAGAATCAAGAGATGGGTGGGTCGTTATTTATGGCAAACCACCCGGAAAACTTTATGTCCTGGGGCACCATACAAAATGTCATGGTTTGCTCTACAGGTCTGCTCCCTTTCCCTGGCGGGTGATGTTGCGGACTAGCATCCGGGACTGCCAGTGACCCGGATTGGGGATGGAGGGATGCCGCCCATGTCATGGGGATTCCTGGCCGCATCATGCCCTCAGCCGACCAATCGATTTGATGTATCTCATAGGGCTCCTCCTACTGGTGGTTTACCGTTAGTGTGACTCCCTACAGATGGGCAGGAGTCGGGATATAGTCTGGTTTCACCCAACGCCTAAGCCAAACCGCTCACATCTGTAGCCAATAAAGTTGTGGCCTATTTTAGCCCTGTAACCTAAATTATCCGTGTCTGTGTGTGTTTATTATATAAGGGAACTACGGGGCCTGTGGCCTTGTCATGCAATATCACTAGGGCTGAATGAATTTCTGTTTTCAAGACATAGATGGTGCTGAGATGCCTTCATGATTTCAAATATGGCTGATTAGTCCCGGCCCGATCACCACACTTTTCTTCACTCCAGTAAGGTTGTTGGTTGGAGCCCTTGAAATATCTATTTCACGGGCTTGTTACTTGCTTGATTATCTCGTATATGTTCTTAAATGTCTGCAGCTACACTTTAATCAATTAACCAAACCAGGAAATCCATGAAAGCTGGCAGCCAGGAGTGGATCTACTATAAATGAATGACGCTTCTGCTTATGGCCTCTAATTCAAGAGGGGGCCCAGAAGCAAATTTAGTCCACATTGCTTTTTTAAAAATGGATCTAGGAGACCCAGTTTAAGTCACATTGGTTTGAGTCAAACTGATTATTTTTTTATTGTATTGTCAGGCTTGGGGGTTTCTATCCTCCATCAAGGATCAAAGAAGAAGCAAGAAAGTTCATATTTATGGTTTTATTCAGCGCTCGTGGTGCAAGACAAAGAATCCAGTCCTTCACTCCATAGTGACGTTGCTCACTGTGAGCTCCCCCACTTCTTTCCCCAGCAACAGCCTGTGGCCCTACGGGTGGCCTCAGGAGTCAAACGTCTTTGAGTCCTTTGCTCTTGAATTCTGAGCGGCGAGTACACGGGGATGGCAGGGCTTCTATGCTTTCCAAGGATGTCTCTACTGGCAGTTCTCCCCCTCTCCCTCCTTCTCCTAACACCTCATAACTTGGCAGTTCTGAGTTCTGCTGCAATTCAAGCCTGTCTCCCTCTTCTCTTGAAACTACTGGAGAAGGGGGGGGGGCGATCCTCCCCACTCCTCCTCCGAGGGAAGCAAAGGAGGAGAGGGAGTGATTCCCAGCCTTCCCCTTCGGTCCAGTCCCTGACATGTATCTATTTCAGGCTTCCTCAAACTCGGCCTTCCAGATGTTTTTGGCCTACAACTCCCACGATCCCTAGCTAGCAGGACCAGTGGTCAGGGATGATGGGAAATGTAGTCTCAAAACATCTGGAGGGCCAAGTTCGAGGAAGCCCGATCTATTTCAACAATCCCAAACTTTGAGAGTCAGTAGCACAGATGTTGTAAAGGTGTGGCCATCTGTTGTGCATCAACCCCATTTAAGAAGATAACAGATAACAACCCAGACCTCATTGTGGTTGCAAAACAGACCCTCCCGACCCCAACAGTTCAAGCTTCAGGTGGCTAAAAATGTAGGTCTGCCACTGCTTGCATCCCCCCTAATAATAATAATAATAATAATTTTTTATTTATACCCCGCCCTCCCCAGCCAAGGCCAGGCTCAGAGCGGCTAAAATACTGATCAGTTGGAAGTCAGAGGTGCATTATATTTCTATATTTGTTATATTTTATGTGTATTTGTGTCAGTAGCTCAAATGCAACTCTCACCTGCGGTTTTAGTATCTGACTGGTATATATGCTGATGAACACTGAGAATATACACATGCATGTCTAAGTAGCAAAGCACATGGTTGAAGCACAAAGCACATCCCCATAGATGAAGAAGCACCATTGCATATAGAGGCTGTTGTGCTGTTCTTATCACACTGCCTCCTTGCTTAAATGTCATATTTCAAGACTTACAGACCTGAAAAGAACTGGGAAAAGAGTTACTGTCCCTAAATGAGGTGTCCCCTTCTCATTCCATCATCATACCCCCGTAATAGCTGTTTGAATATCTTACAGAGCAACAACAACAGAAATCTTTGGCAACCTTGCAAATCAAGTTGTGCTTATGTAGTTGCACGGTTATTTTATACAGTAAACCGCCCTGTGATCCTCCAATGAAGGATGGTATATAAATTTAATAAGTAGATAAAATTAATGTCATCTATGCATCAGTCACAACAAACGTTGGGAGAGCTGTCAGCGAAGAGAGACTAATGCCTTGCGTATTTAAACAAACAATCCGCTATGGAAATGTTCCTCAAATGTTTAATCCAAATAGCTGAACTTTGTTTTTATCGTGCAATTGCCAGCTCTCTAATTAATAAATTGGAGAGGGATGTCTGCCTGTGATTTCCCCCCACAATTCACCTCCCCCGTCAAAAAATGACAGGGCTGGGTTCACTCTTGACAGCCCATAGTGCGTTCGCAATACACATCCCTTTTAAGATGAGATGGAATGGGTTTGCTTCATGACATGCATTATGCAAATGAACGAAGGACAACTCAATTTCCTCCCCCCACCCCACCCCACCCCGCACACACAAACCTTACCCTGACACTCAGTTACAGATCATTACACCATTTAGTTTCCTCTCGCCATGGCTGTAGCAAGCCATGCCCTCCTAATTTGCCGTCTTTTGTACCATAATGCATTAAAAAGCTTTCTTTATTTCAGAGGCAGCAACCTCCGCCGAACGCAGCGATCGAGCATGTTAAATCACATTAAGGCAAGGCAATTCAGATGTCGTATTGCAGCACCACAGTTCCCACACTGAAGACTTCCCCCCCTCCTCCTACCTGTAAGATTTCTAAACCCAAAGGCATGCTGTGCATTAAATGGGGTGGGGTGGGGGGTGAACGATACTCACTTGAGAAGGTTTGCTTAGGCTATGCTCTTCTTTCCCACTGCCTGCAACAACAGTGCTGGAAAAACAAGTAGCTTATTAGATCCATGCAGCTTGAGCAGTTCCCACCGATATATATACAGTATATATTCTATCACATTGGGTAGTTTGATGCTCTAGTGGAGAATCTTCTTCTCCTGTCTATGGCAACCTGCATAGCAAAACTCAACAAATGGTTATTAAAGGTTGCCTCGCTTAAAATAAATAAATAAATGTGGCAGTGCTTCCCAGTGATGTAGCAAACTTTAACAGCATCAAGGAATCAATGAGACCCATTTCATTTGTGTCCAACTGGTTTTGCTTCTTCCATCAGACACACGAGGAGGATGTGAATGGAGGGGTTAGGGTTAAGTAGGGATCTGTACAGTCTGCCAAAATCCATCGTTCTTTCCTCACGGGGTCTTTCTAATGGCTACTGAAGAGAGCCTAGAATCTGGAAGGAGGCAAATTTCGTATTGCCACTGATTTGGACTTGTATTCCCCAATTCATGTTTTCATACCCTCCAGCATTCCTCAGATGAAAACAGAGACATTTCTCATTCCCTCACTGACTGACCCTCCTCAACCCCCCCCCCCCGTTTTTTGTCTCCCACTCACAGAACACTTCCTATCACAAGAAGTGGGGGTGCTATCAGCACTACGTAAAGGTAAAGGACCCTAAACAGTTAAGTCCAGTCAAAGGCGACTATGGGGTTGTGGCGTTCATCTTGCTTTTAGGCGGAGGGAGCTGGCGTTTGTCCACAGACAGTTTTCCGGGTCATGTGGCCAGCATGACTAAACAGCTTCTGGTGCAACGGGACACTGTGACGGAAACCAAAATGCACAGAAATGCTGTTTACCTTCCTGCCACAGCGGTACCTATTTATCTACTTGCACTGGTGTGCTTTCGAACTACTAGGTTGGCAGGAGTTGGGACAGAGCAACTGGAGCTCACTCCATCGCAGGGATTCAAACCGCCAACCTTCTGATCAGCAAGCCCAAGAGGCTCAGTGGTTTAGACCACAGCTGGGAGGAGGGTGGCAGTGGCAGCCATGGAGAGGCAATGGGGTGCTCCCTTGCAGCCTCCACAACCACCTCTCAAGACAAGCAGTGGCTCATCCAGTACATTTCCAAGCACAATTCAAAGTGTTGGTGCTGACCTTTAAAGCCCTCAACAGCCTCGGTCCCGTATACCTGAAGGAGCATCTCTGCCCCCATCGTTCAGCCTGGACACTGAGATCCAGCGCTGAGGGCCTTCTGGCAGTTCCCTCATTGCGAGAAGTGAGGTTACAGGGAACCAGACAGAGGGCCTTCTCGGTAGTGGCACCCGCCCTGTGGAACGCCCTCCCTTCAGATGTGAAGGAAATAAGCAGCTATCCTATCTTTAAAAGACATCTGAAGGCAGCCCTGTTCAGGGAAGTTTTTAATATTTAATGCTGTATTGTTTTTTAACACTCGATTGGGAGCTGCCCAGAGTGGCTGGGGAAACTCAGCCAGATGGGCGGGGTATAAATAGAGGACATCAGGTAAGAGATGTCTGCCCTAATTTATTATAGATATAGAGCACCTCCAGAAAACCAGAGGAGCAGCAGAATAATAACTATTACCCTCATGCCTTGCTTGTGGACTTCCCAGAGGTATCTGGCTGGCCACTACAGGAAGCAGGATGCTGAAACTTTGGCCTGATATGACGACACTCTTCTTACATTCGTGAAAAAGAAGAAAAGGAGGCAGACAGGAAAAACGAGCGAGGCTCTTGCACACCTGAAATAAAGAGAGATTGAAAGCTGACGCAGGCCGGGCCTTCTGGGATGAGGGGAGGGGGTTTACAACATGCCATGATAAATGGTGCTATTAAGTTCCTTCGACAAAGGTGTTCATAATAAAAACATCTGGACAAAATCTCTCCAAATGAGAGGCATATTATTATGGCAGCTTGTGAGCTCCTTCTCAGATATAATCAATTCCATTCCTTCCTTCCATTTATCATTCCATGCACATTGCCGCCTATCACCACATCAGTCACACTCAGATCCCAGCTGCCTGGCTACTGCACACCTACACACAAACCTTCCTACACTTCCCATTCATTTCACATTATATTGGGCTCTGAATGGCTCGTTGAAAACCACACGGTGCACAAGAGGCTGGTGACATTTTATTATTGGGATTTCTTTTTTTACTGCCCTATTCTCTATGCTCCCACCTATGCACACTGGGGGAATTATAATATCAATAAAAAACTTTAAAAAAAAATCAAATCTGTGTTCCATTTCTGAACTAAGGCTGCAATCCTAAACTAATTTTCTTTTTTTCTTTTTGGATAATTTTATTGTTTATTTAACATAATTGTTACAAAATATAATCAAAATGTTACAAATACATACATACATACATACATACATACATACATACATACATATATATTTCAAATAAGCACATATATATGAAAAAGACTAAACAACAACAACTTATGAAAAAAGGAGAAAAGGAAAAAGAAGAAAAAATAAAGAGAAAAAAGAAGAAATGTTGGAAGAATGTCTTCCAAGTTTATTCTACAGATATCTCAATATAAAAATAATAATAAAATTTCATTGATTGACTTCCATCGCTTACAGTGCACTCCCTATATACATTTTAAGCAAGATTGTATCTGTTATTCCATATTTTCCCCATATAATCTCACACAAATATTCTAATCAATAAGTTTTCTTAATCTCTCATAAATCTATTCTGAACGCAACCAATACCTTACATTTAATCCTTGTCTACATAGATAATCATTTAAGCATTTCCATTGTTAAACTAATTTTCTTCGTGTGTGGATCAGCTCTGCATAGGGGGCCAACTATTATCCATTTCCTGGAGTTAGGTAAAGGTAAAGGGACCCCTGACCATTAGGTCCAGTCGTGACCGACTCTGGGGTTGCGGCGCTCATCTCGCTTTATTGGCCGAGGGAGCCGGCGTACAGCTTCCAGGTCATGTGGCCAGCATGACTAAGCCGCTTCTGGCGAACCAGAGCAGCGCACGGAAACGCCGTTTACCTTCCCGCCGGAGCGGTACCTGTTTATCTACTTGCACTTTGACGTGCTTTCGAACTGCTAGGTTGGCAGGAGCAGGGACTGAGCTACGGGAGCTCACCCCGTCGCGGGGATTTGAACCACTGACCTTCTGATCGGCAAGTCCTAGGCTCTGTGGTTTAACCCACAGCGCCACCCACGTCCTATTTCCTGGAGTTACCCCTTTCTAAAGGTAACGGTAAAGGGACCCTTGACCATTAGGTCCAGTCGTGACTGACTCTGGGGTTGCAGCGCTCATCTCGCTTTTTTGGCCGAGGGAGTCGGCGTACAGCTTCCGAGTCATGTGGCCAGCATGACTAAGTCGTTTCTGGCGACCCAGAGCAGTGCATGGAAATGCTGTTTACCTTCCCGCCGGAGCAGTACCTATTTATCTAATTGCACTTTGATGTGCTTTCGAACTGCTAGGTTGGCAGGAGCAGGGACCGAGCAACGGGAGCTCACCCCATCGCGGGGATTCAAACTGCTGACCTTCTGGTCGGCAAATCCTAGGCTCTGTGGTTTAACCCACAGCGCCACCCACATCCCTTACCCTTTTCTACGCACCCACTAATTTTAAATTAGGAGGCAGGAACCATCAGTCGGGCTGGTTTCTTGGACTGATCACAACTTTCTGTTCATTTTGTCTTGGGATAACCAAAGGAGCTTCCAAACTGTTGCTATTTTGCAGGTAGGATTCAGTCGCAAATTCTGGTTGCTCAATTAAAGTGATTTTTGTGCTCTTGTGCAACAGATTCACCCCTCCCTCCCTCTCCTAAAGGCCTTTGTGTATAAGGAAAGAGAGGGGGAAATGCACTGGAAACTCAACATATCAATTCACGATGTCATAAAGCCCACTTGCAAAACAAAGAAAAAATGAATGAATGCTCAATAAGCATCCATTATCATGGAGTCTCCGTCTGGTGGTGGAGTCTCCATCTGGTGGTGGAGTCTCCATCTTTGGAGGTCTTTAAGCAGAGGCTTGACAACCATATGTCAGGAGTGCTCTGATGGTGGTTCCTGCTTGGCAGGGGGTTGGACTCGATGGCCCTTGTGGTCTATTCCAACTCTATGATTCTATGATTCTATGATCATATGTTGTTGTTTCGAGAGATGATGGAGCGCGCCTCCAGGGGGGGTGAAATCAAACCTCTGTATTAGCAGCACCAAAGTGACCTGGGTAGTCCTGGGCTTCCCAGATGACAAGACCCTCCCCTCTATCAGGAGTTCGGCCTACACTCAAGTAGGACCCTGGCAGAGACACATGCCCGACTGGCATGTTCCCTCCCTCCAGGTTGATTGTCCGGGAGCTTCATAAGCTTTCTTCAGCCCGAACATCACAGCGACCGATGCCAACTGACACCGGCACACTTAGGGATCCGCAGAGTTTGCGCAGTTGCGAAACAGACCTCAGCAACTCAGCATTTTGGCTAATCTACTTTATTTACATATAAACACACAGAGAGCACTGCAACATGGCTCCCTCTCTCTCTAGCATCAGACAGCAAAGAGAGAAAGAACAAAGGACAATAGTCCCACTTCACGGAACACAGTAACACAAACATCCTGTCTCTGTCACTTCCCACTCTGTCATGTGATAGACAAAAATCCCATGACTGCAGTCATGGAGCAGGAATCCTAACACTCTCAGCCTCACTGATATGGTCCAAAGGAAAGCAGAGCAGTATGTTTGGCACCAGCTTGGCTGCAGGAGTTGCTGGAAGGAGACATACAATGCGCCATCCAACTGTCTTAGGGACTCCACTTTGGATTTCTTTAGGCTTTACTCCTTAGGCTTTTCTTCTCCCAAAAGTATCCCACAAGGCAGCAGAAGTTTAGGATCAGAGTTTTCCTTCTTCTAAATGGTTTCCCTGCCCAGGTTGATGAGCTCCATCTGCCCTTCCCCTCTGCAACTCATGCAGAAACTGTCTTCTTGGTCTCATCCACTCAATGTGTCAGATCCTGTCATTGCATGCAAGGGAAGTTCCCAACTCACCAATGGTTTGAGACCCATTGGCTAGCTTCGACTGGCCGGCATTCTCATATAAACACCCCCCAAATCAGATGAATGCTCAATAAACCTGTTGACTGGAAGTAGGAATAGGCAAATCTGTCAGTTTTGGCTTCTCTCTGCTCCTTATTTTTCCAATCTCACATTCAGCACCCCACATTTCCAAATCAGCCTGCAAATTTTATTTTTTAAAAGAAAATTTCTTTAGCATTTTAGTACAAATTTCTCCAAATGTACACATTACTGTATGCCATTTCCCTAACACACACCATTTTGCAAAGCTATTTCCTCTAATACAATGCATTTTTGTAAGTTATTTTTCCTAATGTATGCATTTCTGAGCATATTATTTGGTTGGAGAACTGCACTGCAAAATTCAGAGAAGTGCGAGTTCTGAAGAATTGCTGTGTTTTAGTTCACATATTGTTTGTGAAGCTGTGAGTTAGGTGGGTTTGCCTTTAAACATGAACTGAATTGAATTTCTTCCCCATCCCAATCTGGACGTGGCCCTCAGATTCCCAGAGCTGTGACATCTCTCTAGTGTGAATGCAGAGCGAAGCACCAGTTCTTGTGTGTAAATTGGCACCTTATATAACCAGAACAGTGTGCTACCTTGCCTGCTGCTCCTTTGCTTTCTCTTGCAAGAGCCTCCTTCGTGACAGAGAAAATGTGCTTTTCTGACAGAATCCATAGCTGCCCTTCTGCACTATGATTAGAAAGCAGATCAGCTCTCCAAAGTCGTAGCTAGATCCCAAATGAATGCCTGGCTGCTGTTCTAACAAGAGAACTTGCTGCCATCAGATAACTCATTGGCACAGGACTCTGTCCCTATTTGATATTTAAGCCAAAGGGAACCTTAGCAAGCTACCTGAAGGTTTCTCAGGTTATAGATTATGATCACCCCACACACAGACATACGCATATCCCTGAGTGATGGGACACACAGGACAGTGTTTCCATTTGGAGTAGAAAGTGCCAAAGGCTGGTGGTATCTTTTTAACAATCTGTTTCTTTCCCAATTTACAGCCTAAGCAGATATTATGGGGGTGGAGAAGCAAACACACAGACAAGCAGTGCTAGATTCACGACAACATCACTCCCAAAGCAATAGTGTGTGGCACTCTTGGAAACTGGAGCCCCAGTCTGTTTTGCTCCAGGAATAATTATTTATTACATTCCGGGTTTTCTACGAGGAGCCTTCAGGTTTCTTCCTCCCTCTTTATTCTCACAACAACCCTGTGAGGTAGGTTGGGCTGAGACATTGTGGCTGGACCAAGGTCACCGGCGGAGTAGGGATCTCAACCCTCATTTTAGTCCAATGGTCTCTATATTCAGACTAAGGGTCAAACGAAGCATTGCATCAGCATAGGCTGGCGCATTAGGGTGAATGAGCCACTGCCCTACCAATCTCAGCTGGCTCCCACCTGCCTGTCTCCTTGCTATCAACCAATCAGGTGCTGACTCTGCTTCTCATGTACTGTTGGTCTCCCTGCCTCCTACCCTTCCAGTCTCAATGGACACCAACCACCACCAATGGACACCAATTGCCAATTTTTTTACCTCCAGAGGCAGGTTCATTTCAACAAATGGGACACTGACCCACCAGCCTCAGTCCACCCCTATCTGCCTTCCTTCTGCCTTCTCGTCCTTAGTCTTAGTGTTGCCCCTTGTTGCATTGAGAAGGGAGGAGGATGGGGACAAAAATAAAATTAGTTGACTCTGCCTATCATCAGCTCTGCTTCCACAATAATGGTCTCCCAATGGGCACTGACCACAAGTAGGTCCTACATGTAGGAATCTGCAGAGACTGAATTCCCACTTCCTGGCAAAATGGGTGGGAGGAGCCTATCTGGGAGTGGGTGGGGCCATGTCTGCATTGCTTCCTAATACACCAGAGGGGAAGTTTCCAGGTTGTGGCTGGCAGCCCTGAGTCCCCCCCCCCCCCCAAAAAAAAATATTGGTGCTCTCTTTTTCATCATGGTCAATATCACCATGTCTTTCACATCGAAGTCTATCACATCAGGCTTGGGGTGGAGCTATAAATAAAAGCACAGTAGCTGCATAACTCCCTGACCTGGAAATGTCTAGTAAATAAGATACAGGCACATGTGTGTGACCTGTCCCATTATATTGCTTTCCTCTTTCAGATTTCATTAAAGTCCCTGGGCTTGAAAGTCCAAAAACGCCAGACCTCTTCCAGCCTGCAGGCAGCAGGTTTTAAAGCCTGCTTACAAACAGAGCAATGCATTGCTCAAATGTGACAACTTCCTTAACACCTCCAAAATTGAGGGCACCTCTAAGGTGATGTTGAGAAAAATGATGCAAGTTTCAGCTTTCTCCTCTTCCCTGCACTCTTGAGCCTTTACCCTTGGAAGCAGATGGTCTGCCCCTGATGCCAAGTGCTGTAAGGCCCCCAGTTCCTTCCCAAGCAATCTGAGTCTCCATCGTCTTGTCTGCCTCTGCTCTGCCATCTTCATACCCCTGAGGGTTCTGGGATACCACTGGAAGGTGAGCTGCCTGTCGTAGGAGGGGGAGACAGCCTAGTTTCCTAATCTCTGTCTCTTGGCCTTCCCTCCTCTCCAGCCTCCACTTCTGCCTCTGATTCTGGACTGCTCTCTGCCACAGCCTCTTCCTGCTCACTAAAGCCTGTTACCTCTTCAGCTTCCAACACTTCCTCTCCCCAGTCTGCTACCTTTTCTTCCTCTGACCATTCAACGTCGTCCCACCACCAACCCCCTGGCTCTGAATCATCTTCCCTGGGGGATTCCCCTGGGGGTTGCCCAGTTGGTGCCTCCCACAAAATCTTCTGCATCCAGCCAGGCCATGATTCAAGAGTATCATGGGTAGCACAAGAGGGGAGATTGCTGTGGCACTAATGCCACCTGGATGATTGGTTGCATTTCTCTTAAAAATTCCAGCTCAGCTTTTTTCGGGTCATCTATACCATATAAAATACATTTCCCATCACATATACTTACAGAGATCTCAATTCTCTCAGCTCTGGTCCTTATATATCCAAAATGGCACCACCTGCACATTTCAAGGAGGCATCAAGAGACTTGGGGGAACCCCTAAGTTTTGTATTTATTTTACATTTATATCCCACTTTTCTTCCATCGTGGAATCCATGATGGCATGCATGTGGTATCCTGGCACTAACAAGACGTGCACCTGCTTAGCTTCAACTGGGTAGTCATACTCAGTGGGCATGCTCAGTGGACGAGGAATGCTGGTGGCTGGCAGCGAATAGAACAGTGTGTCTGAAACCCTCAACAGAAATATTTCCCACTGCAGCTTTTTGTTGCAAGTCTTGCCATATTTCCAGTTGATATGATTCAAGGAAGGCGGTGCCTTTAGATAGCCCTAATATCTGGTGTATCCAGTGAATAACGCTGTTGCCAGTGAAAGTTCAGGGCATAATTAATGTGATAGGCGCCTCCGGACTCTTTGTTCTCTAATCTCTGATATTCAACAGTGGTGTTCTTTACATGAAAGCGTTCACAGTTGCTTTGATCTGTGATCCATAATAATGGCAATACAATATTCCTAACTCTCCTCTCAATATCAGAATTACACTTTGATCGCATTATGGCGAATCTATGGGGCAGAGCACTCATATTCAGCAGCTGACGCAGTCATCGGGGTTATGCATTTTTGCATTTACATATAATGTAGCCATATCAAAGATGTGCTGAGAGTGAGCGGCAATGGTCAGAAGACTACTGAAAACAGTCCCATAGGTTCAGCGGCGGGTGCTGACGCACAGGAAATATCAGCTGGCCCAGTTATTTTACTTTAGGCTATAAGGGATATAATTAGCAGTTGCTAGGGAGAAAGAACATAATTAAGCTCTTTGACAGGCTTAGTTTAAGGAATTGATGATCATGAGTGAGGTTGGGGAATATTTCCAAAAATCTGATGCCGAGCCTGCCAAAGAAAGTTATTATTCATCATTTATATTGCTTTTTTAGTGTGTGCTGTGCTTTACAATGAAAATTGCATTAGCCTTCACAATGAAACGGTGAGGTGGGCCATGCAAACAATTATTTTGATTGAACAGATACGGGGCTACTGCTAAGAAATATTAGCTAGTGATTCCATAACTGGGCAAGATCAAAGTCCATCATTTTATATTATATGGGCTCCTAGGAACACTGTTTCCTCATGTGGCAAGCCACCTCACTACAGCTTCTAGGTGAATAACCTTCTGGATTGACTCCATCAAGACTGGCCATTGGCTCCTCATGGACAAGAAGAAGCATTAGAGATGTTCCTCTCTGAGTGGAAACTGAACCGGGCTTTGGTGAGCCTCTTGTGTTTTCTTTGGCCCTGAATCTTGGGGTTTCTGGTTCCGCTTTGCTTCTGAAGGAGCGCCTCCACCCCCATCGTTCAGCCTGGACACTGGGGTCCAGCACTGAGGGCCTCCCATCAGAAGTCAAGGAAATAAACAACTATCTCACTTTTTGAAGGCAGTCCTGTTTAGGGAAGTTTTTAATGTTTGAAGTTTTAATCTGTTTTTAGTGTTCTGTTGAGAGCCACCCAGAGTGTCTGGGGAATCCTATCCAGATGGGCGGGTTATAAATAATAAAATATAATAATAATAATAATAATAATAATAATAATAATAATAATAATAAAAAATAATAATAATAATAATAATAATAATCCTGACTACTCTTTGGTGTAAGCTCCTGGCTTACTTCAGAAGGCTGTCCACTTACATTGCCTTGACATTGGATTTCAAAGGCACAAGGAAAGTAAGGTAAAGATTGATCCTGTTGCTCGTTTCAGACCTAATAATAATAATAATAATAATAATAATAATAATAATAATAATATATTTAAATTCATTTCAGCTGCACCAAAAGCCTCTTCTGACTGCCAGGATTCAGTCCCCTAACATGTCAAGTTGATAAGGAGATAGAGCTCCTGAAAACAGTATTTTCTTCCTTAGTGAAGAAGAATCTCAGCTCACATCTGTGACTGACTGATGGGACAAACTCAGTTGCCTGTCATTGTCTCAGAGAAAGTTAAGCTGCACTCTGTCCAACTTTCCCGCTGTAAGCAGGAACATTGAAAGCTGCCTTATAATGAGTCAGATGTTACTGTCTACACCAGATGTTCCCAAACTTATCTGGCCTACCACCCCATTTTCAGAAAAAAAAATTACTCAGTGCCCCCTGAAAATCTACCTTCTTTAAGCGAACAAACAGAAAGATGCAGCAACAAATTTGCATTCTTTCATGTATCTATATTTCTATCTACAACCTGCTGGCTCAGTCCAATCTGCCCCTGGGGTGGAAAGTGTAATGCTAGTGGTCAACAAAAGAGGTTTAAAGACTGTCTCAAGGCAAATCTTAAAAAATGTAATATAAACACTGACAACTGGGAAACACTGGCCTGCGAGTGCTCCACTTGGAGAACAGCCTTTACCAAAGGTGTCATGGGCTTTGAAGACTCTCAAACTCAGGACGCAAGGGAGAAACGTGCTAAGAGGAAGGCACGCTTGGCAAGTCCACACCGTGATCAACTCCCACCCGGAAACCAATGTCCCCACTGTGGAAGGATGTGTGGATGCAGAACTGGCCTCCACAGTCACTTATGGACTCATTGTTAAAACTGTGTTTATGGAAGACAATCTTACTGGGCTATGAGTGATCACCAAAGAAGAAGAAAGATGTGGGAATGTGGGGTGCGTCCCACTGCTGGCATGTGACTCCCAGAAGATTGACCAAATGGGAATGTGGTCCTTAACCTATTCAGTTCTTCATGATAGATCAGACATTCCTAGCCTGGTGCACTTCAGATGTTGTTGGACTCCAGTTCTCATCATTTCTGACCATTGATCATACTTGCTGGGGCAACATCTGGAGGGTGACAGGTTGGCAAAGGTTACCTGAAGGAGCATCTCCACCCCCATCGACCAGCCTGAAAACTGAAGTCCAGCTCCAAAGGCCTTCTGGCGGTTCCCTCACTGTGAGAAGTGAAGTTACAGGGAACCAGGCAGAGGGCCTTCTCGGTAGTGGTGCCCGACCTGTGGGACGCCCTCCCATCAGATGTCGAGGAAATAAACAACTATCTGACTTTTAGAAGACATCTGAAGGCAGCCCTGTTCAGGGAAGTTTTTAATGTTTGATCTTTTATTGTGTTTTTAATATTCTGTTGGGAGCTGCCCAGAGTGGCTGGGGAAACCCAGCAGGATGGACGGGGTTTAAATATATTATGATTATGATTATGATTATGATTACGATGCACTGATTGACCATGGCTCTCTGAATTTTCTGACAGGAGTCTTTCTCCCACCTGTACATGACAGGGATTGAACCTGACAACTTTTGCATGGCAGCCCAAAGCTATATTGGATTTGCAGGTGCTTTAGAAAAGCAGCGCCTATCAATTTAACTGTGACTTTCAAACTTAAGTTAGGATGGAGGCATTGTTGGTATGGAAGAAGCTCTTTGGGAAAAGGAGAAGGTAGAAGCACTTGTGTCTGTGCAGTAGATTCTAGGATATTGGAGCTGGAATCTAACATCTCCATGATGAGGGGGGTTGTTTGACCGTGTTCCTGGGAGGGGTCACAAGCCCATTTAAGGAGCAGGCTCAAATTCAAAAATGGCGAATTTACCATCTCCCTTACAGTCTGATCCCTCTTCTCCTTCTGACCGCTCATCGTTGTCCCACCACCAACCCCTTGGCTCTGAGTCTCCTTCCCCTGGGGGTTCCCCAGCTGCTGCCTCCCCCAGTCCGTGACAGACACACACTTAGACTCCCCGCAATACTCTAGATGCCTTTCTTTTTTGTCTTGAGAAAACCTCTCTTTCAGGTGATGGAACCTATAAGAGCTATTCGCTTCAAAACCTTAGCATTCAATCCTAGCTGGCTCAGTCTCAGTGGATTCAATCCTAGCTGAAAGTTTCTTCTAATTTTAGACAACCTGAAGCTTCCCTCCTTCCCCTCAGGGTTCCCAACCTCTCCTCAGTCTTGTTATATTATTATTTTCCCCCAGATTAGGTAGAGCTCCACGATAGGCGTATAGCACAGGTATCTCCTTTAATGCCATAGACATCTCTTGCAATATGGAGCTTATGGAAGCTTACTAGGGTTCAGCCTCCCATCAACAGCTATTTTTCATTTCTCACCAGTCAGACATCCTGCAGTTGCTGACTGAGCATACTCAGTCCTTGTTGGGCTGTTTTGAGGGGGTCTCTTCTCCCTCCTTTAGAGTATTCCTCCTTTTTTTGTATTTCTGCAAACTTAAGGGTTCCCCAAAACCTTCCTCTTATGCACAAAGGGCACCATTTTTAGCTACAGAAGCAACAGCACTGAAAGTTGGAAACAGAAGGGGCGATGATTGGCTTCCTGGCAATGTTCCTCCAATTTTCAGACAGGTCAGACATGCCTTGTAACTGAAATATCTCCTTTTCAATCAAATAATCTCCCTGTCGATGCATGTTATAACTCACCACTCCTGCTTTCATCTGGACTCTGCAAATGAAAAATAACATAGCACTGTAAAGCTTTTATTTGGAGTACAAAAGAATGAAAATAATTTCTATTCCTGCTGACATAAAGTCAAACTGCTCTGTGAATAAAAGCACAGTTGCTGATCAAAAGCTTTTGATTTACTGCTGCCATAAAATAAGCTTCGCCAAGGAGAGCATCTTTGTGGTTGCCCCATGCGTTGCAGTGGGAAACCTGCTGCCAAAGTTTTGTGTGTGTGTGTGTGTGTGTGTGTGTGTGTGTGTCACACCACACACACACACACACACACACACACACACAGAGAGAGAGAGAGAGAGAGAGAGAGAGATCCTCTAAGTATCCCTATTTTCCAGGGTCGTCCCTGATTTAGAGAAGCCATCCCAGTCTCTGATTTCATCCCAGAATGTCCCACTTTTCCTTAGGGTGTCCCTGTTTTCATTGGAGAAATGTTGGATGCCATGGAGTTGTCCAACCCCTGAGCCGTCTGAAGGTAATCCTGTATAGGGAAGCTTTTTTTTTTTAAAAAAAAGTTTAATGTTTTATATATGTTGGAAGCTGCCCAACATATATTGGGGCAACCCAATAATTTATGCACCTCACCGCACCTTTAGAATTCACATTTCCTTGTCATTGAAAGAAGGCCTACCCAGGGCCAGACCAAGATATTCTGCTGTCTGAGATGGACAAGATGGTGCCCCTCAGTTCCATATACAGAAGTCCATCAGGCAGGCATTTGAATCATAGGCCACATCCTCACCACACACACACACACACACACACACACAGAGAGAGAGAGAGAGAGAGAGAGAGAGAGAGAGAGAGAGAGAGAGTGGCATGGTGGTATCTGAAGAAGTGTGCATGCACATGAAAAGCTTATACCAAGAACAAACTTAGTTGGTCTGTAAGGTGCTACTGGACAATTTTTTAAATTTTTTAAATATATTTACACACACACACACACACTAAAAGCAGCACTGTGCCAACCCTTTCATGAAAAGCAGTCGGTTCCCAAAAGCCTATTGGAATAAGCAAGTCTACACCTGCCAGTGGAAATGTTGCAAGCAAAGCCTGCCCTATCTCATGGATAAACCAAAAACAACATGAGACAGTGAGTGGAAAATGAGTCCTTCTGTATTTTATTTCTGCACAGAAATAGTTGTTCCAGTGGGAATAATTTCCACAAAGAACTGGTCCCAGAATAAAGGGTTCTATATCATTTTATACAGAAATTCTAATAATTTTAAATTTCATATCCAATCACAACACTCATTTCCTCTCACCCCATTTCCTTATATGGCACGTAACCCTGTGTTTAATACAGTGGGAAGCATGCGTACTAGATACCAGTTTAGACAAAGAAGCCTCCTCGTGGTCTGCTAGAATTTTATTGCAGGATTAGATTTCACCTCAGTATTGTATTTCATTCCAGTTACCGAGCATAGTCCGACCACAGTCTCAGCATGCTCAGTAGGTCAAACCTTATTTTCTGTATTTCATTACTACAGAAGGACAGCAAGGAGGGAGCCAGTCTAGCTTCTCTAGGGAAAGAGTTCCAAAATCCTGGAGCAACCACCAAGAAGGCCCTCTCCCACGGCCTGTGGGGGTGGTGGGGCCTAGCGAAGAGCCTCCCCTGAAGATCTCGAAGCCTGGGCTAGGTTCGTATGAGGGGATATAGTCTGTCATTGCACAAACTGAAAATAAGGACTGTTATGTACTGAAGTTCTCACCCTGGGCCAGCAGGGGGATACTGTAGATAGTTTTCACTCAGGTCCACATATGCAAAAAAGGAATTGAAAGTGATGTTCAGCTATTGGATAGTTACAAAAAGTTGTTACTGTTGTTTTGTAGCTGAGCTCTATATAAGCAGGTTGGCTGAACCCTTCAGCCCAGTTCTGTTCTGGGCCTGTGAATAAACAAGAGCTGTTTGAAGAATCACTGTGTCGTCTGATATGTTCACCCACAACTTAACAGAGACCTGCTTTTAGGAGCATAGGAAGCTGTCATACTGAGTCAGACCATTGACCCATCTAGTTCTGGATTGTCTACACTGATTGGTAGCAGCTCTCCAGGGTTTCAAGCATGAGTCTCTCCCAGTCCTACCCAGAGGTGCTCGGGATCAAAGCTGCATGCAAAGCAGTCGCTCTACCACTAAGCGGTGTGACTTCTTAGAGCTCAGTTCCCCTCTTGCTTGAGCTTCTGTGGAGAACTGGGTTCAAGGAGAGGGATTAGGACTTCTCCCCTGCGCACACTTGCAAAATAGCTCTTTTAAATAACAGTGTCAGATGCAAAATCTTGGCCTGCAGCTGGTAGGTGGAATGATGCATTGAGCACATGGAAGCTAGATTACATATATATTTTAAAAATCACAAAAGGCACTTCCAGATTCCAGGCCACACCACCCCTTAAATATATTGCATGTTTCTGAGCATGCATATTTAAGGCATCGTTCCAATGCCTCCTGGTAACTAAGCAGGTATATATACAGAGCAAAAATAAACCTTTAGCAATTTTCCAACAGAAAACTGGAGGCGGGGGGTGGAGGGAGCGAGAGGACTACCAAGAGCATTAGTTTAACGTCATGATTGTTCAGACCCCCCACGGGATTTCAGTTCCAAGACTCCCATTGATTCTAATGGGAGCCATGTTGCTAAAAACACTGTGCAAGATTTGTGAAAATGTTTCCTTGAGTAGAAAATTAGATAATTCCGTACCTCCCCCCCCCCCGCCCCTGCCCACACAAACCTGTGCCTCCATCCATTCCTGCAGCAAATCTTGGGAGGGAGAGAGTAAGAATATATGTTCACAGAACAGTTAGCGTGGAGCAAAGCTTCAATGTCCTTTGAGCAAATCTGAAGCAGGGCTTTTTCTTAATTTTTATTCATTTATTGCATTTCTCTTCTGCCTTTCTTCCAAGGAGCTCACAGCATGACGCAGTTCACCCCTCCCTCCTTCCCCAACACACACTTTAAGCTCCACACAACGTAGGACGACCAGCTGCAAAAGTGGACAGCACTCCTGCACCTTTGATATTTGTGTAGAAAAGTGAATTTCACAGGTGTCCTGTGTCGTACAGCTGGTGTAGCTTGCACAACTTTTTTAAAGGCGTGGGGACCCTGCCCTCTTTTCCTCCTGGCTACAACAACCTTGCAAGGTAGGTTGCACTCATATTTAGCTACTGTTTGAAGTACTCCCCACTGAGCTTTGAGACTGCGTGTGGCATTGAACCCATGTCTCTTCACTCATAGTCCAACCATTATGTACAACCTTCCCCAGCAGGATTGAATGCTGCTCTTGGTCAGAGGTGGGAGGAGGTGACATAACATCTCCTTCCTCCTCCTCCCACACGTATGTTTAATTGGGGTTTGTACAGCCGCAGTTTAAGATTAGGCCCACCTAATCTTGATTCAGGGCTTAATCTAGGATGGGTGTTCCCCAGGTCAGCTCAGTTTGGTTCTATGGGATATGCGCCAGTCTACTATGAATCCATTGGTTCGAGACCTACCCTCCGGGCAGGAGGAAACAAGCTTGCTCCCTCCTCCATATGACAGGCCTTGAGATATTTGAAGATGGCTATCATATCTCCTCCTTTCCAGGTTAAACGTACCCAATTCCCTCTGTTGGAAAACGTCCTGGGGTGCCCCTGCAGCCCCTGAACTATGAGCGTTCTCCGGTATGCGCAGCTCTGGAAAAGGCATTTCCCTTCTTCTCCAGTGCACTCCAGCGACATATATCAAATGATATATGCACACTAATCTTCTAGCATAACACAGCAAGAAGCGTGAGACATCGCAGCTAATCTACATATTTATTTACACGCTATGCACAGACAAAGGAGTCATGGCGTCCTCTCTCTCTCCAGCTCCTGTTAGCATTCATTCCCCGTGTTGCAGTCAAGGGATTGTTTTTATCACATGACGGTGTATGTTTTCATTCCACATTGTGGGAAGTGACAGAGACAGGATGTTTACATTACTATGTTTCCATGATGTAGGACATTTGTCCTGCTGTTCTTTCTCTTTGCTATCTGATGCTGAAACATACGAGAAATGTCAAAAGGTACTAACTGTTGTAAGAATATATTAGAAGGAATATTAAAAAATAACTCAATAACGATAGGTATATTCATTACTAGAATACAGTGGTGCCCCACAAGACAAATGCCTCACAAGACGAAAAACTCGCTAGACGAAAGGGTTTTCCGTTTTTTGAGTCGTTCCGCAAGACGAATTTCCCTATGGGCTTGCTTCGCAAGACGAAACGTCTTGCGAGTTCTTGCGAGTTTGTTTCCTTTTTCTTAAAGCCGCTAAGCCGTTAATAGCCGCTAAGCCGCTAAGCTGCTAAGCCGCTAATAGCCGTGCTTTGCAAGACGAAAAAACCACAAGACGAAGAGACTCGCGGAACGGATTAATTTCGTCTTGCGAGGCACCACTGTAAGGCTATACACTGGGAAATGACAGGAAGTCCAACTACACCTTTTCCTTTTTTTTCTGGTTTTTTCTTTCTTTAACTCATGTTAATAAATAGATAAGACATCAAAAGATAGTAAAAATACGAATCAGTTTAATTTATGTAAGTAAACAGAATACTCCTTGTATATGGTTTTGGCTTACACGGAATATATACACATTTACTCAAGAAGATGTATAATACATATGTATATGTATATGTTATACGAGATATGCTATATGAAATGTGTCATATGATATAAGAGATTGTTAATAAAGCAAAAAAAAAGTGGGGGGGGGAGAGAACTAAATGTTTGTATAAGAATATGCAGAAAGGATGGGAAAATCAAAGGAACTAGGGAAGGGGAAGAAGGGAAGTCATAAATGATTGTTTTATTATAAAGTAAGATACAAATGAGAGAAGTGTTTATCTCAATGTGGATGTGGTTCTGGAAACTGTAATAATGAAAAATAAAAACAAAAATTATTTATTCAAAAAGTACCATATAAGCCGCACCCAAATATAAGCTGCACCTTTAAAATTCGGGGGGGGGGGGGAGGAAAAAAAATCCAAATATAAACCGCTACCTTAAAATTCCGCAGGCACTCACACCCATTCTGTTTTACCACAAGTCTGTTTCAGCAGCAATATCGTAAAAGCCAATTTTTGTAAGGTCACGAATTTAAGCCACACTTTAACTTTTCACGGTTGGAATTGGGGGGGGGTTAGTGCGGCTTATTTTCAGGCCAATACGGTAGTAGCATGGAAGCTCTTGGTGCATTGTAACTGTGACTTTAATTGTAACTGTAGCCCATGAAAACTAATGCCGTAATAAATTTGACCGTTTTAAAGGTGCCACAAGACTCTGCTGTTTTGGCTGCAAGGAATTAACATTCTTCCCACTCTAGAAATAAGAGCTTTGTGGCTGTGTAAAGTTCAGGGCATTTATTGTGGTCTAAGAATGAGGCTCTTTTATTTGATGCAGGCTATAAGTCAAGATGCCACGGGACGATGTCATTTTGATGAGGTTTTTGCTTCATTCTGTTTTGCTTTTGTTGTAACAGGCTAAACCATTTAGTCTTCTGGAACGTGCAGGATACAGGACTGTAGCTTTCCATGCAACTTCCACACATTATTGGGAAATGACAATGCACCATCTAGTGGGCAGCATATTGAGACTCTCTTTAAGGGAGGCGATATTATTGTTGGTGCTGTTTTATATCTGCAGCTCGTGCTCTCCGCTCGTAGGGAAGGTTTGCACAGACGGCACTCTCTGTTCCTTGGCAGCGATGCTAACAAAGCCTAGCTGAGCTATAAGCAAGAGGCCTCGGCTGCCTCAAGTGCCATCTTTTTCTAATGAACAAGGACTAAATAAGCTTTGCTTGATAGGGCACAATCAGAGGCATGCAGTATTTTTATATAGGAGGCTTAAAGAATTCCCCTCACATGCAATAGCCCAATGCAGGTGGTGGCTGTGCTTGGCAGAACCATGGTAGCAGCCTCCAGACAGAGATTAAGGCACTGATTCAACTAAACCAGGCATGGCCAAACTTGGCCCTCCAGATGTTTAGGGACTACAAGTCCCATCATCCCTGACCACTGGTCCCGTTAGCTAGGGGTGATGGGAGTTGTAGTCCCAAAACATCTGGAGGGCCAAGTTTGGCAATGCCTGAACTAAACAGTTATGTCTTTAGCAGCCAGCACACTGAGTCCTGCAAGTGCAATGGGGCATGCTCTCTTCCTCTCCCCGTATGACCCCCAAGCACCCCCAGAACAGCGCGTGGAGGGAGAAGAGGGGGAAATTGTTTCATCTGGCAAGCATAAAGGCTTGCCCTGATGGAATAATTGTGCAACACTTAATATACAAGAGTATGCATGTAGGTTCTAGGTAAAGGACCCCTGGACAGTTCAGTCCAGTCAAAGGTGTCTATGGGGTTGCGGTGCTCATCTCGCTTTCAGGCCCAGGGAACCGGCATTTGTCCACAGACAACTTTCCAGGTCATGTGGCCAGCATGACTAAACCGCTTATGGCGCAACGGAACACCGTGACGGAAGCCAGAGCGCACGGAAATGCCGTTCACCTTCCTGCCACAGTGGTACCTATTTATCTACAGTGGTACCTGTAGAAAATAATTGGGTGCACTCTTCCCACCTTGGATCAAATCTATGCTTCCAGGTGCAGAGATAGCGCAGGATAGTACGCACCCCAGAAATGATCTCTTTCAGCTTCTGCCTTCTAGAAGAAGGTATAGGGTTATAAAGATTAGGACTAGCCTCCTGAGAAACAGTTTCTACTCAAATGCGATTTTGGTTTTAAACGCAGTATAAGGAGTCTCTATGGGAGTACATTTTATTTAAAAATGGGGTATCAGAGTTTTTAGGGGGCTAACCAGGTTGGGATAGCTGGGATGGCAGGTTTGTTGGGTTTTGAATGTTTTATGTAGATTTTTCAATTTCGTTGTTCTATATGGGACAATGACAATAAAGATTATCGTATCGTATGCTTTTGAACTGCTAGGTTGGCAGAAGCTGGGATAGAGCAACGGGAACTCACCCTGTTGCTTGGATTTGAACCACTGACCTTCCGCCCAGCAAGCCCAAGAGGCTCAGTGGTTTAGATCACAGTGCCACCCGCTCCCTCTAGGTTCTATGTACTGTTTGTAATAAAGTTTCAGAGGTGCATGTGAGATCTGCAACAAGATGTTGCAGTGTGGAGTGGTCCTGTTTAGGGTTCCAGTCAGCCAGCCATGTCCTTTTCCAGGACACACCATTTTACGCTCTCCCCCACCTTGCTCATACTGGTAATGCTGCTGGGTGGAGCAGGGGAAAGTGGAAGCCAGACAGGTATCAAATGTGGATTCTGGACTGGATAAGGCACAGAACATGTAGAAGCAGAGAGTGTTCATTGTGGGTTGAGAGACTTAGTGGGTTGGGAGGCTTAGTAAAACAATCATATAATACAATATAACCAATCATACCTGAAGGAGCGTCTCCACCTCCATTGTTCTGCCCGGACACTGAGGTCCAGCGCTGAGGGTCCTTCTGGCAGTTCCCTCACTGCGAGGAGCCAAGTTACAGGGAACCAGGCAGATGGCCCTCTCGGAAGTGGCGCCTGCCCTGTGGAACACCCTCCCACCAGATGTCAAAGAGAAAAATAACTATCAGACTTTTAGAAGACATCTGAAGTTCAGGGAAGCTTTTAATATTTAACAGACCACTGTATTTTAATACTTTGCTGGAAGCTGCCTAGAGTGGCTGGGGAAACCCAGCCAGATGGGTGGGGTATAAATAATAAATTCTATTCTATTCTATTCTATTCTATTCTATTCTATTCTATTCTATTCTATTCTATTCTATTCATATAATGCATTCTAATCAATCAGAATTGATTTAATCTGATAGTGGAGGAGAAGAAAGGAGAGAAAGTTAAGGGTATTAAATTTCTTCTATGGCATGCTGGGCGACCTCCATTTGGGGTGGCCATTTATCCTGTTTAGGAACACCGGAAGCTGCCTTATACTGAGCCAGCCTATTGGTCCATCTTGATCAGTACTGTCTACTCTGGCTGGCAGCAGCTCTCTTTCAGACAGGGATCTTCTGCATGCAAAGCTCTAACACTGAGCTGTGACCCTTCTCCGGTCCTTTACAGAAGACAGTCCACTGTTTGAGGGGGTCCCTATGCAAAGAACTATCTGGTCCAAAGTCTGATTTAAATATAAAGAACTGTGAGAAGGGAGAACCTTTCTTATGGTTCTTTTTATTTAAATTGGACCCCTGTCCCCCCCCCCCCCGAGCCGGAGTTCTCAGAGTGGTTTAACAATCAACCTGTTTCCACAGGGAACTCCAAGAATTGTAGTTTTGTGTGTGGAACAGGCAGTGCTATTTTTCTAGAAAAAGAGGTGCCATAACTCACTATGAGTGCCTCCCTTGTTCTCTTATACAGTGGTACCTCGGGTTAAGAACTTAATTTGTTCCGGAGGTCCGTTCTTAACCTGAAACTGTTCTTAACCTGAAGCACCACTTTAGCTAATGGGGCCTCCTGCTGCCGCCGCATGATTTCTGTTCTCATCCTGAAGCAAAGTTCTTAACCTGAGGTACTATTTCTGGGTTAGCAGAGTCTGTAACCTGAAGTGTCTGTAACCTGAAGCATATGTAACCCGAGGTACCACTGTAATGGCAATGGCGTCCATTTGAGAGGTGCCGGAACTGAGTTCCAGTGAGTTCGGGTGGGGGGGAAAGCCCTGGAAATAGGAATCTACTAACAACTATTAGAACCCTCAACCAACTACAGCTCCCAGAATTCTCTGGGGGAAGTCATGTCTGCTTATATTTCTATCATTGCGCTTCAAATGTATGGTGTAAATGTGGCCTTTTAAGATGAAGCTACGGTGAGCTAAGTGAAAGTGGCTATGGTAAAACAGAGAAGCCCTTTTGAAATCATTGCCTTATGTAGTTGTTTGTCTCTGGCTCATAGATATTCATCTATGCGGGATGAAGATACAGCTGAGGAAGGAAGGGGGCATTGGAGGAGCCCAGCATTCTGTTTCCTGTGTGCTGTTTGCCTGACAATGAAGTCCCAGCAATGTTGGGACGCTGTTCTCCAAAACTGTGCCGCTGAAAGGGAAATAGCGGCATTCTGTGATTAAAATCGCTATCATATCTACAAGCTGTCTTCCTTCCAAATGTTTATTCAGGAGGCGTTTTCAATGCAGCTGGGAATCTGATTATTCACTGATGAGCAAGACAGTCTGTGCACTGAAACTCTCTCACATGAACCTATGATTGACAGATTCAGCTCCAACTCTTACTGAATACCCACTGCTGTTAAAACCGAATGTAGCGACGAACTGCATGCAAAGTCAGTTTGTGACAGGGGCTTGTAGACCAGAGCAGAGATGGGGAACCTCAGACCCAGGGCCAGATGTGGCCCTCCAGACCTCTATATGGCCCTCTGAACTCTCTCCAGGTCACACATCCGTCCGCAGTCCTGCTTTGCACCTTCCATCAGGGTTTTTGCCTGGCTAGAATGTGTCCTTGAACTGTGACCATGCTTCTTGGTTACCTGAGGTGGATCTACACAGGGAAAAAAAGCTCTACAAATAAGTCAAAAATTAAATTGTTATAACAAAAGGGGGAAAACCTGTATAAAAATCGCATAGATATTTTTGTGTGTGTGCTCTCTGCATGTTAATAACACATTCAAAGAGAAGACTCCCTGGAAAAGACCTTGATGTTGGGAAAGATGGAGGGCACAAGGAGAAGGGGACAACAGAGGATGAGATGGTTGGACAGTGTTCTCAAAGCTACAAACATGAGTTTGAACAAACTGCAGGAGGCAGTGGAAGACAGAAGTGACTGGCGTGCTCTGGTCCATGGGGTCACGAAGAGTCGGACACGACTAAACAACTAAACAACAACAACAACAACACATTCAAAACATTGTTTATTGACTAATGTAACTGAGTCCCTGGTTGGGGAATAAAAAAGGATGTGTGATTGTGAAGCCTATTAGACAAGGGTAAAATGCACATGTGTTCTTCTTGAATCGGATTTGCGGAAGAATCCTAGTTCAGCGACTGACACTGATCAGACCCGGAATTTGAATTTCACACACAGCTCCACTCATGCCTTTGTTGTGGAAAAGAGGCAGCAAACATATGTGCAAGCTGGGCATGCCTTTGAAACTTTACAGGGCAGTGGTAAGGTGAATGCCAAGAGGGATACTTTCCCCACTGCATAGCAACTTCAAGCACTGGACCCATCACACAACCCAGTTCCATATCCTATGTGGAGGAGAGTATTATTGCCATAACCTCCATGCAGTTCATTGGAGCTGGCAGGGGCAAGGCAGGGACGCCAACAGAAGATGGAAATGGAGCCAAGGAAAAGCAAAGCTAGCTTAGTACAGTTTTGACCCCTTCCTCCCCGTAAATTCTTGTTGCCTAAACTGCTTGCTTTCTAGTCTTTGCTTGCTGGTTGGATAGTTCCCTGTCTCTCCTGTAGATGCTCAGAAAGGATGAAAATATGAATTGTATTCCTTTTTTTGTTAAGTTTGCTAGCCCACCCACTGTGCTTTTTAACTTGTAGCTCAGTGTTTTGTAACCAACATCTGTCAACAACTGGTTCCTTGTTAGTCCACTCTTTTCACCAAATTTATTCCTATCTCTGAAAGAGTAAAGAATGATTTTTAAGGGGATTCTGAGGAAGGAACTTGGTTAAGTTCCATTGTCAGTATGCACACCTATTACAGTTTCTGTAGCTTGGACTTCCAGCTACAGTCAGGCTTGTTCAACTTTAAGAATACAATGTATTTGTATTCAGGATAGTGTGCTTAATTATTATTATTATTTTAAGGCAAACAAATAACAAGGCGACCATAAATGATGGTGGAAGGAGAGTCACTAATTAGACACCAGAGTATTGTGCTTTTAATGACACTGTGCACTACTGACTAGCTAGGAATAATTCAGACCTTTAAGCAGCAGGCAAGGACAAGCCTGAATTCTGATGGTGTATTTTAATATGGAATGTAAAAAAGGCAGGCAGAATATTTGAAACTAATGGGATCCTTGGTTTTCCTAGCATATAAATGGAATATCAGATCAGATCCACGTTCCTTGTACTCCATTACAGAAAATACTGCTTTTCAGACTCTCCCTTCAGAAATCTAATAGGAATAATGCGTTTTGGATGACACCAAAGCAAAAGTGAAAACAAAAGAAAGGCGCTCTGTTGAAGCTAACCAAGTGCCTGCCTAGACTTCCCAGGATTCACTTTAGATTCCATAGTGGGAAAAAGGTAGGATATAAATCTATGGGGGGGAAATAAAAAATGGAGAATCGATATATACCACATCTAAAGATGACAGAATGCTATATAATGATTCCTCTCTGCTTCCAGCTGTGATTTCCCCATAGCTGCCCAGAACATATCTAGCACCTGTTTAAAGATAAACATCTCACCCTTTAAATATTACAGTGCAATATTTTGCCATATATTCATCAAAACATTTCCACTTTTTAAATTTTTGATTCGGCTGATTTCTTATTGATCAAAAAAAGATATGTTAATATGCCTAGATTAAAATGTGAAGTACTGGATGGAAGAAAAATGAGTAAGGAAAGATAATAAGAATATATAGATGATTTAAGAAGAGTGTAGAATGCAAAGATTATTGTAAATTATATAATGTGGAGGAAATCGAGTGGGGGTGGAGGGAAGTGGGAGGAAGGAGAAAAGAATAATATGATGGATTGAGGAAATGTAAATGTATGGGGGGATGGGGAGGAAATGGTGTTGGTTTTGGTACATCTGTATTGTAATGTAATATGTGAAAACCAATAAATAAAGAAAAAAGAAAAAAGAAAGAAATATTACAGTGCAAACATGTCTCCCATGTTGTGTGCCAAGAGCAATGTTGCTTGGAGACCTGGGCTCAAGGGAGCCAGTGTGGTTAAAGTGATGGACTAGGGCCTAGGAAAAGAGGTTTCAAATCCCCATTCGACCATGAAGCCCACTGGATGACCTTGGGCCAGTACTTGTTGTTAAGTTGTGGGTGAATATATCAGACGACACAGCGATTCTTCCAAAGCAGCTCTTTATTTGTAAGCTGGAACAGAACTGAACTGGGGAGCTCCGTCAGCCTGCTTATATAGAGCTCCAGAACAATTGTAACTGTTGTAACTTTCTAAAACTATCCAATCACTGAACGTCACTTTTCAATCCTTCATTTGCATACAAACTATCCAATCACTGAACGTCACTTTTCGATCCTTCATTTGCATAACTATCTACAGTATCCCCCTGCTGGCCCAGGGTGAGAACATCAGTACATAACACTTGTCTCTGTGCCTAACTTACCTCACAGGGTTGTTGTGAGGAGAAAATGTAGAGGGGGAGAAGTATGTAAGCCACTTTGAGGTCCCTGGAGCAAAAGGTGGAATAGAAATGTAATCATAAAATAAAAATGCCATGTCCGCCATGAACTAACAGCATGGCTTTGAATCCGTCACTATCTGTTAAATAGGAATAAGAGATGTAGGACATAATATAATGTTTGAGGATTGGGAAGGATTGTGGAAGAAAGGGGTCAAGTTCACCGCATGTACTGTGTTAAAGGAAAATATAATGAAAATGATGTACAGATGGTATTTGACTCCTGTAAAATTAGCAAAGATATATCATAACTGTGACAATCTATGTTGGAAATGTAAAGAAAAGGAAGGAACCTTTTATCATATGTGGTGGACCTGTCCCAAGGTGAAAGACTTCTGGGGAAAGATTTATAATGAATTGGAAAAAAATGTTGAAATATACACATAAAGAAACCAGAGGCCTTTCTTCCTGGAATAACAGGTTTGGAATTGCCCAAGAAAGATGTTAAATTATTTTTGTATGCCACAACTGCTGCTCATATTTTGTTAGCTTAAAAGTGGAAAACCCAAGAATTACCCACGATAGAAGAATGGCATATAAAGATGATGGATTTTTCGGAGCTAGCCGACCTAACCAGAAGAGTCCGTGACCAGAAGGAGGAGGAGTATCGGGAAAAATGGACAAAATTTAATGATTACTTAGTTAAATATGTTAAGTTAAACTAACTGAAAACAGCTTGCAGATACTTAATTGGCTTAGGATTTTATTTCTGTTAAGTGATGAATTAACATGTTTAATTTCATAATGTGAAGATCTAAGGATGTTAATGTCTAAGTTAAATTTTATAAGAACTGCGATTTGGCAAACCGTTAAAAGGATATGCAATGAAATTCAACCAAGTCACTTAACAATGTTAATAAGAGTAATTTTCAATAAGGCTATGATTTATGTTTGTTTGTCTTATGTGTTTGTTTGTTTGTTTGTTTGTTTGTTTGTATAATGTTGTGAAAACCAATAAAAATTTTTGAAAAATAAAGTAGGAATAAGTCACTTGCCTCACAAATTCCTTCTTATGGAAAAGATGGCAGATAAGATTGATAATTAAAAGCATGCCGTAATTCATAAAGAGGCATTATCTGGGGCAAGTGTAGCCAGTGGTGTGGCCTCCAGGACTTGTTGGACTCAAGGTCCCATCATCCTTGACGTCTTGCCATCCTGGCAGGGGTTGTTGGGCATATGAAGAGCGCCATGTTGACTACTCCTGAACTACAGGGAGATGAAAATGTGGTATGTGAAACACAAGCGCAGTCAAGTACAACATTCCTAGAGTGAACATGTTTACACATGGGGAGGGATGTTTGTCCAGCCAGCAGGTAAACTTCCTGTTTCCTTCTGGGCTGGGACAGACTTCCTCTACATGTGACTAGAAGTGGGTGTGGCCTCACCTGTGCAGGTAATGACAAAAGCACAGGGCAGGGCAGCCATTTCTCTCTCTTTCACCACATGCATCAAAGAAGCAACATCTACTAAGCCAAAGATGCCCTCTTGGCTTCCAGCCAAGAGAGGACAAAGGGACTGTCTTCTTATAAGATAGATTCCAAGTGTATGTTACTTCATTAAGCTAAGTCTGCCTTCTGGGATCTGATTGTGAACAGAATGTGAGTAAACTCCTTTTTATACTTTGGTTTAAGACTGTGTCGTCTCTTCTATTTTATGAGGGAATAAGGGGGAAATTACCAGAATAGTTATTATAGAGGCTTTAGCGAGCCTGAGCAAACGCAGACGCTGCAAACTTAAAATAAAGGGGAATGTGTTACTCTGCTGATATTGTGGAACTTGTTAACACAAGTTGGATAAGGATATAATCAGACACTGTATCCTCTCCTGCATCCCTGAACATTTCCACAGAAAACTTTGGGTGTGACATCAAGCTGCCATTTGAAATAAAGTTTCAAGGGATAAAAGAGAGCTGCCAAAAACTGGAGGTGAAAAACAATAATTCAAAATATTTCAGAGAAAAGGCTAAGAAACGGAGGAAAGAAATAACCTTTCATGGTAAGAGTTACATATACCAGAGGCCTTTAGTCTTTATCAACTTCTGGAGATAAGATGCGGGACACAAACTTGAGGCAGAATTGCCATTTGATTTCCAGCGGGAACACTAACTGCTCTCCTCGCAATAACTTCTTCTTTTTATCAAGGCACTCAAAGATTAAAACGTCTTTGAGAGTCGAGATAAAAACATTATTGCGAGATGAGCAGTTAGCTCTGCGCACCTGGAAATGAAATGGTTTGCGGAGCTCAAATACTGAAAACCCCGGAGAAATGCCGTAATAAGACAACAGGCGGGTTAAGCTGACATCTCTCCAGCATCTTGGAAATGACTCATTCGATGCAGTGGCCTTGCCTCGTAACTCGCATCAGAGACAGGCGGCTTGATCCTATGACAAAATGGCGGCTGCTGTAGTCAATATCCTGTGCTCATTCCGAGCCAAACTGGACGGGATGATTGTCACGTCATTTGACATTTGAGTAGCTGATTTAACTTAAACAAATTCCCAGCATGGAGCGAGGGAACCTGGTCAGAACCATGGCATGGCAGTCAAGGGGGTGATTTCCTAGCAATCCCTTTGGCCTGGTCCAGAAACACCACCTGCTGCAAAAAAATCTGCACCTAACCTGTAGGTGGGGTTGGACTAATGCCAGCACATAAACGGCTCAGGACCACAATACCTCAAGGACCGCCTCTTTCCATATGAACCTACCCAGACCCTGAGATCATTTTCTGAAGCCCTTCTTTGTGTGTCACCTCCTTGAGAGGCCCAGAGGGTGGCAACATAAGAAAGGAGCCTTCTCTGCAGTGGCTCCCCGTCTGTGAAATGCTCTCCCCAGGGAAGTTCGCCTGGCGCCTTCATTGTAGAACCTTTAGGCACTAGGCAAAAATGTTCCTTTTTAACCAGGCCTTTGGTTGATCTTATTGACATCCAACACCCTTTTAGAATGTGGCTCTTTTTGACAACGGCCGCGAGAGTTCTGGTAGCACAAGGATGGAAGACTGAAGAAACCCCAACTAAAGAATCGTGGCAAGAAAAATTGATGGACTATGCAGAACTGGCAAAACTGACATATAAGCTATGGGACAAGGGTAACTGTGACTTTAAGGATGAATGGGAACTTTTCACAAAGTATCTGAAGACGCAACAAAGTGAACTGGACTCCTTTGGCAGGTTTAGAATAAACATTCACAAACTTTTTATTGATAATAATCAGCTAAATAGCTTGAGGATCTATACAACTTTGTAACATGCAGAAAACAGCATTCTTAGAGAAACCAAAGACTGGAACTGAGGGAAGTCGGGGGGTGGGGGGTGGGTGGGTTTTGTGTGGGAGGGAGGAAGGGAGGAAAAATGGGGGGGGGGGGACAAGGATGATATGTTTTTGGATAATATGTATTGTTGTAATTTTGAATAATTTTTTTTTAAAAAAATAGAATGTGGCTCTTTTGGGGGGGGGTTAATTGGGTTATTGCTTTTGGTTGTGGTCTTGTTTGTGAACTGCCCTGAGACCTCCAGGTATAGGGCGGTGTATGAATTGAATAAATAATAATAATATTAATAACACAGGGGCTTAACAGTTGGCACTGGCTGCCCATATGTTACCAGACCACATTCAGTGTTCTTGTATTAATTTGCAAGGCCCTTAACGAGTTGGGTCCAGGATATCTTAAGGACTGCCTGATCCATTATATTCCTGGCTGATCACTGAGATCTTCAGGGGAGTCTCTGTTAGTGGTCACCCATGGCTCAGATAAATGGCTTATATCAGGGGTAGGCAACCTAAGGCCCGGAGGCCGGATCTGGCCCAATCGCCTTCTCAATCCGGCCCACGGACGGTCCGGGAACCAGCATGTTTTTACATGAGTAGAATGTGTCCTTTTATTTAAAATGCATCTCTGGGTTATTTGTGGGGCATAGGAATGCATTCATATTTTTTTTCTAAATATAGTCTGGCCCACCACATGGTCTGAGGGATGGTGGACCAGCCCATGGCTGGAAAAGGTTACTGACCCCTGGCTTATATCTATGTATATAACCCATGCTTTCAATAATGTGGGCCTGATTATGCAAAATTCCTTCTCGGCTAAGATTAGACAGCCCCCCTCCAAAAAAAGTCATTTATTTTTCAGCTGGCATTTTAAGGAAGTTTTCTGTTTTTAATGATGATTTTAAAAATGCATTTTTATTAGTTTTTACACAAAAATTGACATTATTCAATTCACTTTTAATATAGTAGTTTCTTACATTTTGACTTCCTATCCTTACGTCTGTGATGTACCTGTTGTATTCCTTTACCTGCTGCCATAACTGCCATTTATTTTCTATTTTATTGTAACTTATATTACAATCATTTATTTATTCTCCTTCCCTTGCCTATTATTCAAATCCTGCTCACGATTTCATTTGGCTACAGTTTTTTCTCAAATAGTCTAAAAAGAACGTCTACTCTTCAACAAAGCTTTCATCTTTTTCATCTCTTATTTTTACCATCAACTTTGCCATCGTTGCATAGTCCATTAACTTTAAAATCCATTCTTCTTTTATGATTAATTTTAATTAATCTTATCCATTGTATGCTTTTTATAATCTTTATGTATGCCATTTAGACACTTGGGTAATTAAGCAGCATTTAAATACCATGGGGGGGGGCGGCGGAAACACCTTCAATGAATATTTATGTTCCTGAGGGCTAAGAATTTAATATAGAATCAGTATTGAGGGAAAAGAGAGATCAGAATTTGTCCAACCGAGTTTAAGAATCATACAAAATAAAGAAATAGTGGTGACAATCCAGACAGACACACACACACACAAAAGTTGTGGTGCTTTTTTTTTTTTTTGCTTTTTTTTGCAAAGCCTCGTCGCCAACGTTAAGTTGTGGGTGAACATATCAGACGACACAGCGATTCTTCAAACAGCTCTTGTTTATTCACAGGCCAGGACAGAACTGAACTGAAGGGTTCAGTCAGCCTGCTTATATAGAGCTCCAGTACAATGTAACTGTAACAATTTTCTAAAACTATCCAATCACTGAACGTCACTTTCGATCCCTTATTTGCATAACTATCTACAGTATCCCCCTGCTGGCCCAGGGTGAGAACTTCAGTACATTACAGTTGTGGTCCTTTTTTTTTCTTCCCCCCAAAGCTGTTGAGCTTTGCGAGTAACTCAAAATCTTTATGAGCTTTGAGCTTTTTTAAAGGAAATTTGCCAAAATCTACACTGGAATGCCATGTCGATTTACACCCAGGCACTGTTTCTGACGACCAAATCCCGGCTATGTCCTACAGTGCCTCTAATTACTGTTTATTCTTTGATTGCATATCCCTTGGCTGTGTGCTGGCAAAGAAGAACAGGGATGCTCCCTTCTCCGTTCACTGAACTATTTTAACCTTTCTTCTAGAAGTGTAAAAAGTCACCAGCATAAGTTGCAGATTTAATTACGAACACCACCACCAAATATGCCTTGGTTTTTTATTTACACTTTGGGTTGCTTTTTCCCTAGCCAAAATTAATTAACATTTTCATTGCATAATAATTAGGCTATCAATCTGAACAATCTGAACTCCCTCCAACAGCTATTGGGTAACCTCAATCAGTTACATACGCTTGTTTGTCTTCGAGCCTTGCTTTGAATTTTGCAGATCAATATAGCCTCTGAGCGGCCTTGTAATTTAAAATTGTTCTGGATGCATCTGAAGTGCAAATTCTCTTACCTTTGTCTCATTCTCCGCTCATGTCTGCAGCTGGGCGTGAGCCATACAATTAATTTCATGTCATGTCATATCATATAAAATCCTCCAGGCGGCATTCTGCTGTATGTTTAAAAAAACAGTGGATTATTTTTTTTTGGGGGGGGGGAATGCTATTTTAATCTGTCTGTAGAAGACAAGAGGAAAGAAACCTTGCATCCACATGCAGATGCAAATAAGAATGTAAGAAGGGTCCTCCAGGGTAAGGCCAGGAAAGCATCGAGTCAATTATTCTGTTCTCACAGTGGCCAGACAGCTGCTCATGGGAAACTTGGAAACAGAACCAGAGTGCACCTGCAACGGCGAGCAACTGGTATTCAGAGGCAGGGACAGATTTAGGTTTGATGAGGCCCTAAGCTACTGAAGGTAATGGGGGCCTTTATATGTCCAGCTGCCCTTGTTCAACAACAAAAAAAATTGTGTTGAATATATGCTATATGGTAATTTATGGACCTAATAGGTATCTAAAGCCATTTGCACATGTTGCCATGCAACCATGCAGAATGTAGGCACCCTATATACAGAAATGAGCAAACCAGTGATATTTTAGGGAGCAGGCTAGCAGACAGGGCCCATTACTTACTGTCAGGAGCTCAGCCTACACTCGAGTAGGACCCTGGTAGAGACACATGCCCGACTGGATTATTCTCTCCCTCCTGGTTGATCGTTCGGGAGCTTCAAAAGCTTTCTTCTGCCCGAACATCACAGCGACCCATGTCAACAGACATAGGCACACTTAGGGTTCCACAGAGTCTTCGCAGCTTGCGTGACAGACCACAGGAACTCAACATTTTGGCTAATCTACTTTATTTACATATAAACACACACACGGAGCACTGCAACATGGCTCCCTCTCTCTCTAGCATCCGACAGGAAAGAGAAAGAACAAAGGACAATAGTCCCACTTCATGTAACACAGTAACATGAACATCCTGTCTCCGTCACTTCCCACTCTGTGGAGTCAAAACATACACCGTCATGTGATGGACAACAATCCCATGACTGCAATCATGGAGCAGGAATTCTAACACTCCCAGCAGTGCAGACACTCCCAGAAGCAACACCTGCTTCTGGAGAAATCTCACGTGATCTCGCTGAAATCTCATGTGATCACATATTCTCCATGAAATCTCCTCAGAAACTGGTGCTGTTGATGGCTTCACTTCTCCACTGGTGGCAGGAACAATGGTGTGGGGACTGGCAACAGAAGTGAGGCTGATGTCATCTCCTGGGTTTCTACCACTTGAGGCAGGCACCTCACATTTCTTCATCTGGGTTGGCCACTGTGAGAACAGGATATTGGACTAGTCAGCAGACTTTTTCAGCAGGGGGCCAGTCTACTGTCCCTCAGACCTGGTGTGGGGCCGGACTATATTTTGGAGAAAAAGAAGAAGAAAGCTGAGGTACCACTGTATACCTTTGACCCTTAAAGCTAATAAGAAACTTGCCACCAGGAAGTAGGAAATGAATTGGTTTATTACACAGAAATGAAAAGAAGATAAGGGTATACGGGTGCTGCTTTAGACAGTAAAGTTGCAAATAGTTATTCAGTACATACATTCCATACATTCTATAGAGTAAATGAGTTTCCAGCTGCCCCAAAGCAACGTGCCACAATACTAACCTTAATATAAAGAAAAATAAAGGGAGGGGTATATATGACCTTGGAGCAAGCAGAACCACCAGATGTGTGTTCTGCAGGCATGAAGCTCTCTCCTTCAAAATCCTATGTCAGCAAGGCAACAGAGATCTCTCTTCTGCACCTTTGACTCTTAACTAATGTCTGTGGAGAAGCCTGGGGTTTTCCTTAGTGAGTGGATTACAGAACAAGTTCTTTGAACTGCTGTTTCTTGCTTCTAATGTACTTTTGTGTGTTTATAAGATAGGTTCGAAGTGAAGAGGGCATGACCTTCATTTTGGAAAGACCACATCTTTATCTCTGTAGTTCCTGAATCATAAATTTGCCTTTAAAAAAATCTTCAGTGTCTGTTTGGAGTCTAGTTCCTGCTTGCAGGAGGCTGTTAAAGAGTAGACAGACCTTCCTGGCAAATACAAGGATTGGTGTGCTCTGATCTTTTCTGCAACTATTAGGGTCAAGATGTTAACATTTCTTCTCAGGTCACAGATAGGGTCACAGATAATTCATAAGGAGAATTTTTTACATTAAACCTTATGCCAGCTGTACTGATGCCATGATCCATACACATAGACCTGGTAAAAAAAGGCCAGAGTAACGCCCATTGTTACAGGGCTTGTAGGTGTCCACCCATCCGACCAGCCATGATTTTATTTCAAACCATGCTCAAGGTGGCTTACAACATGAAAAAAACACCCTAATCACAAACCAAATAAAAGTTGTAAACAATAAATAAAACATCAAAAGTACACAACCACATTAAAAAATTTCCACCTAAATCCTAATAAAATCTAAAATAAAGATACAAAAATTAACATCAGTAATAATAATAATGATGATGATGATGATGATGATGATGATAATAATAATAATAATTTATACCCCACCCATCTGGCTGGGTTTCCCCAGCCACTCTGGGCGGCTTCCAGCAGAATATTAAAATACAATGATTCATGTAGTATTAAAAGCTTCCCTAAACAGATGTCTTCTAAAAGTCTGATAGTTGTTTATTTCTTTGACATCTGATGGGAGGGCGTTCCACAGGGCAGGCACCACTACCAAGAAGGCCCTCTGCCTGGTTACAATAGCAGCAACAACCCCCCTTAAACAATACCCCAGCCTCAGAGTCTGTTCAGCAGCCTCAGCTTTTGTAGCTGGAGTCAGTCCGGGCCCTACCCTCCCAGACCAGGTGGGGAAAGGCCTGCAAGGCAAGGGAGAGGTATTCCAGGATGCTCTGCCAAGATGGTCTCTCGTCTCTTCAGAAGCCTCAGTTTTTGTAGCTGGAGTCAGTCTGGGACCCACCCTCTCAGGCAGGGGATGGAAAGGCCTACAGGGCAGGGACCGGCAGGTCTTCCAGGCCCACACACTGAGTTGAATTTCACCTAAAGCAGGGATGGGGAAACCTGTTACTGATGTTGTTGATGTACAACTCCTCTGTGGCCATTGCTGGCCCAACAATATATGGGGGGCCAAAGGCTCCCCATTCCTGAGCTGAACCAAAGACAGAAGAAAAGGTCGCTCAATAGGCAAGCCATGCCACTAAGTATGTCAACGCTGGTTAGGATTACCCTGCTACTGTGCCTTCAAATGCAGCCTGGTGAACGGAAATCAAATTAAACAGAAATGGAGCAGATGTCGTTTCCGCAGCTCAGTTCCTCTTTTGGGTATTGAAAGCGTATGGAAGGGACAGGTAGAGAGCTACCTTACTCACAGAGGGCAATGCCATCAGTGACTTCTAGCCACAATGGTTATTCTTCTGTCTTTACTGTCAAAGGCACTATGCCTCTGGATACCAATTGCTGGCAATCACAAGTGATAGGCCTCGTGTGGGATCCAGCAGGACTCTTACGATGTATGGCGCACACGCACCCTCTCTGCCAAATTGACCTCCATTACGTTCCTCTTTTGGTTAATAATTGCTGTTCCCTTTTTAGCCGCTCAGGACCTAGAGTTTTCTGGTGACCGCTCCTAAAGGTGGGCTTTTTTGTGATGCCGAGAATCATTTTAAACTCATGCATCTTAAAATTGCAGCCATTATCCTAATAAAGATTGCAATATGAAATCTGATGCAGCGGTGCCTAAAGCAGGGAAACATATTGGAATAAATCAGTGTTTCTTGGAAGGTCTTTCTGGTTCTTTTGTCAATGGCGATGTTCTCCCCGCCCCCGCCCCCCATTATGCTGAGCAAATGCCTGAACCATGAATGAGTTTGTAGTCATCATGCCCAGTTATCATACTTTCTATAATGATCTTGCTTTGTAGCAATCCATTAAAATAATTGCAATTATTCTATAATCAGATGAGAAGTATCCCTTGGAGACAGAGTGTGTCTTTTCCCCCCTTCAAAAGTCACATTGATGTGCAAATTAACGGGCATAAATAGGATCCAGTTCCATCAAGCATGCAAACCAAATGAGTACACAAACACTCAACAAGATGAAGAAGGTTTGAATCAAATTAGCCCAATGAGATAATCAGCGGTGAATGGTGTCTCTGGGACTGGTAGGGTGGAAGTCATGGAGGTCAACAGTAGGGGGAGCCAGAGCAAATTACAGCCAGAGCCAACTGATTCTATTTTGGCCCCATCCACCTCCCTGCTGAGTTCCACAGGAGACTCAGGAGGAAGAAGCTGACTGATCATGTCACCCCCTGCCTGGACTGGGTGTAAGAAAGAAGGCAAATAGGGGCTGGCTGAGTGCAGAGCGGGGTTGGTGGGAGCCACACCCCCTTCATTTTAATAGACCAACCTTCACTGGATATAAACAGTATCCTGTGGTGGCTGGTGCCCATTGGAACTGGTAGGGTGTAATGCATGGAGGCCAAAAGTAGGTGGAGCCAGAACAAACAATGGGGAGTGTCAACTAAGTTTAATTTTGTTCCCCTATTCCTCCATACAGTAGTACCTCTGGTTACATACTTAATTCGTTCCGGAGGTCCGTTCTTAACCTGAAACTGTTCTTAACCTGAAGCACCACTTTAGCTAATGGGGCCTCCCGCTGCTGCCTTGCAATTTCTGTTCTCATCCTGAAGCAAAATTCTTAACCTGAAGCACTATTTCTGGGTTAGCGGAGTCTGTAACCTGAAGCGTATGTAACCCGAGGTACCACTGTACTGAGTTCTACCAAGGAAAAACTGAGACTAAGGAGTAAGCTCTACACAAATCCAGAGGGGAGTCCTTAAGATGGTTGGATGGTGCCTTGTATGCTTCCTTCCGGCAACTCCTGCAGCCAAGCTGGTGCCAAATGTATTGCTCTGCTTCCCTTTGGACCACATCAGTGAAGATGGGGGGGGGCATGTCTTGTTGTCTGGGCAGCCTAGGACCTCCATACAAACTACCCAGGCTTGCGCCCTGGGAAGGTTACTTCAGTGCTGCTAACACAGCAGTTTGACTTTACCCCTGAAGGCCCCCTCTGTTGTCTCTTGAGACAGACAGATGCCAACAACTCTCCACTTACCTGTTGATACCTTATTGCAAACATCCCAATAACCAGCTCTATCATTTCTTCTTGTGAATGTAACATCCCATGCCAATCTTGCTTTGGTTGGGTTTTAGCTTTTATGTGTATGTCTCATGAAGTTCTATTTTGTTCTTTGGGTTATACAGATAAAACAACAAAATTTCTATACAGTGGTACCTCGCAAGACGAATGCCTCGCAAGACAAAAAACTCGCTAGACGAAAGGGTTTTTTGTTTTTTGAGCTGCTTCGCAAGACGATTTTCCCTATGGGCTTGCTTCGCAAGACGGAAACGTCTTGCAAGTTTGTTTCCTTTTTCTTAACACCGTTAATACAGTTGCGACTTGACTTCGAGGAGCAACTCATAGAACGCGGTGTGGTAGCCTTTTTTGAGGTTTTTAAAGACTTTGGTGATTTTTGAAGCTTTTCCAAAACTTTCCCGACACTGTGCTTCGCAAGACGAAAAAAATCGCAAGACGACAAAACTCGCGGAACGAATTAATTTCGTCTTGCGAGGCACCACTGTATAAGGATTCAGAATGAATGGTGGCTTCACATGGAGTATTGTGATAACCATCCCAACAACAGAAAAGGTTTTGAACTATGAAACATACACACTTCAAGAGGGCTGAGTAGTGTTTTTTTTTGAGTAAGATCACACAGGGCAAATTTTGGAGCAGGGAGTATGCGGTTTGGTTTATCCCTGCTCTTGCCTGCAGGGGAAATATGTAATCTGTCACTGTGACTAGACCCAGAACATTGCTTTAATCATCAAGGGAGGCAGAAGCTTCCATTCACCCAAAGTTCAAAACTCTTAATGCATGCTGGAGAAGAAAATACATGAATTCATTCCAGTCTGCCCCTTAGGCTTCTGCCTGAAGCTGACAATATAGAGCAGAATAATGGTACATTGTTTAAAAAAGCCACAGGAGCTCTTGCTTCTGTTTGTGCTTTAAATGAACCAAAATGGGAAAGAACGACAGTCATTTCAAACTTTTATAAACTACTTTTCCTCCAAGGAACTGTAGGCATACGTCACCTTTCAGCCACATAAATGGTAGTTTGGGTTGAATGTTCACCTTTTCCAAACTGGTGCCTTTCAGATGCTTAGGTTTTCAAGTCCCAGCCAGCATTGCCAATGGTTAGGGATGATAGAAGTTGTAGCTAGGAAAGTGAGAGAAACAGATAATTCAAGCACATATAATTCAATTACAAAATTTATATCAAAATTTATAAAAATACAAAAAAATAATAATTAAAATTACACAAACACACGAAAATACAAATTTTGGTGATTTCATTCACAATCCCTGGGAAAAAAAATACTGTTATAATTATTGAAGTTGGAGGGTGCTAACTTCTTATTATTCTAAAATATTTGCTTTATTATTATTATTATTATTATTATTATTATTATTATTATTTAAAAAATCAGGGTGCTCAAGCTATAGACTGGGGGAAATTTGATTTTGTTGGCATTTTAATGAAGAACTACGCAATACAGTCATACCTCAGGTTGAAGTAGCTTTAGGATAAGTATTTTCGGGTTGTGCTCTGTGGTGACCCGGAAGTAACAGAGCATGTTACTTCCAGGTTTCGCTGCTCGCGCATGCGCAGACGGTCAAAATGACGTCACACGCATGCGCGGAAGTGGCGAATCGCGACCCGCACACGCGCACACATGTGGACACAGGTTGCATTCGTTTCTGGATGCGGACGGGGCTCCAGAACGGATCCCGTTCACATCCAGAGGTACCACTGTATGTATATCTTGAACCAATACGCAAAACAGAACACAATTATCTTTCCAAATTCCCACTTCTCTGATTTTTGTGATGCAGTTCTCTAAGGGCTCATCCAGGCTTCCTTTTGTACCATGTTTCTAAGCACAGGTCCACACTTTAAAGCATCGCATCCAAGATTTTTGCCTGGCACTCCTTGTCATTGAATTGGAGCAAACAGCAATCTGCAGAAAACACCTGAATTGCCATTTGTTCCGATTCAGCATTGAAGAGTGTGTTTTCCTGGAGAAAACAGTGGGTCAAAAAAAACCTCCCAACACTTGAAGACAAACCTTTAAAGCATGAACCTAAGATTGCACTGTTATGCACTTAATAGTGGCTGGATTATGCCTCGTGGTTGTTTCTATTTTTAAAGTATTCCCCAGAATCTGCAATGCTATGCACACTTCACCAGATTCACCTATATTTGCATGAGAGTAAAAATGCACAGGATTAAGTGAAAGGTAAACTTGAGGACGCGGGTGGCGCTGTGGGTAAAAGCCTCAGCGCCTAGGGCTTGCCGATCGAAAGTTTGGCGGTTCGAATCCCTGCGGCGGGGTGCGCTCCCGTTGTTCGGTTCCAGCGCCTGCCAACCTAGCAGTTCAAAAGCACCCCCGGGTGCAAGTAGATAAATAGGGACCGCTTTCTAGCGGGAAGGTAAACGGCGTTTCCGTGTGCGGCTCTGGCTCGCCAGAGCAGCGATGTCACGCTGGCCACGTGACCCGGAAGTGTCTCCGGACAGCGCTGGCCCCCGGCCTCTTGAGTGAGATGGGCGCACAACCCTAGAGTCTGTCAAGACTGGCCCGTATGGGCAGGGGTACCTTTACCTTTACCTTTAAGCGAAAGGTAAACTTTAAATATTGGCAGCAAAATCTGCAGCTGTTGAAATAGGCATGAAACGATGGCAGCTCTTTCTGAAACTCAAAGGATGCGACTTCAATTGATGTCTTTGAGGTCACGTTCCCAAGCTTCAAATAAAGTCTTTCCGCTCACCACGAAAGCAGGCTGTTGATTCTCCTTTATTGTAAAATGCACATATACAGTTATTTCCCTTGTTGTGCTCCACACTGCTCTGATTCCTCGTTTATCAGCTAAACAGCACTTAGGCGCTAATTGGTGCTGATAAAACGGCCATGTCCGGAGAGCTCGCTGGGGTTGTTAGCGATCAGCCTTGATTGATAACAGCTGAGCAACCCTGCTGGACCCAGAGCCCTATGAAACAAAACACTCCAATTAATCATCCGAGATCCCATTCCTCTGAGCATATAACCTCACAAATTTAGCTGCAGGTTGATATTTACACGCTTTAAAATAACTGCATTTTCCCATCTAAAAAAGAAAAACCAGAAAGGAAAATGAACACCCCCATTTTCATTGTATGTCACTGAGCGCAATTCTCCATCCAGTTCAACTCAAGCATAAACAGTGCTCCTCCTGGAGTTATAATGGTGTTCCATTGTTTCTGAAGGTCACGTCACATCCTTTTTCTGTTGTCTCCCACCGCTGTGAAAACCAAGGACGAACATCTTCCATATAAGTGGATGTCGTTAGATGTCTCCATCTGTTCTCCCTATTATCAGGCTCACAGCTTGCCGTTCGTTGTGCTTGTTAGCATACAGCCAGATGTTTCTGATCTGTTCACCGATGGGCTTGTACGTTCTTTGAAGCCAATAACACGCCCCCATGTGCATTACCTGTCCCTCATGATCTCTGAGTGGCTCTGCTATGGCCACCTGGGCAGGGCGTGTCCCAGATAGTGCTGTGCCAAAAAATGTCCCTGCTTGGTCCTTCTCATTCTCCATCACTTGATGAAAAAAAACCACTGCACACCTGAAGATTATCAAAGGGGAGATCAGGGCAGCGGCAAGCTTTTTGTTGCACCTTCCTCACTTTCAAAGGTGGTCAAGGGATGTCTGCCACTGTCTTTTCCTTCATTCAGCAAATCATCTTTCCAATGCATTGTGCAGTGTTTCTCAGTGCTTGTGTTTCCTGACAACACCATGACATCCTCGGGTGGGCTATCCTGGGAACACCAGAAGGTGCAGAGCTTGCTTGCCATGTAAAAGGTAAAGGGACCCCTGACCGTTAGGTTCAGTCATGACTGACACTGGGGTTGCGCGCTCATCTCGCTTTATAGGCCGAGGGAGCCGGCGTTTGTCTGCAGACAGCTTCCGGTCATGTGGCCAGCATGACTAAGCCGCTTCTGGCGAACCAGAGCAGCGCATGGAAACGCTATTTACCTTCCCGCTGGAGCGGTACCTATTTATCTACTTGCACTTTGACGTGCTTTCGAACTGCTAGGTTGGCAGGAGCAGGGACCGAGCAACGGGAGCTCACCCCGTCGCGGGGATTCGAACCGCCGACCTTCTGATCGGCAAGTCTTTTTGTTGTTGCTGCTGCTGCAGAAATAAGGGTGGAAATATTTATTTTAAATATTAATGGGAAAACTTTGTTGTTGTTATCACTCATCACCATATAAAAGTTATATACCGCTTGAGTGTAATAATAAAGCCTCTACAAACAAAATTAGAATAAGGAATCTGATTGCACACTTGTTGTATGTAACATGTGAACACAGTTTCATGATGGGCAGGTAAATGAGCATGAACACCAAGGAAAGGAAGCAGATGATTAGCAGTGAGCCATCTTCCTCGGATGATGGACCTCAATCAAAGCCCAATGATGTTGATCTTGGACCCTGGCCCTGAATCTGGCAACCTTAGTTGCTTTGTTTTATTAGTGTACTTTCCTTCTTTTAGGTGTATCTTATACATAACATATATTTATAAAAAAAGTTAAAGGGACCCCTGACCATTAGGTCCAGTCGTGACCGACTCTGGGACTTGCCGATCAGAAGGTCGTGGTTCGAATCCCCGCGACGGGGTGACATATATACATGCTAGTAAAAAAGAAAGAAAGGTAAAGGTAAAGGACCCCTGGACAGTTAAATCCAGTCAAAGGCAACTATGGAGTTGTGGCGCTCATCTCGCTTTCAGACCAAAGGAGACGGCGTTTGTTCACAGACAGCTTTCCGGGTCACGTGGCCAGCATGACTAAACCTCTTCTGGTGCAACGGAACACCGTGACGGAAACCAGGGCGCACAGAAATGCTGTTTACCTTCTGCAGCGGTACCTATTTATCTACTTGCACTGGCGTGCTTTTGAACTGCTAGGTTGGCAGGAGCTGGGACAGAGCAACGGGAGCTCACTCCATCACAGGGATTTGAACAGCCAACCTTCTGATCAGCAAGCTCAAGAGGCTCAGTGGTTTAGACTACAGCGCCACTCGCATCCCTATGCTATAGTAAACTGCTGCAAAAAGGCTGGGGGAAGAAATGATAGTACAGGAAGTTGCTTTGGTCATGCCATTGGTCCATCTGTCAGCAGCTCTCCAAGGTTTCAGACAAGAGTCAGTCCCTGCCCAGCATGCTGGGGATTGAACTTGGGACCTTCTGCATGCGAAGCAGATGCTCTACCACTGAGCTACAGCCCAGCTCAGTCGAGTTTGGGCCCCACATTGGGCGAACGATTCCTGCATTGCAGAGGGTTGCACTAGCTGATCCTTACGGTCCCTTCCAACTCTACAATTCTATGATTGCCTTCTTCCATTTGAGCACAAATTTCTGGTGTAGTTCCAGAGGGGGTGGAAATGTAATGGGTATAGACGAGCATGTTACATATTCAGCTTTGAAAATAGGCTGTCTTTTTAATTGGACTCTAGTTAAGCTAATTAAAAGTGATCAACGTTATTTAGAAGAGCAAATGCACGTACACACTGTCAAGCCATTTTACAGGGCAATGGAAGCCACTGGAGTAGACATATATTACCAAGGAGGCATACAGGAGGCAATGCAGTCAAGCAATCTACATTGTAAAGAAATTAAGGACTGACATTATTCAACCAATGTCAGTCCTTATTTTCAACTTTGCCTATCCCAATTCAATTCTGTGTGAGATGTTGCCTTCTCAGCTCATGAATTTGTTCTGAAACAAATCTAGCCTTCAGGGGCATTTAGCAAGTCAATGTTTGATCACGGCGATGCCATATAATCTTGTCTGTCCATAACATAAAGGAAAGTAGATTACTCTTAAGAAAACAAAAACTGAGGGCCTTGGCCAAAGTTGTCAATAACTTTTATGAATCTGTCTTTGCGATAGTAAGACCAAACCCATCACAATATCAAAATAATATTTACAAAATATTTTAATGAACTGGATGCACAGTTGGGCCCAGGATTCACGGGTGGTGAAAGCAGGGAGGCCATTTCGCCAAATATTCTCAAGAGGACAAAGGAAATTCTCAGGCATCCCCAAACTTGGCCCTCCAGATGTTTTGGGACTACAACTCCCATCATCCCTGACCACTGGTCCTGTTAGGGATGATGGGAGTTGTAGTCCCAAAACATCTGGAGGGCCGAGTTTGCCCAGGCCTGCTCTAACAACTTAGGAGGAGCTTGGAAATGTTTTTTTAAAAAAACAAAAACAAAACAAAAAAACCAAAAACAAAACCCAGAAATACCTCTTCTTAGAAATTTTGACTTGGTCCTAGGAAGTACAGTCATACCTCGGGTTAAAGTTGCTTCAGGTTGAGTGTTTTCGGGTTGTGCTCTGCGGCGACCCGGAAGTAACGGAATGCACAGATGCTCAAAATGACGTCACGAGCATGCGCAGAAACGGTGAATCGCAACCCACGCATGCGCAGACGCAGGTTGCATTCACTTTAGGATGCAAACGGGGCTCCGGAATGGATCCCGTTCGCATCCAGAGGTACCACTGTAGTATGAAGGACACTCGCTGCAATTATTTGGGGCAAAGGAAACACACTTTGAATTACGCTGGTAGGAAAACTGCCTCCGACTTCAGAAAATCTTCTTTGTGGTGTGCAAACCCATACGGCGACTGAAGCACCAGTCCGGGGAATTCCTCCTGCACAGCCAAATGGAGCGGAGAGCAGAGAGATAATGGTGCGATGCCCAGAATAAGGGCCTGCCTTTCTTACTCCTCACCACAGGTGGATGAATAATGAAAATGCTGTGGACAGGTAATCCATATAAAAGCTGACAGGTGGACAAAAACACCTTGATGAAGCCATTCAAATAAAATTATGTCAGCCAGTTTGAAAGAAGGCTCCTGGGAATTGGAAAAAAAAATATATATGCACAAACACCCATCTGCTTGATAGGGAACTTTGGAAGAAGCATCTTCACAGACGCTGACAGGCATGTTTTGTTCTTTATGCTCAATTATTATTCCTATTTTTAAAATGCAATTTCAATATCAAACAGCAACATGAGCAATAACAAATAGGTTAGTTATGGCTTGTTGCTATTTGTCACATCATTATAAGCTCATAATGAACATGGATAACGGACATGAGGTGAGTCTGTGAACCTCTATACCTGTATTATGCTTATGGTTTTTATTTTTACATTGAAAGGAGCCCCCCTGACAATTGCCCTACATTTATTGGGATTTTACTAACTCTGAACTTCCCACTAAGCTATACTTCTTGAAGTCAAGATTTAGCTAAGCAGAAGCACAAGGTTTAGCTCTGTTTCTTGGGAGATCAAAGAAAATGTTTAAAATTAAGTGCAGATTTAGCCACTGTGAAATTATCTAAGTGTAACATTGTTCGCACCTGCTAAGGTAAACATTTCACAGGAGCAGAACCCTTGTGGTGGACTTCTTATAAACTCTGGTGTAAGAATGGGTGAAAAGTTATTTAGTGAGAACTTCTGGGCATTTTTCAGAGGGTTTATGGTAGGCAAAGCCATCCCAACTTACCTTTTATCCACAACCACTGCTGCCAATTTTGCAGTGATAGTAGAAATCAAGTTGTTCCACTGGCTACCAACCATCCCCCTTTCCATCATAATTTTGTTCCTGGTATATCAGTGGAAAGCATGACTAAACCTAGAGTTATTTTAAAAAATGTATTTATTGATTTATTTTCAATAGCACAAATCGCACAAAGAATCCTACCTCACTGGGTTGCTGTGAGAATAAGGTGGGGAGGAGGGAAGCAATGTCTGCCACCTTGGGTTCCTAGGAGGAAAGGTAGAATATAAATGCAATAAATAAATAATCAAAAATGATATTGGTACATGTTTCCCTCAGACCCTCCCCTCCCCTTGTCCCTAAGTGTTTTCATTGCATGAGTTAAGGTCGATAAGGTAGTAAACATTATCTGAATGTTTACAGAGTTTGACATAGTTCAATCTATAGTTATCTTAACAGTTCCACCCTCAAACCTAAAACGATTAAGCATATAGAATAACAACCCTTGCAGAGGGAGATCAACAAGGGAAACCCTCTCCCGCCATTTTGGGATTCATTGAATGTGTCAGGGAAGAAGTAGATTGGTGTGACCTATATGAATTGTGCTTAGACCTCCAAAAAGCTTTTGATAAAGTCTATTAGACTTGACTGCTGTGTGAAATATAGTAATCATAGGAGAGAGGTCAGATTGATAACTGGCTACATAACAGGAAGAAGAAATATGATTTAATGTTCGCTTAACATTATAGCCACTGTGCATGTGTTAGATATGAAGCAATGGTGTGTTGAGTCTGCTTTTTACAGCCACTGCATGTTGCCTGTAGTTGTGTCAAGAGAGCACAATGTATCGGCTCCTGCTTGTGTGTGAGACCAGGACACCTGGTTGTACCAAAGAAGAAAAGGCATGGCCTAGAAAAAGACCCAAAGTGATGTTTTCAGCCTACAGGCCTCAGCAGGGGTTGTGCATCCTATTTCGCCTTGCTTGCTGCTGCCGCTGCTCCTGCCACCACCTACTTGCTCCTGTTGCCGCCACCTGCTCTGCCACTGCTGCGCATCTTGCCCCATTCACCCCTGCTGGAGAAGCAGCACCTCCATTGTTGCCAATTTTGGGCTGGGTCTTGCCCAATAGGGCTGTGATCTTGCCCCAAATCTGCATTGGTGCCAGTGGTGTTTCTCCTCTGCTGGTGGAGGCAGAGGGGCAGACAGGGCACCCATGAGTGTGCCACCTGAGGACTTCTGTTCCATGAAGCAGAGGCCACACCTGCCACATGGCTGTGCCAGCTCTGGGCCTGAGGTCTTTCCATCTCTGTCTTAAAGTTAGCCAGGGATGAGTATTATTCAGTTCATGGGCTGGATCCAGAGAGGAGTTGCCTTTCTAAGGGAAGGAGGTACATATCTTGAAGTTTATGGCACAACAACAGCTAGGCCACATTACGTGCCCATGGAAGGTAAACAGCAGAAAGTGTGTCTTCCCAATCTGTGTCTCAGTTAAGGAAGTTTATTAAGTCATTACTCATAGCAGATCCCTGCAATGTAATAAAACTTGTGGCTAATCCCATAACTGTTCTGCATCTTCATTCCGAGATGTGTTGGGTAATCAGCGACTAATGCCTTTTATCGTGGCGTATTAAAAAAAAGTTTCCAGTTAATTGTGTTTCTGTATTGCATATTTAAGCAGGTTTAATAAATTAATCTCAAGCTAACAAAGTTCAAGATAATGAATAAATGTCCATTAAATTGGTTGGTGTTCTGAATTGAGAAACAGAAGATAATGCAATTATTTCCCTTTCTTTCATCAGCAGCTTCATTTTTCAGTTCTTGGCTGTTCACCCTCGCCCCCTCCACTAATTGTTTTGTGAGTGCTAGGGATGTGAAGGAATTGTTGCATTGTTTTGTTTTTAGTAATACAGTTATACCTCGGGTTACAGCAGCTTCAGGTTGTGTTTTTTCAGGTTGCGGACTGCCGAAATCCAGAAGTACCGGAACAGGTTACTTCCGGGTTTCAGCAGTCATACATGGGCAGAAACACTAAATTGCGCTTTGCGCATGTGCAGAAGCGCCAAATTGCAACCCACGCGTGTGCAGATGCAGGTTGGGAATGCTGCGAGTTGCGAACCTGCATCCCTCACGGATCACATTTGCAACCCGAGCGTCCACTGTAAATATATAATGCCTTACCAAGGAGGCTAGAGCTGCTATTCTATTTATACTTGCTTGGGAGGAAGCCTCACTGAATGTAGCTTTCAGTGCTTTCTATGCCAAAAGCCACAGGCTCATTCAAAACTCTGGAGAGCTGCTGACGACCAGTGCAGACAACACAGCACAAGATACATAGACTAAGCTTGGTCATTTGATTGCCCTTTTTACCCATTGCTGGTTTTTTTACTTGTATAGAATCATAGAATCATAGAGTTGGAATAGACCACAAGGGCCATCGAGTCCAACCCCCTGCCAAGCAGGAAACACCATCAGAGCACTCCTGACATATGGTTGTCAAGCCTCTGCTTAAAGACCTCCAAAGAAGGAGACTCCACCACACTCCTTGGCAGCAAATCCCACTGTCGAACAGCTCTCACTGTCAGGAAGTTCTTCCTAATGTTTAGGTGGAATCTTGTATATATTGCTTGTTTTATGTTGCCATGGCCGTTGGCTAATGCGAATAAAGTTTATCTTATCTTATCTACATAGACTACGGCTGCAATCCTGAACCTTCTTATCTGGGTGTAAGCCCCGTTAATTCAATATCAACTACTTCTGAGTAGACATTATTAGGATTGCTGCCTTTGCTACATTGCAAGGACATTGTGTTGTCCAAACCACACCCAAGGTTGTGACTTACTTTTGAGTAAACTTATATAGACTAAGGCTGCAGTCCTAAACTCACCTGGGAGTAAGACCAATTGCTTCAACAGGACTTATCTCCAAGTAAACAAGGAGTTAATCTACACTGGTAAGTTCTAACGTTAAAATGCATTATAAAACCGATATGAAAATATGAAACGAAAGGTTAAAGATTTTAATAGAAACTAGGGGAAGGATTTGTTGAAGAGAATTGATCAGGGAATAGAATGCAGTAAGGGGAGGTATGAGGAGGTTGGGAAAATAAGTTTCATGAACATAAGGGAAGGAAATTATACATGTGGTTTTGTGTTGTTGTTTTTTCTGTATGCATTTTTGTTTATTCTTTTTCTTTTTTGTACTTTTCTACAATTTTTTGTAATTTTGTGATTTTTCTGCTATATTAATTTTTGAAAAAACCAATAAATATCTTATATTAAAAAAAATGCATTATAAAACCGTGACACCAGAGGGTGCTGTAGAGCAGCGATCTGTCGCCCATGGGAAATTGCATTGGGAGCTATATTTTTTTAATAGCTTTTTTTAAATAGTGTTTTCCAGATTAGGGTAGATCCAGCCATGGTTAGGAATGTGCAGTAAGGTTACACATGCCACATACAATAGCTAACCACAGGGGGGCTATATGTGCAAAGGTTTATCTGGGAGTAAGGCTCAGTGAATTCAATGGAGCACCTCGGAGTAGGCACAGCTAGGATTGAGACAGATGGAGAATTTGCCTCTAGAGCCAATGTAAAAGGAAAACACGGCAACATTATTTATGTAAAGACCTGCCATTGGGGGGGGGGGGGAAGGCAGATTGAATTATGTTTCGTTGTGCAGAGTGCAGAAACAATGAAGCTTTTCTTTAATTAATACACATATGGACAAAATCGACACCTTTTTGCATTCCTAACCATAAGTACAAGGGCTGCCAAATCTCAGGTGCATGGCACTCCTGTTCTTATTGGTTGACGTGGCAGCAAAGGAGCGATAAATTGCCTGCAATAAAAAACTCCTGCAAGAGATTTCCGAAGGCAGAAGGCGGCAGTGAGGTCATGAATGCTGATGAACTGAATGCTGCCCCGGTCGATTCCTTATGGAAGAGAATTAAAAGCAGGCTTATAGAGATTACTGTACAGGCAGCTATGGATTATCTGTCTAATATGCATCTCGTTTCATGATGCCAAGTTATAGAAGTTAACTCTATTCTGGAGCCATATTTATATGGCTAGACATTCCGTGCACTTTTCACTCTCTGATGCCAGGCACTGCAATCAACGTATCCAAACAGCAAACAAGAGGCCTTCTTCAGGTATCCACTATGTATATAGGCTAAACATTCAGGGGGAAAGATATGGGGATGAGCACTCTAGCTGTTCTTATCACTTTGTGACTCAAGGACCTGCCACCCGCTTGGGGATAAGAAAGACACATGGACATGTGGTTAATGGGCTAAAAAGGACCACAACTTTATTGATTACAGCATGTGAGAGGTATTGGCTTAGGCATTTGATAAAACAACAGAGCGTGACTCCACCCCCTCAGGGAGGGGTGAGTCTAACAAGGGTTAACCACCCGTGGGAGGAGCCTGTTGATGCAAATACAACTGAAAGCTCCCCCTGATGTCACCAGGGGTCGTGCCATGACCCTAGCCACCAGCAAGGGCGTCGGACATGATCCATGACGGCCGGATTCCTTTACTGGATACCCATAAAGTGGAGGGGTAGGCGATGGCCACACCCTGCCCTCCAAAACACAAACATATTCCAATGCCTAACCACCAATACCTAAAAGTTGTGACGATTTGCTACGAGGTAGGTGAAAAACCAAGTGGCTGGTGCCAATTTGCCAGTTGGATAAAAATTCCTACCAGGCCCCTTGGACAACCAAGGAACCAACCACAGGTCCATAGCAATGTCAAGAACCAAGCAGTGAACTAAAGGGAGGGTGGGTGAGTGATCCGACGAAAACCAGAAGCGGAATGAAAGGGAAGTGCTGCTGCGGCCACGTTTGAGCAGCAAAACCCCGCCCCCAAGCCTCCACCTGGTTGGTTGGCTACCTGGGGGCGTGCCGCGGCAGCCAGGCCAGCTGGGCAGGGGGCTGGAACGCCCCCTGCCAACGCGGGAAACGACTCCTGTTCACAACTCCTCCACTCTGTAAGGAGGAGAGGCTTTCTAGGATTTGGAGGACAAATCCTTGGTTTATAAAAATGTGTGCATTGTCCCCTTTTTTCAGGTTGTTATGTCTTTTCTACAGATGAGTTATATTTGATAGGAGACATTAGTGTTGTGTACAGTATAGGGTTGGGGAAGAAGAGAGGGGGTGGGGTGGTGAAACTTATTTAGATATGGTACCCACAATATACAAAATGCTGCTCCAAAATCCCACAAACCTCAATTTCTTGTAGGGGAATTGGAGCAGTTGCAATGGTGGAGCTCTGATGGTCATCCTCACACCTTCCTCTTCTGTGTGTACTGAATCTGGCCATACAGTGCCTAAAGAGGTCTTACTTTCATCAGCTGAAGATGCTATACAGAAGGGAGTGAGGAACCGGATCCAACCAGTGGACTGGATCCTTATCTCAATTCCCTGCATCCACACAGTGTGACAGGTAAGTAGGAATGCCCATCTGTCAATCTAATAATAATAATAATAATAATAATAATAATAATAATAATAATTTATTATTTATACCCAGGCCATCTGGCAGGGTTTCACCAGCCACTCTGGGCGGCTTCCAACAAAATATTAAAATAAAGTGGTCTGTTAAACATTAAAAGCTTCCCTAAGCAGGGCTGCCTTCAGATGTCTTCTAAAAGACTGGTAGTTGTTCTTCTCTTTGACATCTGATGGGAGGGCGTTCCACAGGGTGGGCGCCACTACCGAGAAGGCCGTCTATCTGGTTCCCTCTAACTTGGCTTCTCGCAGTGAGGGAACCGCCAGAAGGCCCTCAGAGCTGGACCTCAGTGTCCGGGCAGAACGATGGGGGTGGAGATGCTCCTTCAGGTTAACATCACAATAACATCAGCAGACCCTCCAAGTGTCCCTATTTTCCAGGGGCAGTCCTGGATTTACAGAAGCCACCCTGGTTTCTTATTTAATCATGGAATGTCCCGCTTTTCCATAGGCCACCCCTATTTTCATCAGAGAAATGTTGGAGGGTATGGAGCATCCCCTGAGCCAAGGAGATGAACCTACGAGGACCCTGAGATCATCTGCTGAGGGGGGACTTCCGGGTTGAAGCGATCTGCTGAAGACGGGTCTTACCGTGCCGGCGACACGGGGACCCATAGAAACCACAGGTGCGGATGCCTGTGGACTTGGTGACTCAGCGGGCACCTTAAGCGCCCTCCCTGACCCACGAAGAGCCTTTTTAAAGGCTACGGAGAGGGTACGGAGAGTGGCGTGGTGCTGGGAGTAGACCGCTACTTCAGTGGAGCGAAGCCGTGAGCCATGACCGGAGAGCGTTAACTTTTTTCCCCGAAATTTGGACTGGAAACAAATACCCGTGAGTACAAGGAATTCGGACTTTAAAAATTTCTACCTTTAATTTGGTACGACCGGGGGGATGTGCTAAAGGGAAGTCCGCACCCCCCTATCTACAAACGATCTAAAGCAAGGATCGGAGAACTAAGGTTGAGAGAACAGTGTGTTTTTGGTGTATGATAAAAGATATTCCACGAATTTGACAGAAGAAGTTTTTTGTGCTGGAGAGAAGAGAGGAGCGTTAGAAAAATTTGTGTAATCCCCCCCCTCCCGAACCCGGGAGCGTCCTGTGTGTGAGTCCTACGAAAAAGAACAAGGAGTTTGACAGCTGTCAAAGGAGCTGTCAAACGGGTGGATAAAATTAAGAATTGCATTACTTAATATCTCTCTGGACTGAAGGTGTTACATTTTACTAGAAGTGGTTGGAAACAAAGTAATAATAAAAAACAAAGTAACGGACTGTTGGAAAGGAAAGGAACTATTGAGTAACTGGAATCCCCCTAGGGGGAGCTAGTGACATTACAATGGCTGCAGAGGGAAAATTACTGGCAGAAATTGAAAGAGCTTTTTTTCTCGTGGGAATTTTGCAAGAGCAGAGTATGGCTATGAACAAAGAACTCACGACCTTGATTTCTAAAACAAACAACCCTGCTGATGGAACAAAGGACTTGACTGGGAAAAAATTTGCAGCTGAATCAGAAGCGACATCTGTGGAATTGGTGGAAAAGGAAGAAGGAGGGGAGAAAGTATTGGCAGAAAATACCAAGCAGAAGCCTATGTTGTCAGAAAATGAAGCAGAAGATTTTTGGATTACAAATTTGGGAAAGATGAGAAGGATGAGAAAAGCAAAGGAGGAAGTCTCTGGATTTTTTGGAAAAAGAGCAAAGAAATATGACTGGGACTTCCTCTTCTTTTCTGAGTTTGAGTACGGGAGATCTATGGTAGATCTTTGGCAGCAAGTTCTTTCAACCATCTTGGGTGCAAGAGAAGGAGATGTGGCTGTGACAGATTACCCTCGAGACCTGAGGTCCAACAAAAAGGACTACCAACAAAACCGACAGAGAGAGACTGACAGAGATTTAAAGGCCTCGGATGTGAGGAATCCGGGCTAGGAACTGTATGGGTGGATAATTATTTGGGAAGGGACGGAAACCGGGGTAGGGAGGGAGGGGGAGAGCAGAAGTTGGAAAATTTATGACTTTTGTGTTTGGTTATTTTGACTCATATTTTAATATAAAAAAGGGGAAATTTGTGGATGAGAAATTAGGTCGACCTTAGAAAAAAGGATTTGATGTTAATATGAGAATGGGATAAGTAAAATTTGACTTAGTAAAAAGAATCAAGTTTAAAAACAACAGATTAGGTTAAAGGAAGGGACAAAAACTTGCTGAACTAACTTTGGAAATTGGGATGTATGGGGGGGGGAGTCAGGGAAAGAGGGATAAGAAAGTAAGGGTATGAAATTATACGTGTTTTGTCTTTGTCTTTTTATGTGTGTGTTGTCTGTATAAAATTTGAAAACCCAATAAAAATTATAAAAAAAAAAAGATCATCTGCTGAGGTCCTCCTTCATGTGTCTCCTATTTGAGAGGTCCAGAGGGTGGCAACATAAGAACGGGTCTTCTCTGCAGTGGCTCCCCGTCTGTGGAATGCTCTCTCCAGGGATGTTTGCCTGGCATCTTCCTTTTTAACCAAGCCTTTGGTTGACCTGATGGTCATCCTATACCCTTTTAAAATGTGACTTCTCTTTGGGGGGGGGGGTGTTATTGGGTTATTGTTCTTATTTTGATTTTATATATTGTGACCTTTCTGTGAGCCACCCTGAGACCTCCGAGTATAGGGCGATATATAAATTCAATGAAGAAGAAGAAGAAGAAGAAGAAGAAGAAGAAGAAGAAGAAGAAGAAGAAGAAGAAGAAGAAGAAGAAATTGCACAACCATTAGAAGGCACCTGAAGGCAGCCATTTTTTAGTGTTTAATAGGTGGCATATAAAGGATAAAATGATGATGATGATGATGATGGAGGAATAGGATGTCCCTATTTTCATCGGAGAAATTTTGGAGCATATGCATCAGGCTACCCAGTTTTGCAGAGCGCTCTACCCAGAAGCTCCAACAATCAGCTGATCATCTGAGCTCCTGGGCAAACCCCAAAGATCAGCAAATTGTTGATGCTTGCAAAACTCTGCGCACAGAGCATTGCACAGGGCTTTGCATGTGGCTCTGATTGGCAAGTGTTCACACAACTGTGTTCTCCAGCAGAGGGAAGTGGCTGGAGGATTCAGGAGGAATGGGTGGAGTGTATGTGTTTGTGCCCCCACTGCTCCCAGGGGCCATCGCTTCCTTCTGCCTAATGGTAGGGCTGTCTCTGCCCTTTTTTACATGTGTTTCTGCATCCATTTGTATTATCTCTCTGCTTAAGAAGTAGGTCATTTTTCAGATGGCTATTTGACAATCGAAGCTGCTTGAGTAGTGTTATGCCACAGTGAGATGATGTACTTTGATAACTTAAAGATAAGCTTGAAATCTCTTTTGTCAAATGGCCAGAAAGGAGAGGGGGAAGATAGAGAGTGGAGCAGGTTCGACAAAACAGGCCTCCAGGCCAATTTAAGGAGTCTGAAAGGAGCGATTTGAAGGTAATAAGAAGCTACTGGCTATTTACACTATATAGTAACTGCAGTGTATTACACTCTTTTAAGCTCATCCCTGGAAGTTGTTCTGTGGAAAACTCTATTATTGTGAGGCTTTTTCGTTTTTATTAAGAGAGAACAGGAAACTGTAGTACCAAGTGCGTTACACAGATTGAAGATTACAGGAGCACAGAAGAAGAAAATATATGTTATCTGTGCCACTGATTCGATTGACAAAAATAAATGGAATCAAAGCTCCGTCAGCAACGTTGGTTATCTTAAATGAAGGCAGTAGTTAAATGGTCCATCTATACTCATTAAAAACACCACCACTTTGATAAGCTTTTGTTGTGCGTGTTCAGAGGAATTTTTGGGATCCTCCAGACATTTTGTGTGTGTGTGTGTGTGTGTGTGTGTGCGCGCGCGCGTTGGGGCGAAGGTGGGAAAACTGGTCTGATGCAATGATGCAACAGAAGTCTGTAATGTCCTGGCTCAGAATATGAATTTGCCTAGCTTGTATTCCTCGCATGCGCTGTGAATTGAATGCTGTGTCCCTGAGAAGTTCTGCCACTGAAAATGAGAGTTTGCAGATGCACAGGATCCATTTGCAGTTTAAGAGCTGTTGCCAATGCTACACGCAGAGCAGACCCACTGAAATTAGTGGGCCTGATTAACTTGGGTCTATTAGTTGGAGAATAATTGACAAGCTACACATTTATGCACCTGTAGACCCTCATGGGATGCGGGTGGCGCTGTGGGTTAAACCACAGAGCCTAAGACTTGCCGATCAGAAGGTTGGCAGTTTGAATCCCCGCGACGGGGTGAGCTCCCATTGCTCAGTCCCAGCTCCTGCCAACCTAGCAGTTCGAAAGCACGTCAGAGTGCAAGTAGATAAATAGGTACCGCTCCGGCGGGAAGGTAAACGGCATTTCTGTGCACTGCTCTGGTTTGCCAGAAGCGGCTTAGTCATGCTGGCCACATGACCCGGAAGCTGTACGCCAGCTCCCTTGGCCAATAAAGCAAGATGAGCACCGCAACCCCAGAGTCAGCCATGACTGGACCTAATGGTTAGGGGTCCCTTTCCTTTACCTAGACCCTCATTTTACCAGAACTAGACATGGTATTCTAAATGTGGCTATGCCTAAAGAAGGCGTGGATAACCTGCCCCTTCCAGATGTTGCTGAACTACAACTCTCGTCATCCCCAGCCAATGTGGTCAATGGCCACCAATGATGGTTATTATAGTTCAGCAACCTCTGGAGGGCATCAGGTTAGCATAAATGCTACCAGGATTACACTGGTAATCCTGGTAATCTGGGTGGCAGCAGCTGCAAGAAAAGGTGTACTTGTGGGGCAGGTACAATTTCACGAAACCTTTCACCCATACACTGGGGAGTTTAGCAAATCCCTTTCTATCAGCGTTTCTCATACTGGGGTTCCCAGCTGTTGTCGGACTACAACTCCCATCATCCCTGACCACTGGTCCTGCTAGAAAAGGATGGTGGGAGTTGTGGTCCAAGAACAGCTGGGAACCCAAGATTGAGAAACACTGTAATATCTAGCTCATCTCCAGCGAGGAAGAAAATCATTGAACACCCCAACGCTTTCCCCCCACAGCAGTGCCTGGTCGCCTCTTTGGAAAGTGAGGTTTTTGGAAGCTAGAGAGCCCATCACACAGAAGCGCGAGCAAGATCTCCCACTGAAGTGAGAATGGAAGCCAAATGTACCAGTAACTGAATACTGGAGGACCTTTTGCACTGGTTTTTGACAGCTGTGCTATTTTGTCTTGTGTGACTCATCCAATTTGGCTAGCTTTGAAAGATAGGTTCATGGAAAAGTCTATTGATGGCTATTATGTTCTGCCTCCACTGTCAAGACCAGGGCTGGGCGATATCAGCTTTCCAACATCTCAGTTATATCACCAGCCAAGCACTGCGGTCTGGTGATATACCACAACGTTGAAAAAACAAGCAGCGACGGCTGGGAAAAGATAGACATAACATTTTACAAGGACAGGAAGGAAGGAACACCCTGGGCAGAATTATCGTCACACACAGGAGGAGTAAGGATATAGTTTGAAACGCTTCACCTGTAGCTTTATAAATCATTTAATGTGTCAAGACGAATGGATGTCGTTAATATTGCAGTTGTTGTATAAGGGATTGTTATTTTGAATGGGATATAATTGAGATGAATAAGATGATGGAACGCAGAAACAAACCAAATCATCAAACCATCAATTCTAGCACGCAGGAGGCCACCTAAATTATATAATTTGGCATCTGAATGATTGGGATTAGTAATTGTATTGTAATTTGGCATTGTTATAATGAGGCTACCATTGGATTGTTGTAACTGAAAACTAATAAAAATTATTGTTAAAAAAAAAAAGTTGAAAAAACAAGCTGCATTGGCCTCAGCCTGAGCAGGGCCGGGTGAAATTGCCACAGCCCTCACCGCAGGAGCAGAGGTGGTTTTAGTTTAAAGAAGCCAAGGGAGGACTAAGGTGTATCAGCTCAGCAATACAGCTTGCTCCTCCTTCTACGGTATGAGGTATAATGGCGGTTTTGCCCGGTAGTATATCACAGGTGAAACCGCTGCTGCTCCTGAGTCCCTCTGCTACCAGCAGCCCGAAGTTGAAAGCGGTGTTGGTTGCAGATGGACTCAGGAGTGGTGGCAGTTTCACTTGCGATACACCACCGGATGAAGCTGCCATCATGGTCTGTCAATCATACCAGTCCTGGTAGCAGGGACTGGACTGAGGAGGAATGGTGGGAGCCCCCCCTTTTTCTGAACCTTCCCAAGAGCAAGAGGACAGTATTGATTGAGAACAGTGGTTTGCAGAAGGGCATAGTCCAGAGGGGAAAAGCTGGGAAATACTGGGTGAGGAACAGCTAGAAGAGGAAAGGCCAAGAGAGAGAGACAGCTGGCAGATTCAGTGTCATTGGACAGCATTCCTGACACACACCCCTTCGCCTAATACTAGAAGGGCTTGGAAAGTGTTAGAACAGAAAGCGCAATGGCAAGAAGCTCAGACTACCCGATGTAGGAGTGACGTAGATTAATGGGGACGGAGGGGGTAAACCTTTACTGGGAGCAACGCCATTTTTAGAGATATATGCATTCCTTTGTCTCTTGCTGTGACCATTCAAGAACTTATCTGGTAAGAACGCTCCTTTTATTTGATCTGCTTATTTACTGCCACCAGGGGAGGGATCTGATTCCCTAAAGTCTGACACCTGAGCAATGTATTGATACATCGCCCAGGCCTAGTCAAGATGGTAAGCCTCTGAATAATACCAGTTTCTGGATTTCACCAAGTGGTCTCTGGGTGGCCACAATGAATAAAGGAAGCTTGACTAGATGAGATTGGCTGAACCATCAGGACTTTTCTTACCTTCTTAGACTTTGCATGGACCAGAGCTAGGCATGAGCACCAGAGCTCTGCTACATGGGAAAGGACAATGACTTGTTAAGGCAATAACAACTGTGAGCAAATCTTAATGGGTGATACATTGGAAGGTGGTCCAATAGTTTTGCGTTAAAGGTGCCATTAGTTCATTTGGATCTGCTTGTGAAGATAAATAGATACTAGGGGAACAGTTATACTCTTACTCTTTTAAATTGCTGACAGTAATCTGCTCTTATGAGGTATTAAAACTTAGCTCTTTGGCTGCAGTCTTCAAACTCCTCTCTAGTATTATTGTCTAATAGTCATTTATTATTTAGGTTTTAGGAGACTTTTTATTAATGTTCCCACCATAGGTAGGAAGCTCAAAGTGGACTGCCCATTTTAAACAAAGAATCTTTATTAAAACACAAGCTGCTGGAAAAAAGGGGGATGGGTGAATCTGTCCATTTTGGTTTCTTATCAGTATCTCCTTTTGTCCCCCCCCCTCCCCCCATCATAAGTTCTCTTCTCCGAGAAGAATTTTGATTGGTGCCTGTGTTTCAGTTCAGAGAGTTTTTCAAGCTCTTTTTCTGAAAAATGCAAAGTGGTATTTCGAGCAGAATGTTTCTCCAGCTATGTGTGGGTGTCCAATCTGGCTTTCTCTCAACTTTACTGCTGCCTGCTGCAGCTCATCAGGGCTTGGTGAGGAGAGAGAGAGAGAGAGAGAGAGAGAGAGAGAGAGAGAGAGAGAGAGAGAGAAATATACTCGGAGTTGAGAGTGGATTTCATGCTCTTTATTCAGCTCATAGTGGTGAGGAGGACTGGAAGTTCCCCCACAATATCTGATTTATATACATTATTTACACAATGGGCTGCACGTGATTGGCTAATTCCAGGATTCTCCTGTAGGCCAATCAGGTTGTGGATTCACTTCCACCTGGAGCTGGATTGGGTGGCTCCTGCGGACCAATCCTACTGCTGCATTGTTCTAGGACCAATCAGACTGCTGCATTCTGAATCCTATTGTTCTATGACCAATCAGACTGCTGCATTTTGGATCCTATTCAACTCAGTACATAACAGAGAGAGAGACTCGGATCTTTGCTTCACCACGCTTTGCCTCTGGCCCTGCCAACGTCTGCCTCCGGCCCCACGCAGCACTAGTATGCGGCTCTCTGGAGAGGAAATGCGGACCTTGGGTTGAAAAGGGATTCCCCAGCCCTGTTGTAACATTTAGTCGAGAGTCCTTGAGTACTTTATTTCCAGTGGCATCCCTGCTGCCCCATCCCTGTGCCAAGATGGCAAGATGAAACGGGTATATGTATGAAAAGATTAAATGAGTCCCCCTAAGATTTCAATCTGGCGCAACCTTTCTTCTAAATCAACGTGCATTAAACATGAATGAATTTTTTTCTCCCCCCCGGAACTCAATATTTGACCACTTTTAAGCTTCAAACAATTAAGAAGGAAGCCAGATGGCGATGTAAAACTCATCAGCAGATTTCGTTTGCGTCTGGTGGCATGGCCCCAGGACTCAAATACATTGGCAGGCAATAATATAGTTTGTCAAAGATTATGCAGATTATGACCTCTCTGTGGATCCCGTAAATATTCTCTTGCACTGCTTGATCTGGAAGGCTGAAAACTGTGATCTGGAATTCATCCCTTTGGAAAGAAAGGGGAGGATGGCTGCATTTTTATTGATGAGGGAGGACCGAAAACTGTTTTAATAATAAGGGGGGAAAGCAACATACAAAAGTATAGCAGATTATAGAGGGTTGGGAAGAAACAAAGCTACAGAAAAACCCAACTCTCTCCCAACCCAGTATTCTGGATTTGGGGTAAGGTGAGTTTGGGGTAGGATGAGATGTCCCTGGGCCTGGCTCTGCTGGCTAAACCAGCCTCCCACCTGCTGGCACCTATGAAGTGGTGTGAGCATCACTGTTAGTGTGATACTCTCGCATCCACCCACCATTTATGTGTGTGAGTGCCAAATGGATCTCCAAATGGCCGCTCTGGAGGTGGGGAAGGACTGAGCTGGTCTGGATTCTGTTGGCTCCTGAGCTGGTCCTGCTGCCATCATATAACAAACATTTGGTCCAATCCGAACATCACCACCCTGCTCCGCCTTCCATGGCAGAGGGAATCATAGAATCATAGAATCATAGAGTTGGAAGAGACCACAAGGGCCATCGAGTCCAACCCCCTGCCAAGCAGGAAACACCATCAGAGCACTCCTGACATATGGTTGTCAAGCCTCTGCTTAAAGACCTCCAAAGAAGGAGACTCCACCACACTCCTTGGCAGCAAATTCCACTGTCGAACAGCTCTTACTGTCAGGAAGTTCTTCCTAATGTTTAGGTGGAATCTTCTTTCTTGTAGTTTGGATCCATTGCTCCGTGTCCGCTTCTCTGGAGCAGCAGAAAACAGCCTTTCTCCCTCCTCTATGTGACATCCTTTTATATATTTGAACATGGCTATCATATCACCCCTTAACCTCCTCTTCTCCAGGCTAAACATGCCCAGCTCCCTTAGCCGTTCCTCATAAGGCATCATTTCCAGGCCTTTGACCATTTTGGTTGCCCTCCTCTGGACACGTTCCAGTTTGTCAGTGTCCTTCTTGAACTGTGGTGCCCAGAACTGGACACAGTACTCCAGGTGAGGTCTGACCAGAGCAGAATACAGTGGCACTATTACTTCCCTTGATCTAGATGCTATACTCCTATTGATGAGGCCCAGAATTGCATTGGCTTTTTTAGCTGCCGCGTCACACTGTTGGCTCATGTCAAGTTTGTGGTCAACCAAGACTCCTAGATCCTTTTCACATGTACTGCTCTCAAGCCAGGTGTCACCCATCTTGTATTTGTGCCTCTCATTTTTTTTGCCCAAGTGCAATACTTTACATTTCTCCCTGTTAAAATTCATCTTGTTTGTTTTGGCCCAGTTCTCTAATCTGTCAAGGTCGTTTTGAAGTGTGATCCTGTCCTCTGGGGTGTTAGCCACCCCTCCCAGTTTGGTGTCATCTGCAAATTTGATCAGGATGCCCTTGAGTCCATCATCCAAGTCGTTGATAAAGATGTTGAATAAGACCGGGCCCAGGACAGAACCCTGTGGCACCCCACTAGTCACTCTTCTCCAGGATGAAGAGGAACCATTGATGAGCACCCTTTGGGTTCGGTCAGTCAGCCAGTTACAAATCCACTGAGTGGTAGCATAGTCAAGACCGCATTTTACCAGCTTCTTTACAAGAATATCATGGGGCACCTTGTCAAATGCCTTGCTGAAATCAAGGTAGACTACATCCACTGCGTTCCCTTCATCTACCAGGCTTGTAATTCTGTCAAAAAACGAGATCAGGTTAGTTTGACATGACTTATTTTTCAGAAATCCATGCTGACTATTGGTGATCACAGCATTCCTTTCTAGGTGCTCACAGACTGTTTGCTTAATGATCTGCTCCAGAATCTTCCCTGGTATTGATGTCAGACTGACTGGGCGGTAATTATTTGGGTCCTCTCTTTTCCCCTTTTTGAAAATAGGGACAACATTTGCCCTCCTCCAGTCTGCCGGGACTTCGCCTGTTCTCCAGGAATTCTCAAAGATGACTGCCAGTGGTTCTGAAATCACATCTGCCAGTTCTTTTAATACTCTTGGATGCAGTTCATCTGGCCCTGGAGACTTGAATACATCTAGACTAGCCAAGTATTCTTGTACTATCTCCTTAGTTATTCTGGGCTGTGTTTCCTCTGCTGGATCATTTGCTCCAAATTCTTCAGGTCGGGCATTGTTTTCTTTATCGGAGAAGACTGAGGCAAAGAAGGCATTGAGGAGTTCAGCCCTTTCTGTGTCCCCTGTTTGCATTTCACCATCTTCTCCTCTGAGTGACCCCACGGTTTCTTTGTTCTTCCTTTTGCTACGAACATACCCATAAAAGCCTTTTTTGTTGCTTTTAACCTCTCTAGCAAGCCTGAGTTCATTTTGTGCTTTAGCTTTTCTGACTTTGTGTCTACACGTGCTGGCTATTTGTTTGAATTCCTCTTTGGTGGTTTCCCCCCTTTTCCATTTTTTGTACACATCCTTTTTTAATCTTAACTCAGTTAAAAGTTCTTTAGATAGCCACCCTGGCTTCTTTAGGCACCTTCCATGTTTCCGCCTCATTGGTATTGCCTGAAGTTGTGCTTTTACTATCTCCCTCTTAACAAACTCCCAGCCATCTTGAACTCCCTTTCCTTTTAGTATTACTGTCCATGGGATCTCACCCAGCACTTCCCTAAGCTTTGTGAAGTCGGCTTTCTTAAAGTCGAGAAATTGAGTCCTAGTATGCTTGGCTGCTCCTTTCCGCTGTATAGTAAACTTCAGAAGAGCATGATCACTCGCGCCTAATGATCCTTCCACTTCTACCCCACTAACCAGGTCCTCAACATTGGTTAGGACCAGATCTAAAATGGCTGTTCCTCTTGTTGCTTCTCCCACTTTCTGGACAATGAAGTTGTCTGCAAGGGCAGTGAGGAATCTGTTTGACCTTATGCTCTTGGCTGAGTTTGACATCCAACAAATATCCGGGTAATTGAAGTCCCCCATTACTACTATCTCCCTTCCTTTTGCATGCTTGGCCATCTGTTCCAGGAAGGCATCATCTATGTCCTCCGTTTGGCTTGGGGATCTATAGTAAACTCCCACAATGAGGTCACTGTTATTCTTCTCTCCCTTAATTTTGACCCAAATGCTCTCACTTTGGCTTTGAGGTTCTAAATCTTGGATCTCTTCACAGGTATACACATCCCTGACATATAACGCCACTCCTCCTCCTTTCTTGTCTGGTCTGTTTCTTTGAAATAGATTGTATCCCTCCATTATTACATTCCAATCGTGGGATTTATCCCACCAGGTTTCAGTGATTCCTATTATGTCATATTTAGTTTGCTGTACCAGGAGCTCAAGCTCATCTTGTTTATTTCCCATGCTTTGCGCATTAGTGTACAGACATTGAAGTCCATTAATCATTCCCCCGTGTCTCTTATTTAAGGATTTTCTCCTCCCACCACTAGGTCTGCATGCTGTTTGCTCCATTTGGTCTATGACATTTGGATGATCATCTTCATCAATTGATAGACTCCTACCTTCAGGAGCACTGTCTCCCTCCCCCACATTAGTCAGTTTAAAGCCCTCCTGATGAGGTTTCTGAGATTTTTTGCAAAAACATTCCTCCCAACCGTTGTGAGGTGCAGCCCATCGCTTGTCAGAAGTCCATCTTCAAGAAACTGCATTCCGTGATCTAAGAATCCAAACCGTTCCTGTTTGCACCATTTGCGAAGCCAGTTGTTCACTTCCACTATTTTTCCCTCTCTCCCTGGGCCACGTCGTTCAACTGGGAGGACAGATGAGATGACAATTTGTGCATTTAATTGCTTCAATTTCCTGCCCAGAGCCTCGTAATCTCTTTTGATCTTCTGGAGGCTATTGCTTGCAGTGTCATTGGTTCCCACATGAACCAAGAGGAAGGGGTATTTTTCAGTGGGTTTTATGATTCCTTGCAGTTGTTCAGTTACATCTTGGATCTTAGCCCCGGGGAGACAGCACACTTCCTGAGACATCTTGTCAGGCCCACAGATCACTGCTTCTGTTCCCCTCAGTAGGGAATCCCTACAGTAGGGAATCAGTAGGGAATCCCCTCAGTAGGGAATCCCTACAGGAAGATTAGGCCTGTGCTATTGGCATTGCTCAGGAATTGCAAGAAAGCAAAGAGCCAGTGTTGTTTTGAATCAGTGTAATTTTGACAGTCAGTCAGTCAGTCAGTTTTATTGCACATAGCCAAAGGCTGCCGCAATGTACACAGAATCATTCAACAATTAAAAGAAAATACGCTGGATTAATACAAAAAACTTAAAACCTTTTGTCAGGGAACTGCCATCGGAAGGACAGGAGGTGCAAAGGCTCCCTCAGGTTGAAAGAGACGGAGCAGCTGAAGAGGGAACCAGTAGGGGGCGAGCAGGAACTTCCAGGGAAAGTGAGTCGGAGGGGTGGCTCAGAGACGTTTCCAGCGAAAACAGTGGAGAGGTCTCAGGACCTCCTATAGGGACACCCACGCCTCGCCGGAAACTGTCACGCAGAGAGTCCAGAAGACGTGTTTCCGTGAAAGAGCTTTTATGTTGGAAACGTTTCCGAAAGCAACCACTTTCGGATTCTACTAGCGATTGACGCAGCCATGCCGGAGGGGCTCCGTCACAGGCAGAGGTTTGAAAACCTGATCAAACTCTGAGGGACTTGCATTTTACGCACAAGCAGCTCATCATCCCACCACAGCAATCCGAAAGTCACTGAAAGCCAGCTTGTGCAAGCAGCGGCATCATGAGCGACCCAGCCGGAACCGGAGGAGCAGGAGCAGCTGGAGGAGGTCCAAGCCTGGAAGAAAGGTACAGGGCGTTGGAGATCCAGCTGGCCATGCAAACGGCGAGGCTTGAGGAGAGGAGGGCTCAGGATGCAGAAAAGGGAAAGGAGAAAACCACCTCGATAGCCAGAAAGGTGCCAGGATTGGTGCAGAAATTCGGGGGAGATCCCAGAAACTATCATGCCTTTAGAACTGAGATGCAATACGCTCTCAACCTGCAGTATGATGACTTCCCCGACGAGGAATCGCGAGTGGCTTTTGTAATTGGCCATCTCGAAGGGGGGGCGAAGGATTGGGTTCGACCCCTGATGGCAGTGAATAATGAGATACTAAAGGACACGAGGAAGTTTTTTCGTGCCATGGACCTGATGTTTTCCAGTGACATTGAGCAGGGGGTGGTACGAAGGCAGTTAATGGCTTGCAAACAGGGGAGCCGATCTGTCCGTGAGTACTGGACTGAGTTTACTATGCTGATTCATAAATTGGGGTGGGACCTATCGGCGGAACCCATCCAAATGCTTTTTGAAGAGGGGCTTTCTTCGGCCGTTAAAGATGAACTTTCCCGGGGGCCAAGGGCGGAGTCTATGGACCAGCTGACCAAATCCGCGCTGGCCATAGGAGCGCGCCAGGAAGCGAGAGCTTTGGAAAGGCGGGAAGGGAAAGGAGAACGTTGGAGGGAACTGCGCATTCCGGACATTCCAGAGCCACCTTTCCCACCGGCAGAGCCGATGGAAGTTGGAACAGCGCGGGCGCGCGCAGTTTCAAATCCCAGTGAAGGGCGGAAGAAGGAGGGAAAGAGCGCCAAGAAATGTTATCTCTGCCAACAGCCAGGGCACTTTGCCAGAGTCTGCCCACAAAGAAAGGAATGGCAAGGGATGGCAGGAGCTGTGGGGGAAAGGGAGGAGGAAAACAAGGAGCAAGTAAAAGCCAACGCCTGGCTGCCACCGTTGGGGCACAGCAGCCAGGCCAAAGAGCAGTGAAAGTGCCCACGCCAGAACCACCCAGACCTGCTTTAGTGATAGAAGTGTCACTAGAGCTGCCAAATGGACACCCCCTACAGGTCAAGGCGCTTTTGGATTCAGGCAGCTCCTGTAATTTTATGAGTAAGGAGTTTGCAGCTGAGCACCAGATACAGACCATCCCTTTAAGTAATCCCTTGCAGGTGACCACGATTGATGGCAGAGAGCTGTTGGGAGGAGAAGTTAGCCAACAGACTGTCCCGATGATAATGAGGGTGGCAAGGCACACCGAACGGATAGCGTTTAATGTGGCCACCTTGGGAGGAGCTCCCATCATCTTAGGGATGAGCTGGCTGGCGCTACACGATCCGCTAGTGGGCTGGCATCAGAGGGTGGTCTCCTTTGGGTCAGCGCATTGCCTAGAACACTGCAAGCAGGGGAAGGTTCAGGGCGGAGACAGAGTCACCCTAGCCGGGATGGAAGTAATGGGCAGAGGGAAGGTGCCCCCGCAATACGCAGATCTGAGCAACGTATTCAGCGAAAGGGAAGCAGACAAACTGCCGCCGCATAGACCCTTTGACTGTCAAATCAACCTACTCCCTGGGGCCCAACTCCCAGTGGGCAAGCTGTACGCCATGTCCGACAGGGAGATGCAGGAGCTGAGGGAGTTCATTGACAAAAACCTGAAGCGAGGTTTCATCAGAGAGTCCCGAGCGGTGGGGGGCAGCCCAGTGTTTTTTGTGGACAAAAAAAACACAGATAAGCCGAGACTTGTGTGTGACTTCAGGGCCTTGAATGCAGTGTCGGAACCCCTGGCTTTCCCTATGCCCCGAATTGATGACATTTTGACCAGGGTAAGGAAGGGAAAGATTTTTACAAAGCTGGACCTGCGGGGGGCGTACAATCTGATACGCATAAGGAAGGGAGATGAATGGAAGACCACCATGTTCACCCCTTTGGGAGCCTTTGAATACCTCGTTATGCCCTTCGGTCTACAAGGAGGCTCCGCGTGCTTTCAAGCGTTTATTAACCACGTTCTGGGGCCTTTGCTCTACAAGAACTGTGTGGCCTTTTTAGACGACGTGTTGGTGTATTCGGAGGATGAGGAGCAGCATGTGAGGGACGTTCGAGAAGTGTTGGGCAGGCTGCAAGCCAACCAGCTGTGGGTGAAACTGGAGAAGTGCCAGTTTCATACCAAGGAGGTGGAATTCCTGGGGTACCGCTTGTCAGACAAGGGATTGGCCATGGATCCAGGCAAGGTCCAAGCGGTACTGGAATGGAAGACACCGAAGACCAAGAAGGATGTGCAAAGATTCTTGGGGTTTGGGAACTTTTATCGGAAGTTCATCAAGAACTTTGCCCACTTGACGGCGCCCATCACCGACTGCCTCAGCAGCAAGAAGAAATTTGTTTGGACGGCGGAGGCGGAGCGAGCATTTGAAGAACTGAAAAGGGCTTTCGCCTCGGAAGAACAACTTCTGCATGTGGATTTACGAAAACCCATGAGAGTGGAAACCGATGCGTCCGACCGGGCGGTAGGGGCGGTACTTCTTCAACCGGGGAGGAGTATGTCAGAGTGGAGACCGTGTGCCTTCTTCTCGCGGAAGCTGAATAAATCCGAGAGGAACTACACGGTGTATGACAGGGAACTACTTGCCATTCACGAAGCGTTCCGGAGGTGGAGACATTTATTAATTGGGGCACAACACAAGGTGCAAGTGTGCACCGACCACAAGAATTTAGAGTATTGGAGAACAGCTCGAGTGCTCAACCAACGACAAGTGAGATGGGCACAGGAATTCTCTAAATTCAACTTTGAAATTTGTTATGTGCCAGGTCCAGAAAACGTCAGGGCGGACGCTCTCTCACGCAAACCAGAGTATTGGGAGGGGGAGGGGGCGATTGAAGAGAGACATGTCATCCCTGAGGACCGCTGGGTGTGTGGGGCGGCGCTGGTGGGGCAACGAGAACTGGTAGAGGAAACGGAAAATGATGAATATGCCCAGGATAAGCTCAGAGGACTCAGGGGGGAGGGCGAGAGCCCCGAAGGTTTTGAGGAAAGAAATGGGGCATTGTATTACAAAGGGGCACTGTATATACCCGAAGGTGAATTGAGGGGGAGAGTACTCAAGCAGTTGCACGATAGCCCCACGGCGGGACATTTTGGGCAACACAAGACCATGTGGTTGGTTACCAGGGAATTCTGGTGGCCCAAGGTGAGGGAAGATGTAAGGGAGTATGTAAGAGGGTGTGACCAATGTCAGCGAGCCAAAGGGGAAAGACGGGCGCCGGCAGGGTTATTAGAACCATTACCCACACCAGAACGGCCTTGGGAGGCGGTATCAATAGATTTTATGACGGATCTGCCGAAGTCCAAGGGGAAGACAGCCATCATGGTAGTAGTAGACCTGTTAACAAAGATGTGCCACTTTGTAGCATGCTCACATGCAGTCACAGCGGAAGAAACAGCGAAGTTGTTTGTAGAACACATCTTTAGGTTGCACGGGGCTCCCTTGAGGGTGATCTCAGACCGCGGCAAACAATTTACTTCCAGGTTCTGGAGGAAGCTCATGAGCTTGCTGCACGTGGAAGTCAATTTTTCAACGGCCCGGCACCCTGAAACCAACGGGCAGGCGGAAAGAGCAAATGGCATTCTTCAACAATATCTGAGGTGTTATGTCAATGACAGAGAGAACGATTGGGTCGAAAAGTTGGCGCTGGCAGAATTTGCCTACAATAATGCGGAGAATGTGTCCACAGGGATGAGCCCCTTTTTGGCTAATTACGGGTGTCACCCCAGGGCATTTCCAGGGGAGGGAGGGGAGAGATGGAGCGTTCCAGCGGCTGAACATTTTGTAGAAGAGATGGAAGCGATCCATCATCAGCTCCAGCTCAACTTAGAAAGGGCCAAGGCACAATATAAGAAGCAGGCAGACAAGAACAGAAGGGAAGGTGAAACCATAAGGGTGGGGGATCAAGTGTGGCTGTCAACCCAAGGGTTGCCGTTCAAAGGGGGTTGTAAGAAATTGAGGCCCAGAAGATTGGGACCCTTTGAGGTCATTCAGCAGGTCAACCCGGTGGCTTTCAAACTCCGGTTACCCAACCACATGAAATTGCACCCAGTGTTCCACAGGTCGTTACTGTCACCATACAGGGGGGGACGTGAAGGGGAGCACGTCAGGGGACCAGCCTTGGAAGAGAGGGAACGCAGCAACCATGTAGCGGAAATCCTCGATTCCAGGTGGAAGGGAAATCAGGTAGAGTATTTGGTGGCGTGGGAAGGGGAACCGGAGTCAGAAAACACCTGGGTGACTGCAGGGGAGGTCAATGACGAGGTTTTAACAGAAACGTTCCACCAAAGATTCCCTAGGAAACCACAGCCGGTAGAAAGGTTTAGGAGGGAGTACTTCGGCACCACCGACGAGGAACAGGAAATGGAAGGATTCACGGAGTCGGAGTTGGAAGAGGGAATAGACTCCGAAGACGAGGAGTATCGAGAGACGAGGGACAGTAGCAGGTGGAGGGAAGTGTTCGAAACTTCGGACGATGAGGAAGGTTCTTTCAGGGGTTTTACTTCCTCCCAGCCCGGAGGGGAGGAGACGGGAGGGGGTGAAGGGGGCCCTGGAGGGGAGGTGGATGTCAGGGAACTGCCATCGGAAGGACAGGAGGTGCAAAGGCTCCCTCAGGTTGAAAGAGACGGAGCAGCTGAAGAGGGAACCAGTAGGGGGCGAGCAGGAACTTCCAGGGAAAGTGAGTCGGAGGGGTGGCTCAGAGACGTTTCCAGCGAAAACAGTGGAGAGGTCTCAGGACCTCCTATAGGGACACCCACGCCTCGCCGGAAACTGTCACGCAGAGAGTCCAGAAGACGTGTTTCCGTGAAAGAGCTTTTATGTTGGAAACGTTTCCGAAAGCAACCACTTTCGGATTCTACTAGCGATTGACACAGCCATGCCGGAGGGGCTCCGTCACAGGCAGAGGTTTGAAAACCTGATCAAACTCTGAGGGACTTGCATTTTACGCACAAGCAGCTCATCATCCCACCACACCTTTATATTATCAAGACATTACCCACTCCAAACAGAGCTATAAAAGTACCTTAATATACAGGTTAAGACATTAAACAATAAAATTTATATGCTAAAATCATCACACGGCCACTAAGATATTAAAAAATAATGTTAACTAAGACAATGTGCAATTATATTCGGAGTTTGGTGATAAAGATAGAATATAGCTTGATGTAGATAGGGTCAAATAAATTCATCTCCTTTACAGTTGGTGGCTATCTTGGCTATATCATTTGTTCTAATTTTCCTAGCGGCAGTTGCAAAGAGTGCTATACGCCAGGTCACATACTTATCTGTGTCTGTGAGGAGATATAAAATCAAGTTAAGTCTCTTATCTCAATTCAAAGCGATGTTCTTTGATTGTATTCAACCATACAAGAAAACCCACTCATTGATCTCAGGAACCATCCTGCAAAATTTGGATACAATATCTTAGGAGGAGTCCAAATGTATGGAGAACACACAAATAAACAACTTCTCAATATATATATGGTTAATAAAAGAAACACTCTGCTTATGCTTATGAGCAGATCCTGGGGAAGGATCACAATTTTTAATTTTTTAAAAAAATGACATTGAAATTATGTGTTTGTTATTCTTAATTTTAAAAACAAAAGTTGACTTTACAATACATTTAATCTCTAGATTCCTTTTTGGAACTGTATGTGGTTTAACTCTGTACATTTTGGAAGCAATCAGGCAAGTGTCAGTACAGTGGTACCTCGGGTTAAGAACTTAATTCGTTCTGGAGGTCCATTCTTAACCTGAAACTGTTCTTAACCTGAGGTACCACTTTAGATAAAGGGGCCTCCCGCTGCCACCGCGCCAGCATCATGCAATTTCTGTTCTCATCCTGAAGCAAAGTTCTGAACCCGAGGTACTATTTCTGGGTTAGTGGAGTCTGTAACCTGAAGCATCTGTAACCTGAAGCGTCTGTAACCCGAGGTACCACTGTACTCCAACAGCCACATATCAATGAATATTGTGGGTGATTGATGTGTGGAAGAAATAGTCGGTGGAATATGCTGATATCTATATAGTTGCATCATTTCCCCAGTGACGTTTATGTTTTCGGCAACACTGATAATGCAAACAGTTTGTTTGAAAAAGCATCGCCTCCCAAACCTGTTGAAGTAGAAGCAAATTATGAGTTTTATAATCGTGTTCTCATTAAAACATGACATCTCGCTTCTCAGGTATGTGATGGAACTGGGTTATATTGCATTGTAACTGCTAATTACCGTCCCTGAATATGTCAAAATCGAAAATAAAGATCTTTGCAGAAGGCAATGTGGCAGTGAAGTATAGTGGATAAATTTAGAACCTGGGGTCCCATTCCTCCCACCGCCAGCACTGAGATGGTAAATGCACATCTCAAGTCCTCCTGATATAGCTGAACTGTTGCTCCCATTGTCCCTAACCATTGGCAGGTGGGCAGAGTCATGCCTGCAGGCTTCCCACAGCTATCTGGTTGGCTGCTATGTGAACAGGATACTGGACTAGATGGGCTATTGGTCTCATCCAGCAGGCTCTTATGTTCATAGCTCTAGCAATTTCCATTGGGGTGAGACTTGCCACTAACATGTGTCAACAGAGGGCTATAGAATTCTCTCTTTAGAGAAAGCTTCAAGTGGTGTCGGAGCTGCATCAAACAGTCTATCAGAATATTTGTAAGTTGCTGCAATGGGAATAATGCTACATCATGGCAATGGCCTGGTTTGTACATTGCGCTAACCATGGTTTAGTGTGAATGTGGTGTGTGCAGGCTCCAGGATAGGAGATCGCAGTCACTTTGTTCCTTCCTAGCCAGTCTGTTGCTGTGCTGTGCTGCTCTGAACTAAGCCATGGCTTGGCTTAGTGCATCGTTCCAACCAAGCTCATGGTTTAGCTTCCCCCAGACAAACCATTGGATGTAACCAAGGGTTTGTCCTACGGTTTACTGCTCATGGTTTGTCTTGGAGAGCGAAACCATGAGCCCAGTTTGGATGACATGCTAAGCCAAGCCATAGCTTAAGGCACAGGAACAGTATGGCTAAGGAGAAACAAAGCAGCAGGGATCTCTTCTTCAGGAGTTTGCATGCTTGTGCAGTCACACGAAGCCATGGTTCAGCATGCTATGTGGACCAGTGTCATTCCCAGGAGCATTGCTGAGGGTAGATATGGCTACTCCCACAGGCCTGCAAAAATGGGACATTAGCAATCACCCAAGGATACCTCATGCGGTCTCTATGCGCCTGCCCGCTATGAGTGAGTGTCTTCTTCACAATGGCAAACAGTTGGCCATCTTGTCTACGCGAGATGCCTGTACATAAAGGTGGTTGCTTGAGTTTAAATTTTGGAGCTGAAAGAAACAAGAGTAGAGTACCACTGTGAGGGGAGAGAGGGAGGGATAATTGAAGAAGCCTTCCCACAGGGAGTAAATAATTAAAATGCTAATAGACCTAACTAGACTCAAAGATGTTTGTTCAAACATCTCCCCAGGGTAGGTGGACATGATAATGGAATTGTATCTTGCTGCTATTTCTCCACAGCAACAATATCTCTTAGAAATACTTTGCGCATCCTGCTAAGAGGGAAGGACGGTGTCATGTGATGCAAATGACAGAGACTCTGTACAGATCCTGAGATCATGCAGCAATGATTGTGGGTTCCTGTGTAACAGAAAACTAATCTGTCTAATGGCATCTCCAGGCATCCTCCATGTATTACTGCATTCATAAGGGAATTTCTGGCCTGGGTAGAAGACTGTGTTGCTAAGGGGAAGCAGGTGGCCTGCTTGCTTCTCTTCATCAATACCACTCTACAGTTCAGTGGAAGCTGATCCATTTGAGGGAATGGGACCCTGTTCCACCAATCCACCTTGTTCCGTCTGCCCTCAGCCAGCTCCCATCTGCCTGCCTCCAGTACACCAAGTGGCACTGGCTGTCCCCTTCCTCCTCCGTAGACTCAGTCTCAGTTGGCCTCAGCAGGGAGGAGGATGGGGGGACAAAAGTAGAATTAGTTGGTCTTGTCTGTCATTGGGTGTCAGGCTTTGAGGAATCCGCTTCCTTCCTCTGTGGCAGTAAAACAAAGATCAAATGAAAGGAGCTTCTTACCAGTTAGAATCTTTAATAATCACAGTGAGAGAACAAAAAACCTGTCTCCCGGAAATGGCAGTGCTCCCAATTAAGGCTCACCCCCCTCCATCCCTATTAATCTATGTCACTCCTACGTCTTGTAATCTGAGCTTGTACCCTCTGTGCTTTCTGCTCTGAGACTTTCTGAGCTCTTCTCGACCTTGGGGAGAGCGGAGGGATGTTGTCCAACGACTGTGAATCTGCTAACCCTCTCTCTTCCAGTGTTTCTTCTCCTAGGTGTTCCCCATCCGGTATTGCTCAGCTTCTGCCTTCTGAACTATGCCCCTCTGCAAACCACTGTTCCAAATCTATACTGTCCTCCTGCTCCTGGGGAGATTCAGGATCAGGGGGAGGGGGTGGCTCACACCATTCCTCCTCAGCATGGTCCCTGACATCGTGTTTGTCCACCTACTGCTGGACCCAGTGCCTTCCATACATCAGTGAGCACCAGTCACTGATGGCTGTTGCAGATCTGAGGGCAAACAGATAGACTACATAGAGCTTCTAGGTGAGAGGATTCTGACCAGGCTTGGTGCTATGTCCTGAAGGGTATTGGAGTAGTGGGTCAACTCCCCCAGGGTCCCCTTGCCTACCCTTCCCTTTCTTGGTTTATGCTAGTTTTGTGAAACAACTCAGGAGAAGAATCTCACATTTCCCCAATGATTGCTTATGGCTTCCAAGGGTGATCCCAGGGCTTGAGGAGGTGGCTAGTCCTGTTATGGCCATGATGCCAATTCCTTTGCCTGATTGACAGGAGTGGCTCTAGCACTCCTGCTGGAAACTCAGTTGACAGCTCCTCTCACACCCTTGCAGAAGCCTTCCCTAACATTGGTCCTTAGGTGGTGGTGGACAACCTTGGCTTCTCATAAGCATCTGGCTGGTATAACAGATCACTTGCCTAGGGCCACACTGGCGCTATACATTTAAATCACTGTGATACTATTTTAAACACTCACGGCTTTCCCCCAAAGAATTCTGGGAGCTGTAGTTTGTTTACGGTGCTGAGAGTTACCATTCCTTTCACAGAGTGCCATGTGAAGAGGGAATGATCGTTGGAGCTGCTCTGGGAAATGTAGATCTGGAAGGGAAATAGGGGTCTCCTAACAACTCTCCTAACAAGCCAGTGTGGTGTAGTGGTTAAGAGCGGTAGACTCGTAATCTGGTGAACCGGGTTCGCGTCTCCGCTCCTCCACATGCAGCTGCTGGGTGACCCTGGGCTAGTCACACTTCTCTGAAGTCTCTCAGCCCCACTCACCTCACAGAGTGTTTTTTGTGGGGGAGGAAGGGAAAGGAGAATGTTAGCTGCTTTGAGACTCCTTCGGGTAGTGATAAAGCGGGATATCAAATCCAAACTCTTCTTCTTCTTCTTCTTTCAGCACACTTCTACAGCCAGCAGCATAGCATGGGTTGCTGAGGTCCAGGGCACTGTGGGGGGCGTGGCAGGGGCAGGGCACAGGTGGTGAACAGAGCCTGTCGCACCAGCCCAGCCCTAAACGTCGATGCCACTGGAACAACCAAGCTGCAACGGTCTGATGGGTGGTCCACGTCACCGCAAATGCCACTTTGACTGAGATTGTGTGCCTTATTACTTATTACTGTTGTTAGCCACTCTGAGCCCGGCTTCGGCTGGGGAGGGCGGGATATAAATAAAATTATTATTATTATTATTATTATTATTATTAATTTTGACGCAGGCAAAAGTAAAAACAGGTGGCAAGGAGGGTGTCTGTCACCTGAGGTGAAAAGAACAAAAAAACTGGCACCGGGAAACTATCGGCTCAGCCCATGCTCCTTCATATTCTCTTTGCTTTCCTAAACCTGTGTCTCAAGTAGAAAACGGATGGCACTCTTCGGACATCCCTGCTATCTCACTGCAAGGGCCGCTGCCTCTTCTCTCTCTCTCTTTTAAAAAAATTATTTATACATTTCAGATATGTACATTTCACTGCTTTTACAATCATTTTGGCATTTTAAAACTTGACTAGCTTCATCTTCTTTCTGCACTTCCTTAAATTTATTTTTAATGTCTTCTGCATATCCAACTTAACTTACTCATTTATTTATCTTCTTTAAATATATACTCTTATGTAACTGCAGGTTATTACAATAATCCTGCCAGTGTTTTTATCGGTTTACAATTTATCTGTAAATATTCAATAAATCATTTCCATTCTTTTATAAAAAAAAGTTTGTTATCTTGATTTCTTATTGTTCCGGTAAGTTTCGCCATTTCTGCATATTCCATAAGTTTTTGTATCCATTCTTCCTTTGCTCTATACAATTTAGGTAGCTCTGGCCCTATAATTCCCAAGAGAAAGGCTTCTGTTGTTTTTTTTACAAACGTTATTTTAAACATCTTTTTCATTTCATTGTATATCATTTCCCAGTAAGTCTTAAGCTTACTACAAGACCACATGAAAGGACTGATGACTCAGCTGGGCTGAGTGTTTGCTGTGAGAGACTGACAATATTGTTGATCATGTTGTTTTGATTGGTAGCCTGTGGGTTGGAAAGGTTAGAGAGTTTTTTGTTTTTTCAGTAACTCCAGTTGAGAGTGGTAAATGGTTTGTCTTTCACTGTGGAACTCTTGCCAAGCTGGGTGATTCCTTTTAGAGTTGTCCAGTACAGAGAGTTCCTCCTTTATTTGCTTCTGTTTAGAGTACAGAACGCCGATCAGATGTTTGAGCAGCTTCTTGGAGAAAGTGTGGCATAGTTTCTTTGGATATTCAGTAGGATAGGTGGATTGTAGAGGGTTCTTAATTCTAAGACCCTTAGGTATAATGTCCAGGTTCTTGCAGTTAGTCAGAAAGGAGATATCAGTCTGTATCTGTGCAAGTTTCTTTGTGAGGCTGATGGACTTCCATTTCATGCGGCGCAATGTGGTGCCTTCCATGATTCTAGATTCAGGTAAGTAGCCGTGTTGGTCTGACGCAGTCGAAATAAATAAATAAATAATAAATAAATAAATAAATAAATAAATAAATAAATAAATAAATGTCCAGTAGCACCTTAGAGACCAACTAAGTTTGTTCTGGGTACAGTGGTGCCTCGCAAGACGAAAAGAATCCGTTCCGCGATTCTCTTCGTCTAGTGGTTTTTTCGTCTTGCGAAGCAACCCTATTAGTGGCTTAGCGGCTTAGCGCTATTAGCAGTTTAGCGGCTTAGCAGCTATTAAAGGCTTAGCGGCTTAGCTGCTAAAAGGCTACTAGCGGCTTAGCGGCTTAGAAAAAGGGGGGGAGTGGAAAAAAAACGCAAGACTTGCAAGACGTTTTTGTCTTGTGAAGCAAGCCCATAGGGAAAATCGTCTTGCGAAGCAACTCAAAAACGGAAAACCCTTTCGTCTAGCGGGTTTTCCGTCTTGCGAGGCATTCGTCTTGCGGGACACCACTGTATAAGCTTTCGTGTGCAAACAAACTTAGTTGGTCTCTATTTGGTCTTACTTAGTTGGTCTCTAAGGTGCTACTGGACAATTGTTTTGTTTTTTTATTTACAAGACCACCACATATTGAAATACTTTATTGTCACTTGTACAACTTGTATACAGTGAGATTACACGAGCACACCCCCCCTCAGCTCTCTTCTTGTTGTTGTTGTTTAGTCGTGTCCAACTCTTCGTGACCCCATGGACCAGAGCACGCCAGGCACTCCTGTCTTCCACTGCCTCCCGCAGTTTGGTCAGACTCATGTTAGTAGCTTCAAGAACACTGTCCAACCATCTCGTCCTCTGTCATCCCCTTCTCCTTGTGCCCTCAATCTTTCCCAACATCAGGGTCTCTTAGTCAAGTTCTCTTAGTCAAAATTAATTCCCCTCATTTACTGACGCACACCCACCAAACCAGCCTAACAGCCCACGGATAGAAGCTGTTCTTTACTCTGTTGGTGCGACTAATCATGCTTCTATATCTTCTGCCTGAGGGCAGGAGATCAAGAAAGTGCCGGCCAGGGTGTGAATCATCCCTGAGAATTTTCCTCACTCTCCTGAGGCAATGTTCTTCCGATTTTTCATCCAGCTTATTCACGGCACAGCCCATAATATCTTGAGCTGTATTCACCACATATGATAAAAAGAACCTTCCTTCTTTTTTATGTTTCCAAGTATTACATTATTTGATTTAGATTTATACATTTTTGCCAGTTTACTTCGGTGTTTGATACCATCAGTGCTGCCTCTTCTCTTACTTGCCTCCGGCTTGCCTCCCTTGCCGGCCTGTGTAGGAGTGCCTGGTTGTGCGCCTGGGACCATGGCACGCCTGCCCTCCCCCATCTCCCAGAATCCTTTGGGGAAAACCATTGCTGTTTAAATGTGTGGTGTGGATGTGGCCCTAATAGGCCTCTTGTCTGGTTCAGCAGGGTGACTACAACTCACATCATCTCCAGTCAGAATGGCTACAAGTTCAGAAATGTTGGAAGCCATAGCCCAACAACATCTACAGACCATGCGTGGAGAACGTTGTCTTACAGAGCAGCCCATGTAAATAAATCGTGTGGTGTTTTGCATTAGAGCACCCAGCTTATCTGTTTTTATTGCTGAGTGCCAGGCAGTGTGCTTTATTTGGGAGAAGCCTAGCTATCTTTAGCCTGCGTCAGTAAACATGAATAATCTGCATGGAAATCTTTGTGCAATTTCTGTTGCTGCTCCATTAGGTTAGCTGGCAGGGTATCAAATTTACGCATCACACCCAATTTCTCGAGGGTGGTGGAGGATATGAATTTATTACTCATAATTAATTACATTGCTTTTCTCTTGCGTGGTTCACAAGGTGTGTAGCGGCCTCTGCTGGTGCAAAATCAAAGTAATAAAACAGCTTGCAAATCATAGCCGAGAGCACTTTAAGGTGCTATAGGTCTTTTTCAGTCTCTCTCTCACACACATTCCACCCATCCCAGGTAATACAAAAGAAATTCATGTTTTGGAATGTTTGTGGAGATGTGGTTTATTGAGTTTCCACACACTCTCTGTATAAACTGCCAGACATAAGCAAACTGCGAGAAGAGATATTATTAGTGTTGGCATTATTACAATCAGCATTTCACCATTTCACAGGCAAAAAAATTCCCTGAAACAACCCCAAAATCCGTTTGTTTGCTTGTTTTCCTTAGTTTAGCATTTTATAGTACAGGTAAAAGAAAATTTCATACAAATTTTTTTCCAAGATGGGAAGACCCTGTGCTGTAGATTTAACTGTGACGAAGATTGATTTGTAAATTGTCAGTGCTACTACAATAACTTGAGATATGAGATAACTTGATCATGTGACTGAGGGTTGAATCCAATGTTAGCCCTACTCAGAGTAGACCCCACCTCCACCTTGACAGATCAAGAGTTTGGGTTGCTCAGTCCCTGGTGTTGTAGTGATATCGGTTTTTTAATTACACCTTCTTATGGTTATTGTACTGTTCTACTTGGAGTGCTTCTTCTCCTTAAACCGATTTGAGCGCAAATCTGTTTGTGGGGGAATGTGCTATAAAACACACTGACGATGTAATACTTCAAGAGATTATGTATCTTTTTGTGTTTATTGCGTTTCTGAATTGTCTATATAAGCTGGCTTGTCATAGGCAAGGTGAAAGAAGAGGCATTTGCTGTTGTGCTTAGTGTCTATGTTATCTATCATTTAATGTGCTGCACTAAACTCTATTTATAATAAAAAAAATAAGAAATGTAAGAATAAATTGGCATTGAGGGGGAGGAAGGATCCCTGTCTAAGGTCCTGGAGGGCAGCTGCCAGTCAGTGTAGACTAATTTACTGAGCTAGATGGCCCAATGGTCTGACTCTGGGACAGGGGGCTTCCATGTTCCTTAGGAGAAGGGAGGGGATAGCAAGGGAATGTGACCCATTGCTGGGTACATGGCTATTTTGAGGTGCACTCTGGTAGCACCCCATCCAGTGAGGCCTCACAAGATGGCAGCGCCACCAGCACATCCACATCCAAGCTGTGTGAGGCGTAGCAGAAGGCGGGAGCATAAGCGCCAACTCTAAGGGGCCCAGACCCCTTCAGGTCTCCCACAAAATATTTGGGGGCTGCCCCCTCAATTGACTGTATAAAGCTGTCTCAGCCTCCTTCTCCACTGTAGCTGCATGAAGAAGAAGAAGAAGAGTTTAGATATCCCGCCTTTCACTCCCCTTAAGGAGTCTCAAAGCGGCTCACAATCTTCTTTCCCTTCCTCCCCCACAACAAACACTCTGTGAGGTGAGTGAGGCTGAGAGACTTCAAAGAAGTGTGACTAGCCTAAGGTCACCCAGCAGCTGCATGTGGAATCGAACCCCATTCACCAGATTACGAGCCCACTGTTCTTAACCACTACACCACACTGGCTCAGTTAACACAGTTAACACACCTCATCACCCACCCACCTCCCTCTCTCCCAGGGTGCCTTCCCTCCCCATCTCTCCTCCGGTGGCTTCAGACTAGACCCAGTACCCCATGAGTCCCTAGACCATGGAGGGTGTTATTTATGCAGGTATTGTAGACCAAAGCCAGGTTGCATGCATGCAAAGCAGTCCCAGGCCTTCAAGTCTCCTGGAGTTCAGGAGCTTCATCTGCATCACAAAAGACAGAGAAGATTCTTAAATCCTCCAATGACATTGCTAGTAGCTGGTAGGCAGCCAATCCCTGCTGAGATAGGGCCAGTGTTGTGATTCGCTAATTGCAGCCTTGAGGTGACCTATCACAGGCCAGCTTAAGGTATATATACTGGGCCAAGTGGCCCTGTTTGTCATTCTTGTTCTTCTTGTTCCTGATGTGCCAATAAGTCCTTTTTTGAACTGAATCTCGGTCTTGGGTCATGCCTGAACCCACCTACACTTTAGAGGGGACTTCGTCACTGCCTGCTGGCATCTGGGCAGGGAAAGAAGGGGGCAGCACATGGGCTGGACCTGCCATCATCTCCTGGTGAGCTCCTTTCAACGCTGGCGCCAGCCTGGGCAGCTCTGCCTACCGTGCCCTGAGACTGGCTGCCTGAGCTTCAGAATCAGCAAGGGAGGAAGACGGCACAGCCTCTGCTGGGCCTCACTCTGAGCTGCGCTTGCTTGGCTTTAACCCCCCTCGCTCCTTCCACTGGGTGGGTGGAGAGGATGATTTTGCCCAATACAGTGGTACCTCGGTCCTCAAACGCCTTGGTACTCAAACAACGTGGAACCCAAACACTGCAAACCCAGAAGTAATTGTTCTGGTTTGCAAACTTTTTTTGGAAGCTGAACGTGCTCCATTTTGAGCGTTACGCTTCTGATCTGAGTGCCACACTTCTGTTTTGAGAGTTATGCTGAGGTCTGTCTGTTTTTGCTATTTATTTTGCATTTTTGTTTTTGCGGTTCTTTGTTTTTGTTTTTGTGAATATGTGGAACCCAGTTGAGCTACTGATTGATTGATTGTGTGACTGCCGTATATTGTTTACTGCTTTCATTTTATGGATCAATGGTCTCGTTAGATAGTAAAATTCATGTTAAATTGCTGTTTTAGGTGTGTGTTTAAAATTCATGTTAAATTGCTGTTTTGATGTATTTTAATATTCTTTTGGAAGCCGCCCAGAGTGGCTGGGGAAGCCCAGCCAGATGGGCGGGTATAAATAATAAATTATTATTATTATGTGTGGTTTTTTAAAAAGTCAGGAACGGATTAATCCGTTTTGCATTACTTTCTATGGGAAAGCACGCCTTGGTTTTGGAACGCTTTGGTTTTGGAACAGACTTCCAGAACGGATTAAGTTTGAGAACCAAGGTGCCACTGTACCTTTCTTATTTCCAGGCCAGTACAACAACTAGGTCTGGATTGCACTCCATGTTGTTGGGCAATGGTAGTGAGACCAGACTGGGATCCATTGGATCCCAGGCACTTCAGCTCTGTGTCCACTCCTCACCCTTAGAGTGAACCATCACCTATTTACATGTACAAATATGCAGTAAACTTTGAGCAAAGGGTGTTTAGTGAGATAAGAGAATTAACAGAGTTAATGCAGAATGAACGTCCAGAAATAGCACTGCTAAGATTAAAAATGTACGTAAGCTATGAAGGATATACTCACAAATTTGTTGACAGCGGCAAGAATTATCATAGCCAGGAATTGGGGGAAAAAGCAAGGTGGATATCAAACAGAAGAATGGTAGAAAGACGTGTGGTATATAACAATTAATGATAAATTAATATGTGCTATTAAAGTAAGAAGGGGGAAATGGAAGAGAAATGATTTTGAGGAAATATGGATAATATTTGTGGAATTCGTATTGCTAAAACAGAAAGGGGTGAAACCATCTTGAGAAGTGTTAGGTTTTTAGAAAGTTGGATAATAATTATGGTAAATAAGTCTAGTGCACATTCTTATTTGTATTATTACTGTAATAAAAAAAAACATTTTTAAAAGGAATGCACCATCTCAGGGGCGGAGTGTGGTTGGCTTGCTCCATTACCATTGAAGGTGAGGATTAAGGGATAGTGCCAAAGGCTTCATGGGAGAGGTGCTTATAAAAGAGAAGCCTCACTCCACAATTTTATTTCATTCTCTGTCTTCCTTTCTATTTGGTGTGAAGCATCCAAGCACCAGCTTCTGCCCGGAGCACAGAAGCAACACGACACACAGACCCCCATAGGCTTATTAGATGCAGGAGATCCACATTCAGCAGGAAAGACTAGATGACACCAATTTGTATAGGAAAAAGCTGGTTGGGGTGGAAGGACATGACAGAGGTGGCTAAAATATAGCATGGTGTGGGGAAAGTGGATGGGGAGGGGTTTTCCTTCCTCTCTCATAATACGAGAAGTCAGGGCCATCTATTGAATCTGAATGTTGGAAGATTCAGGACAGACAAAACAAGGTACTTCTGCAGACAGTGTATAGTTAGACTATGGAATTTGCTTCCACAAGGTACAGTGGCACCTCGGGTTAAGGACTTAATTTGTTCTGGAGGTCTGTTCTTAAGCTGAAACTGTTCTTAACCTGAAGCACCACTTTAGCTAATGGGGCCTCCCACGGCCGCGCGATTTCTGTTCTCATCCTGAGGCAAAGTTCTTAACTTGAGGTACTATTTCTGGGTTAGCGGAGTCTGTAACCTGAAGCGTCTGTACCCCGAGGTACCACTGTATAGTGATGACCAGTGGCAGAGCTTCTTGCTCCGGCACCGGGGGGGGGGGGGCGGAGAGCAGGCGGGGGCGGGGCTGGCTCACGTCCTGGGGGTGTGGCATGCTGTCCGCAAGGGTGTGGTGTGCGTCCTGGGGGCGCTGCCTGTAGAGGCATGGCACGCTGCCTGTGGGGGCTTGGCACCCAGGGTGGGCAGGGAGGCAGCCGCGATGGCACCCTACCAGGATCGCATTGCTGGGGACGGTGCGCTCCCCCCGCACTCCTCTTCCTCTGCCAGTGGTGATGGCTGACAATTTGGATGGCTTTAAAAGACAATTAGACAAATTCATGGAGGATAAAACTATCAACGCCTACTAGCTATGATGGCTACAATTTTACCTCCACTGCCGGAGGCAGTATGATGGGTTGTAAGGAGGCAGTGATTCCCGCCCTGTCCTGGGTTTGTTGCAATCAGTTCTGTTTCTGATCAGAAGCCACACTTTGGTTTCCAAACATTTTGGAAGTCGAATGGACTTCCGGAACGGATTCCGTTCGACTTCCAAGATACAACTGTAGTGGACCTGTCCCCTTTTTGGTCCCTAGTTTACATTGAACTAACAGCAATAATAAAGAATGCCATTAAAATCGCTCCAGAACTTTTTATTTTAACAACGTTCCAAAGTACAAACAAAATTTAACATTTAGTCAACTTATCACCTTCTAGTTGATTGCAGCAAGGCAGTCTGTCATCCAACACTGGAAAGCTTGGGCTAACTATACAACTGTGTCATGAAAACATGTGGAACGCTGCAATTTCAGGGAGAAAAATACATTTAGTTTAAAATTAATTCAAGTCAAGGCACAGCCATTGGGTTTTTGTGCAGCATGTTAGGATTTTATACAATATGCTAATAATAGCAGTTTAAGTGACTTGATTTGAGAAGGAAATAAAAATGTTTCACTGTTGTGAGAATATAAAGTGTCTTTGTCCTGTTTGTGAATTAGATATACCACCTTATTCCACTGTCTTTTTACTTTAACCTTGTTTATAGCATTTGTACTCCTGATGAACATAGCATAATACCAGTTTATTAATATCATAGCAGAATTACAGTGAAAAATAAAAACATTTATAAGAAAAGTAGTAAAAATGTGAAATTACATATATTATATTACCTGATACTGTAAAAAATGCATCCCTTCTTTAAACGTTGTTTATACAATGCTGGTTGACTTTGTATTTTGGTATACTGAAAACTAATAAAAAATATTTCGTGCAGGGGAAAATGCAGAAAATAATGCAATTCTTGACCCCTAATGAACATGGATTGTGGGAACTTCTGCTCTCATTTTCAATGGAATTCTTTGATATCCCTAATGGCATGGAGGCAGAGAACATGATGCTCATGACCAACTATCCATTTATTCCAAAGTTCTCCTTGGAACATCATCAGTGGACCCTCCATTTAGTTGTTAGAATCCATCTGTCTCAGGAGACAATGGAAGAGTGCGCCTTTCGGGGGTGAAGTCAAACCACTGGAGAGTTACAGCTGTATTGTAGAGACCAATACGGGAGGAACATGTTTTGTTGCAGCTGGGGCAGATGAAGGCGTCCAGTTGTGCTGGACATCTTCATTTTCCCTAGCTGCAACAAAGCATGTCTTAGTATCTGACAGGACCAAGAAAGAGAGACTAATTCGTTAAATGGTAGAAACACCAGAGGAAACATTGAATAACCACTTTAATTTCACAGTAAATTAGTTTTATTCCTATTAAGAGGTTCTTTGTGCTTGCTTTCCTTAAGTGTTTGCCTTTTGAGCATGATATTTGAGGAATATTGCAGTGTTTAGACTTGCAGAAGCCACGGTTTAAAGCCACACTTCCCTTTCCTTCCTTGATGGGAAATTGATGATAACTTCCGCACAGTCCTGTAGCTTTCTAGAAAAGTGATGCAACAGGCAGACAGTCACCTATTCCAGAACTAAATAATTGCACTTACTGTAAGGGTAGGCATGATGCAGCAGAGTAAACCGTGATTTAGAAGGTCAGGAAGGCCAAGTTGACCTCTCTTTGCTGCTGTTTGTTTCCACTCTCTCCTGAATTATAAAACGGGCAAATAAGCTCAAAGATGCTTTTGTGCAAAATATCACTTGGCCACAAGGAAGACAATTGAAATCAGTAGGTCTTGAAGTTAGTTGTGACTGCGGGCCAAGTAACACTTGAAGGTCCTGTGTGAGTGTCTGGAGGCGGTTGGAGGATGGATGGCGCCTAACAGATTGAGGTTGAATCCTGACAAGACAGAAGTACTGTTTTGGGGGGACAGGAGAGGGCAGGTGTGGAAGGCTCCCTGGTCCTGAATGGGGTAACTGTGCCCCTAAAGGACCAGGTGTGCAGCCTGGGAGTCATTCTGGGCTCACAGCTGTCCATGGAGGCACAGGTCAATTCTGTGTCCAGGGCAGCTCTTTATCAGCTCCATCTGGTACGCGGGCTGAGACCCTACCTGCCCAGAGACTGTCTTGCCAGAGTGGTGCATTCTCTAGTTATCTCTCACTTGGACTACTGCAATGCACTCTATGTGGGGCCACCTTTGAAGGTGACCCGGAAACTACAACTAATCCAGAATGCAGCAGGTAGACTGGTGACTGGGAGCGGCCGCCAAGACCATATAACACCGGTCTTGAAAGACCTACATTGGCTCTCAGTACGTTTCCGAGCACAATTCAGAGTGTTGGTGCTGACCTTTAAAGCCCTAAACGGCCTCAGTCCAGTACACCTGAAGGAGCGTCTCCACCTCCATCGTTCTGCCCAGACACTGAGGTCCAGCGCCGAGAGCCTTCTGGCGGTTCCCTCGCTGCGAGAAGCCAAGTTACAGGGAACCAGGCAGAGGGCCTTCTTGGTAGTGGCACCCGCCCTGTGGAACACCCTCCCACCAGATGTCAAAGAGAAAAATAACTACCAAACTTTTAGAAGACATCTGAAGGCAGCCCTGTTTAGGGAAGCTTTTAATGTTTAATAGGTTATTGTATTTTAGTGTTTTGTTGGAAGCCGCCCAGAGTGGCTGGGGAAACCTAGCCAGATGGGTGGAGTATAAATAAATTATTATTATTATTATTATTATTATTATTATTATTATTATTATTAAGCATACTTTAAAGGTCCCTTTGCACCTTATCCCCCCAACCCCCAATTTCATTGCTTGCAAATAGGGCAGGGAAATCAGCTGGGGCATTTCAGCCCCATCCCCACAATGCCTTTTTCATTTCCCTATATGTTGTCTGCTGAACCTTGTTTGCTAATTCCAACTCCAAAGACGCAATAGTAATATAACATGGTAACAGGGTCCTATACAACTCACTTGGCTTCCTCTTGATCGATGAGAAAAGAGGATTGTTTCTAAGGAGATAATGTGGAGCAAATGCCCCATGTCAGAATACAACACATTCCCAAATTTGGCTTATGGTGACTAGGGAAGTTTAGTTCTTAACATTTCCACATTCATTTGTGATTTTGTTTGGTAAGCCCTCATGAAAATTCACCAGCATTTTAGTGCAAATTTCTCCTAATGTACATATTTTGTCTGCAGTTTTGCCTAGTACACACAGTTTTGCAAAGCAACCCCTCTCTTCTTTGTTATTTACATGTTTGCACAAATGTTTATTCACACTTTCCCCTATTGCACACTCCTTGTACAAATTTATTGGCTGGAAAATTGCATCGCAGAATTCGGAGCAGTACTAATTTGCGTTTTAGTTTTGAAGGTGCAAGTTAGATAAGGTCACTTTTAAACTGAATTGAATTTTTAACACTCAAATTCAACATGACCCATATGCTGCCAAAATCTTTTTAAAATGGAATTCAGGTTCTTAGTGAGGTGGATGGAAGAAAGGTCTAATCCAGAGGTAGGAAACCTGTGGCACTCCATGGGTTGTTGGACTCCAAGTCCCATCAGCCCCATTCATCATGGCCAATGATCAGGGATAATGGGAGTTGTAGTCCTGCAACATCTGGAGAGTCAAAGAGCCCCCATCTCTGATCCAATGGGACAATGACATGGTTCCTAAACTTTATCTGGGGGGGGGGGGAACCTGTCCTGCTGTCCAGCTTTTGATTGAGCCAACTCTGAAGTAATGCTCACATAAACAGCCATGATATATTCTCATGCTGTCTGAATCCAATTATCGCAATCTTATGGCTATTCTTGAGTCAATTGGATAAATACAGTTATGCCTTCTCTCATACCCAATCATAGTATTTGAATTTTGTCCAGTATTGCTGTTAAGCTAAATAATCGTGCCCTTTTGAGGCTCAGCTAAGCACTCTACTTAGAATAAACAAGATTACAAACATACACACACACACACACACAAAAACCCCTTCTCTTATTTTTATAGTTTCCCAGGCACAAGGAGACAAAGGTTTCCATAGAAACAACTGGAGATATATAATTTGAAAATAATGAATACTCTACAACAACAGTGAACAATAATTTTTATATTAGAAACTCCAACAGTGGGGTACAAGGATGAAATGAGCACCCAACCAGGGAGCTTTAGACAGTGCATCTAGTTATTAAGGTTCTCGGCCTTATTGATTTCCATTAATTGTAAGCTCCCAATTCCCCTGTAGCTACACGAACCCATCGTGAACACTGCAAACGAGGTCAGGTTGAAACAAATTCCTCTGACCGAAAGATGTCATTGGAGACCAAGTCAAATGGCTTTTTAAAACGTACAGCCACACTTGGGTTATGCTTTGGCAGGGCTGGCCCTATCATTAGACAGAGTGAATCAGATGCCTCAGGCGGCAGGTGTCACGGGGCAGGAAGCAGACAGGTCTTTCTGAGCCACACAGTTCACTCTGTGCCAGAACACAGAGACAGTGTGTTGTAAGGATTATAGTTTTGAGCTAGGATCTAAGAAGGTAAAGGTAAAGGGACCCCGAACCATTAGGTCCAGTCGTGACCGACTCTGGGGTTGCGGCGCTCATCTCGCTTTATTGGCCAAGGGAGCCTGCGTACAGCTTCTGGGTCATGTGGCCAGCATGACTAAGCTGTGGCGAAATTCGATCTGCCGAGCTTGATCGATGAGCCGTGACCTCTGATTACTTTACGAACGTCAATCAGCAGTTTACAACGGGTCCGGCACACTTCTTCAAAAGCTGCACCATTGTTGCTCTCTTCAGTTCACGGCTTAGCAGAGTGGAACACAGCGGGAAAACTATCACGTCCTTTGACAAACACACACAGTCAGGTTTGTCTATTTACAGCTCTTTATTGAAACAGTTCAGCCATCGCTGCTGGCAGCCATTGCAAAGCATGTCTCTCTCTCTCAGACATACAGAGAGAACTGAACGTAACTCCTCCCAGCTCCTCCCAGCTTCTAAAAGCTGATGTCAGAATGCTGTGGCATCATGGGAAAAACTTAACCTGTTAAGTTCCAAATCCCACATAAGCCACTTCTGGTGAACCAGAGCAGTGCACGGAAACGCCGTTTACCTTCCCGCCAGAGCGGTACCTATTTATCTACGTGTATTTTGCTTTCGAACTGTTAGGTTGGCAGGAGCAGGGACCGATCCACGGGAACTCACCCTGTCACGGGGATTCAAACAGCCGACCTTCTGATCGGCAAGTCCTAGGCTCTGTGGTTTAACCCAGAGCGCCACCCACGTCCCTAGGACCTAAGAAACCAGGGTTCAAATCCCTATTCAACCACAAAGCTCAGGATGGCCCTCGGCTTAACCTACCTCACAGGGTTGTTGTGACGATAGCATGTGGACAGGAAGAACCATGTGTGCCACTTTCAGCTCCTGAAAAGAAAGGTGGGCTTGTTGTTTAGTTGTTTAGTCGTGTCCGACTCTTCGTGACCCCATGGACCAGACAACGCCAGGCACTCCTGTCCTCCACTGCCTCCCGCAGCCCGGTGGGCTAGAAATGTACAAATAAATTGAGCTGGCCTACTGCTCTCCCTGTGTTCCTATGTAGTTGTGCCTTACCATCACCCACTGAGTTTTTGGCTGATGTGATACTAATAATGCCATTGCCAAAACATTGCTGGAGTAATAGGGATAGGGTAGTTTCTCCCCCGCTCCCAGGCAAGCAGCTAATGACACACCAGGAAAATAAACCTGCACTCATTTGCATTTTATCTGCAATCGGGATGCTCTTTGAGACGTGTGACATTTCTGCTTATGCGTTTTGTTCAGCTTTCCCAGCTCTCACCTGCATGGATACAGAATTAATGTGACATCAAGGCAGAAGAGATTTGTTCACGGAAATAAATTAACAGCCCCAAAGTCCTAACTTATTTATTAGAAGCCTGCAATTGCTCATCAGGTTCCTTGACGGGGCTAATTTATTCCATTCTCTTCTTCCAAAGCAGTCTTTTCATATATGGGGGGGGGGGTCACACTTTACTGCCAGTGGACTAACAGGGGGAACTGATAAATATGCAGAAAGTAAAGTAGCACAGCTCACAGGCATGAGAATCTTGTAAATCACACCGGAATGACTCTTCTTGTTTGTTTGACACCATCTATTTATGCAGCTAAATATATATATATATTCTTTTTTAAAAATGTTATCCTTGATTTGTCTGGTTCTGAAAGGCCTCTGAGATAATAGCGGATTTTCATATAGTTGTTGATTCAGCTTACAAGTAGCCCCTGCTGTGTGCCAGGGGCTGCATACTTGCTGAGAGATGAAGAATAGCAATACTATTAGTAGCATTCTGACTAATGTTCCCCTTGACAATCTATCAGCTCTTTGGCAGGATGAAACGAGAGAGAGAGAGAGAGAGAGAGAGAGAGAGAGAGAGAGAGAGAGAGAGTGTTGGGTGGGGACATAATCCAGCCACACTAGGCAACATCTTGAACATCTGGCTCATTTTATTCCAATATATAATATTGCAAAATAACAGAATTGAAAAAGAAACAACCGCTCACATGAACAATAAGAATATTTCATCAATCCTGTTGGCATCCGTCTGTCTCAGGAGACAGCTTCACTCTGATCGACTTCAGTCAGCACAAGGGATGAGAAGATTTCTGAGTGCCGAGAAAGTTCCCTTTCCATGATAAATGGGTTGCTCTAGGATGCTGAAGACCTGCAGAGTCCCACAGAAGGAGACTGTGAACAAGGGCATTGTACATACATGGGGTTGGTCGGCATCCGTCTGTCTTGAAAGACAATGGAGGAGTGTGCCATTGGGTGTAAAGTCCAACTGTTGGAAGGTTGCAGCACCTGCTGGGGCCGTAGAGACTGATTCAGGAGAGACATGTTTTGTTGCAGTTGGGGCAGATGAAGGTGTCCAGTTGGGCTGCTGCAGATGCACCATGGTGTTTCTTCTCTCTGGGCTCCTCCCAGACATCATTCCTCCTCTGGTCACTGCTAGTCATGCACGACCTGACTGATTGTCTCCAGGCACTGCGGTCATCTGCAAGGGATTCCCACAGGGCAGGGTTAATGTTGTCAACCTTCATGTCAAGCTGGCAGACATCTTTGTAACGCAGAGTTGGTCTGTCAATGGGCCTGGTGTCAGAGGCCAGCTCCCCATAGAGCACGTCCTTGGGGAGCCTGCCAATATGACAATGTTGGTTCTCAGCAGGAGGAATCTTCTATGGGTCCAACTTCAGCAAAGTTTCCACCATATCAACCTCGTACCTACGGGACCGCCTCTCCTGGTCTGCCCCACGGAGAGCCTCAAGGACCATAAATAGCAACACCCTAGTGGTCCTGGGTCCTAAGGAAGTTAGATTAGCTTCAACCAGAGCCAGGGCCTTTTCAACTCTGGCTCCGGCCTGGTGGAACGCTCTGCCCCATGAGACCAGGGCCCTGCAGGATCTGATTTCTTTCCGCAGGGCCTGTAAGACAGAGTTGTTCCACCTGGCCTTTTGTTGGAGTCAATTTGATTCTCTCCCCCTCTTTCTTTTTTCTTTTCCTTTCTCCTCCTGCGATGAGGCTACATTTTAATATTTTAATGTTGTATTTTAATTTTGTTTTTAAGTTGTATTCATTCAACTTGTTTTTATTATTGCTTGTTAGCCACCCTGAGCCCGGCCTTGGCTGGGGAGGGCGGGGTATAAATAAATTATTATTATTATTATTATCATTATCATTATCATTATCATTATCATTATCATTATTATAGCCATGGCATCCACTTCAAGCAGTTCTCTGCTATCTGCCTGATCGACAGGGGAAGGGAGGCCCCATGAGCATATGGATTGGAGCATCTGCTTATAATGCACATAAATATTTTGTGCCTTCTTCAAAGCAAAGTTAATGGTGCATATGAAAGGTTCAGCAGATGATCTCAGGTAACAAGAAAGCAGATGCTGATCATGGAAAAGGAGCAGGGGAGGGAAACAAGTCAGGTGAGAGACTGAACTGCCACAATTTGTTTCATCATAGCTCTGCAGCTCTGTAAGGACTAGGAAGGGAAGGTGACAAGACCAAAATAGATGAAAGTGGAAACTTCAAAGCTTAGAGAACAGTGACTTAAAAGCTAGTTAATTGCAAGCAGAAACACACTGCAGAAAGGAGAGTTGCTAGAAGATCCCATTGCCCTCCTAGAACTACATACAATTCTCAGCATGGCTTAACAGTCAACCCCTCTTTACAGGGAACTCTGGGAACTGTAGCTCTGTGAGGGGAATACAGGTCTCCTACCAACTCATAGCACCCTTAACAAACTACAGTTCCCAGGATTCTTTGGGGAAGGCAAGATTTAAAGGGGCACCATAGTGCTTTAAATGCATGGTGCAGGTGTGGGCAATATTCTATTGGCTACAACCGCAAATGGCCACATCTGCCTCAACTCCTGCCTTCCTCTCTCCCTGTGCTCCCCTTGCTGCAGTCTTGGCAAACATTCCCACTGTTCGCTGCTAACACTGTATAGAAAAACATGCCCGGAGTGTCTTTATGGTATGGTTACAGCATGTTTCCTGCTACATTTTTGCTATCAAAGTCAGCATGGCTTCAGGGAGGTCCACTGCAAAAGGACCTTAATACACACCTTAGTGCTAGAGAGATGTCACCTTGTCCCCCAGTCCTTCAAATTGCGTGACACATTCATTTTGCCTTCCTAACTCATGAGAGACCATTGCACAGCACTCGACACGAGGAAAACCTGAGTCACCCTGTTAAATCAGTTTCCTGCAATCATGCGGGAAAATGTTAATCGAAGAACACTGTCACTCTAATTCTCTAAAGGGAGCAACAGGCTTATTGAGAAAGGTTTTGAGTCTATTGAACGTTTTCTGTCACTTTTTGTCAAATCGATGCTATCTCTGACGGTGAAGTAAGTGTTGTACGTATTGGGCTTCTTCAACGTGTTATCTTTACTCAGCCAACACAGGTTTTGTTCGGAAGGAAAGCCTAATGGCTTTTCAAATCGTGCAGCATGTAGTCTTTGCTGTAGGAGGATAGATCCATCACGGACTATCAGCTGTCATAGCAAAATTGAACCTTCTTTAAGACAGGGGGGTGGAATCTGGGGCCCTCCAGGCATTCTTTACCCATCAAAAACCCAGCACGGAGCTGTACACTTTGTTAAGAGTGAAATTGTGGAACACGGGAGTGCCAGAGCATTGCACAACAGAGGCAGGGGGTGGGCAGGAATGACACAACAAGGACCATAGGGCTGCCTGAAGTCAGCAAGGCTTTCTCAAGACTCAAGACTCCTTTCCCCCACCCCTGTGAAAACAACGAAGTGCAAGCCAGCATATATTTCTAAATAAATGTGTGTTGTTGGTTTTTTCCAAAAGACATCTACTTGTAATGTCCATTCCATCTTTTTCTTCAAAGACAGATAGTGGAAGGTCAAATACCTGAGTTTATGGTTTGCCCCCCCCCCCCTTTCCCCACCCATATCAGTACACATGAGGCAATATTTATATGAATAAGCAAACAAATCACCTCCAATGGCCTTCTGGTGGTTCCCTCACTGCAAGAAGTGAGGTTGCAGGGAACCAGGCAAAGGGCCTTCTCGGCAGTGGTGTCCTCCCTGTGAAACGCCCTCCCAGTAGATACCAAGGAGATAAAGAACTACACAATTTTCAGAAGACACCTGAAGGCAGCCCTGTACCAGGAAGTTTTTAATGATTGACATTTTATTATGTTTTTATATGTGCCGGAAGCTGCCCAAAGTGGCTGGGGAAACTCAGCCAGATGGGCGGGGTATAAATAATAAAATTATTATTGTTTGCTGAAGAGGAAGCCACCAAGTGCAATTCAATTGCTCCAGTCAAGTCAGCTTCTCAAGATATAATGAAGGGAGGGACCAGGCAGCCTCAGGCAGCAAAATGTCTTGAGCTGGTCCTGATGGAGTGTGAGTGGGTACCATATTCCCCTCCCCCTATGTCTTAGACAGCCAAATGTAATGAGCTGGTTCAGCTGGGATGAATGTCTCCTTCAGGGCTTGCTTATGGGTTTTGCAGAACCATCCAGTCAACCTACCACTGTAAACAGGATGTGGGACCATGTGGACCTTTGACCTGTTCCACTAGGACTCCTCTTATGTTCTTTCCAGTCACATTTACTCCGTTTAAGCATGCAGAAACAGAAGACAGAGATGTGTACAGGGAGAGAGAAGAAGTGGGGAGAAAACATCTTTTTGAAGTGTTGTAACGCAAATAGTACCTTGACAACAAAGGTCCGTATAGTTAAAGCTATGGTTTTCCCAGTAGTGATGTACGGAAGTGAGAGCTGGACCATAAAGAAGGCTGATCACCGAAGAATTGATGCTTTTGAATTATGGTGCTGGAGGAGACTCTTGAGAGTCCCATGGACTGCAAGAAGATCTCTCCATTCTGAAGGAAATCAGCCCTGAGTGCTCACTGGAAGGACAGATCCTGAAGCTGAGGCTCCAATACTTTGGCCCCCTCATGAGAAGAGAAGACTCCCTGGAAAAGACCCTGATGTTGGGAAAGATGGAGGGCACAAGGAGAAGGGACGACAGAGGATGAGATGGTTGGACAGTGTTCTCAGAGCTACCAGCATGAGTTTGACCAAACTGCGGGAGGCAGTGGAGGACAGGAGTGCCTGGCGTGCTCTGGTCCATGGGGTCACAAAGAGTCGGACATGACTAAACGACTAAACAACAACAACAAACGCAAATAGTTGACAACTGGGCCCACACTATTGTGCTTTCCACAGCTTTAAGAGTTGCCATTCCATAGTCTGAAGTGTGGTCTTTTGCATCTTTTACACTGTACTAGTACGTTGCTATGGTTACACAATTGTTCCCCCCTTTGCAATAACCCAGAAACCACAGTATTTGCTCTCATCTAGACAGATGCACAAACAACCTTGTATATTACTTTCCATGACCTGTTTAATCTATTTCATACCCTTTAATATTTCTCTGATGAAAATAGGGACATCCTATTCCATAATAATGACAATAATAATTTCATTATTTATGCCCTGCCCATCTCACTAGGTTGCCCTAGCCTCTCTGGGTGGCTTCCAACATATATAAAAGCATAATAAAACAATAAACTTTTTTTAAAAAAAATAAATCTCCTCCCATGGGTATCTGGTTGGCCACACTGAGAACAAGATCCTGAAATAGATGGGCCTTTGACCTGATTCAGCAGACACTTCGTATGTCCTTGTGTTCAATTTCAGGACTCAATTCTCCTGAACTGTGTGCTCAGACTACCCAAAATTTCCTCTCTTTCTCTTTCTTATTCCAAGCCTTATTTTACCTGGTTGCGTTATGAGGCAGACAGATGGCTATTTAGGGGTAGAATTCCCATGACAGAATTCATTGCCTCATCTCTTTTCTTCATTCCACGACTCAATTGCCTTTATTACAAGAACCAAGATGATTACATACGGTGTCCTGCAGAGGGATTGTTTTCCCCCTCTCTGCTCCCTGTCCTGGTTCTTTGCTGCTACCAGTATTTTTTAATTTAATTATTTTTCTTTACTGCTGTTCTGCAGGGCCTCTCTCTGTCAACCTGTTATGCTTTGCGATGTTAAAATTAAGAATACCATTCCGAGAGCTTTAAAGCACAAGGAACCTGAATATCTTAGACACTGGGGTGGGTGCATGTGAAGCTTCTCATCGTGTACAGATCTTTGGTGCAAATACTCTCACGCCAGGTTTTTATAGATGGCCCCATTTATTTTCATTGAGTCAGAGAAAGATGGATGAAGTAATGGCACCCATTGTCCAACAACTGCTGCATATTAACCAGCCCATAACTATAAATCCAAGGGAAGAATTCACTTCTGGACTCAAAGCGCTCTAAGGAGTTCAGACCTTTATGACTGTAACCAGTGATGCTACAAGGATAGGGCTTTGGGGCAGAAGCCCAGAAACCCACCAGCAGTATGAACTTCAACCTCAATGTGAGAGGGTTGCCTCACCACATTATGAAGTAATGGGAATAACCATCGAAAGAACCTTTCCCTTCCCTTTTGATTCGTTCAGTTTCGTATCTAAAATTACCGGACTGTACTCTTCCCGGTAGTGATGTATGGAAGTGAGAGCTGGACCATAAAGAAGGCTGTTCGCCGAAGAATTGATGCTTTTGAATTATGGTGCTGGAGGAGACTCTTAAGAGTCCCATGGACTGCAAGAAGATCAAACCTCTCCATTCTTCAGGAAATCAGCCCTCAGTGCTCACTGGAAGGACAGATCCTGAAGCTGAGGCTCCAATTCTTTGGCCACCTCATGAGAAGAGAAGACTCCTTGGAAAAGACCCTGATGCTGGGAAAGTTTGAGGGCAGAAGGAGAAGGGGATGATAGAGGACGAAATGGTTGGACAGTGTTCTCAAAGCTATCAGCCTGAGTTTGACCAATCTGCGGGAGGCAGTGAAAGACAGGAGTGCCTGGCGTGCTCTGGTCCATGGGGTCACGAAGAGTCGGACATGACTAAACAACAACAACAACTCTTGATTGAAACATTTGCATGTCATGCTAAGCCAAACCATAGTTTTGTTCAGTTTTGAGATGCACAGGTCCGTGATTTGTAGGCACAGAACCAAATGGTTGGTTTTTCTTCCCCTTCCCCTTTTTTGTTTTTTGTCTCACCACTTTCCCTGGGGAAACCTGCTGTTTACCACTGGATCAGAACAAACCTCAATCCACTGAAAACCCAATTGACTGTTTCTCCAACTCAGTGGTAAACAGCAAGTTCCCCTGGGGAAAGCAGTGGGTCAAAAGAAATCCCCACTCATACCCATGCCTACAAATCACAAACCTGTGCCTAGAAGTCGCAGCACATACAAAAGTGAGGGTGTGCCCTTGTTTAGTCTGGAGAGAGCTAAAACCTGGATTTGAATGATATGCTAAGCCAAGCCATGTGTTAGTTCAGCTCAGCTCAAAACAGCACCCAAATGACTAGGAAGGAGTGAGCATGATCTCCTCCCCAGGAGTCTGCAAACTTATGGCCTGGGGCAACCCAGTCAGATGGGTTAGGTACAAATAAATAGTAATCAAAGTAGTAATAATAATAAGGAAATTAGTACATTTCAGTCCATGTCACTTTCATATGTGGTCTATTCTATCTTCTTTCTGCATTAATCTGCAAGGGAGGTTGTTAAAAATGGTCTTCCTTCTCCTTATTCTGGTGGGTGTCTCTCTAAGTGAAACAACAGCATTAATTTCACTAAAATTATCTGTGGGATGACTTGCTCTCCTCTTCCAGCACAGCAGCCCAGGTACGCCTTTATGTATGAATGAACTGGGTCATGATCACAGTCGTCGTTGCAGCAAACTGCTTTATTATCTCCATAACGCAGGTGCGGAGGCGGGCTGTTGAGCTTGATAATGACTTGCCTAAGAGGACTCAGACCATCACTGCAGTGAGATTTAACCCAGGGATTTCTTGAGTCACAGCTCACAGGTTTAACAATGTCAGTGGGGACAGGACAAAAAGATTGAGAGGCCTTCCATGCAAACACACACACACACACACACACACACACACACACACACACACACACACATACACTGCTTAAATGTCTTTAAGAATGCTGGTGGCCACTCAGCTGAAGGAGACTTGATGCTGAGGCTCAGAGATCACAGTGTGGAAATGTATCACCAGGGAGTAGAAAAACAGTAAAAGCTGTAGGAGGAGACTGGAATTTATGGACAAGTGATGTATCATAAATAAAGACTCCTCCCAAGCAGTGAATGGCCAAACAGAGAGAAAGGGGAAGTGGGAGCAGCAAATAAGCAGGCAGTGATAAAAGGGGTTCATTGTCGAAAGTGGCCATTTACATTGGCCAGCAAAGCCAGAGAGCCAATCTCTCCTTTGTTAGCCTCTTTTTCACAGCAGTCTGCAAGGATGATTGAAAAAGGCCAGACTGGCAGGGGTGCCTTTAGCTCTCTGCATGCCATAGATTAGGGCTGGCAACAGAGAATCCCACTGGAGTTTCCATTCGGGCTGCTGCCATTGACTCAACATCCGTCAAATCCTCCTGCCCAGCTCCTTGGCACAGTGATTTGTTGACAGTATAAAATTCAGCAATCAAACTGAGAATAATGTACCATTGGGAAAAGAAGGACGTCAGGACAGCAGGACGCGTCTGGAATGTTGCCACTGTTTAGCGTTCTGTGTTATTCCCTCGTCATTGAAACTGGGAGCATATTCTGCATGCCGAGGAGTTGGGGCAAAAATAGATGTGGTGCTATTCACTCCATCTGAAATGATGTTCTAAAAGCAAATTGCAGGTACAGTGGGCTTGATCAGGATCTTGATGTGTGGGGTCTAGGGGGCTATAACCAATAGGAGCTGAGTCACTTGTACTCACTGGGAAAGAGAGGGGGGCAGTGGGAGGTTGGCAGAACTGCCCCTGTTACAGCAGCTACACAAATCAATCTTTTAGTGTGGCACTTTGGAACTTCCTGGCTATTAACATCCCTGCCTGTTGAGACTACCTTGGCTGTGAGTCCTGGAAGACCTGCTCTCTGCCTTGCTGGCCTTTTCCCACCTGGTTGGGAGGGCGGGGCCTGGACTGACTCCAGCTACAAAAGCTGAGGCTACTGAACACAGGAGCGGATCTACTATGAAACTAATGAAGCTTAAACTTCAGGGCTCCTAATCCCGGAGGAGCCCCAGAAGCGACTTAAGTCCACATTGCTTTAAATTTTGGGGTCTAGTAGACCCAATTTAGGTCATACGGTTCACTTTGATTTTTTTTTGGGGGGGGGGTATATATTTCAACAAGTTTGAGAGTCAGCTGCACAGAAATTGTGAAGAGGTGGTGATCTGTCATGGAACAACCCCATTGAAGAAGATAACAGTGGTTACCCAGACCTCATTGCTGATTGTGAAGGGGCCCCCATGGCAGTACCAAAAATGTAGGTCTGCCACTGACTGAACAGACTTTTGGGGTGTTATTTGGGGGCTTTTGTTGGGGGAGTTGTTGCTGCTGTTGCTCTTGGTTTTTCGTATCTTTATTTTAGATCTTGAGGTGACATGTGGAAATTTGGTTTGGAAGTTTGGTTGAGTATTTTTTAATGTTTTGTTGCTTGTTTATGACTACCTTTGCTATGTTGTAGCTAAGAATTTTTTCATGTTGTAAGCCTCCTTTAGCATGGTTTGAACTGTGGAGAGGCGACATACAGATAAAATTATGTATGTATGTATGTATCAGGAAGGCCCATTCACTATTATCTTCTCTCTTTTTTTGCACCTGCTAAAAACATTTGGCAAGCTTACCCCAATACAGGCTGATATATGTTTTAATCAGGTTTTTAGCTTATTGTTGATTCAAATTATTTCTGAATGTCTTAAATAGTTTTTTTAAAAAACTGTTTTACTGATAAGTTTATTGTTTTATTTTTTTGTAAATAGCTTTGAGGTGTTGGGGTTTTTTTATAATCAAGAGGTATATAAATTTTATGAAATAAAATTAAAATAAATAAACTTTTCTTGTGTCATCTGCCATTTATTTCCCAGAATTCCCTGGGAAGACCAACAGAACTTGATATTGGCTTACCAGTTTTGTGTATATGTGCTCTAAATTGGTAGTTCCTTCTCTCTCCCTTCACAGCATGCTGGGCACACTCAGTTGAAATACACTTCCTATGAGTCTCCAATTCCTTGCTTCTCTTTTCATATCCTTTTTCAGGCTCTGAACAGAGAGCAAGAGAGAGAGAGATTCATTTGGCGAGTCTGTGAATATTTCTGACAGCCTTGTGAAATGTGGTTGCCTGAAGTTACCATTGTGAAGGAAAAGATAATTGAGACATAAGAAGGTCTCTTCCAAGAAACAGAATCACAGCTTCCAGCTATAATGAATCAGAATTGATGCCGAGGAGCTATTTCTGCTCAGACGGCTTTTTCTTTGCAAAAAAGAAGAAGAAGAGAGAGAGAACCACAATGAGAACAATATTAGTCCTCTGTGCTCAATATTGCATAAAGACAATGTCTTTGCTCACATGTAATGCTAAACCAAATCATGGCTTAGCAAGAACATGCAAGTGTTTCCCAGAGAGAAAACCCCTGCTCCTCTTTTCTCCCAGACCTGCTGGTGCGGCACCACCCAGAGCTAAGCTGCGGTTTGGCTTATGTACAAGCCCAAGGTCATGGTTTGTTACCTCAAATGAAACCACAAGAGCAAATCTTGGTTACAGCTCTCTCTCTCCCTCCCTCTCTCTCTCTCTCTTGAGAGACAGAGAAACCATGAGCCCTATTTCACACATTATGCCAAGCCCCGCAAAAAAGAGCTTTTGCTGTTGCTTTTGGCTGTCACTGCAAGTGGTAGCAACAACTGCGTTGGCAGCCTGGCAGCCATTTTGGAACCTCCACAATTCCTCAGTGATGTTTTGGGGCACGGTAAGATAGAAGCAGCAGCCAGCAGGAAATAAAATGGCGGAAGACAGCTGGATAATATTTTGCAGCGTTCTTTTTCTGGGGTGGAGGGAAAAAGAACAATCACAGAATACTTTCCCCCTCAGCAATAACATTGAAAGGGGGGCGGGATTCTGTGGATGCATAAGCCATGAAGGTAAATAGAGTTTAAAACAACAGGACTTTTGCAGTTTTGTTGGCATGGTTAAGAATGATTTGCTAAGCGTCTGTTGACCAGCAAGTTGCCTTTTTGAAAAAAATATTACCCATGCAACTAATAGGAAAAAATGGAAGCAAAGAACTCTTGGCAGGAAGTGATATATTGGGGAAATGCTTGGCACATTTCCTTGACCTCTCAGTATATTTGTGTTCAGTCAAATTAAATGTGCTGAGGTTCAAGGGTTGTGCGTGAGAGAGGGATAAATATAACTGAATCAAAATTAGCTTTCATCAAGCACTTACTAAGTCTGATGGGAAGGCATCTATAACCAGGGTTGTCTAGGCATGGCCAGCTACATCAGGATGGGGGAACCTATGCCACTCTAGAAAATATTGGAAATACAGTTCCCACCAGCCCCTGCCATCATGGCAAAACGTTTTGGAATGATGGGAACTATAATCCAGCAACATCTGGGAGGCTACAGTTTCCCCATCCCAGAAATAAAGGTTGACTCCTTCTCAGTAGTGGCGCCCACCCTGTGGAACACCCTTCCTTCAGATGTCAAGGAAATAAACAACTATCTGACTTTTAGAAGACATCTGAAGGCAGCCCTGTTTAGGGAAGTTTTTAATGTTTGATGTTTTTTCATTTTTCTAATATTCTGTTGGGAGCCACCCAGAGTGGCTGGGGAGGCCTGTCCAGATGGGTGGAGTATAAGTAAATAATAATAATAATAATAATAATAATAATAATAATAATAATAATAATAATAATTCCATTTACTTCAATGGATGGTAACCCCTCTGCACGAACCTGGGTTGGGCTGAAAGTACTGCTGCTTTGTCAATAAACCTGGTGCTGTACTATTTACAAATGTTTTAGATTTCCCCTAGCAATTCAGTACACTCTTCCTTTCTTCTTTCCTACCAGCTTTTCTCGGTTATGGCTCTTAAATCTCACTCAGCGTCTTTCTTTCAAAATACGATGCCGCGTATGAATTGCAGACCCTCAAGTTTTTATATCCTGATGGCTGTGACAGATGATTGCCACTCCACGAGGAACCCATGAAGTTTAATCGAGCAGCAAATGATTTAAATGAAGAATATATAGAATTATGGGTGGTTTTTTTTAAAGTTTTGTTTTACTGTATCTAAGACAAGAAGCTTTGCGAAATGCAAGAGAACAGTGATTGTGCTCACTGGGGGAAGGTCTCAATAGCCTGGCAATATAATAGCACCACACTTCAGTGTGCGGTGCCAAAGAAGTTTTGATTTATGCTGTCATTAGTTACGAATTTCCTGAACCTCTTTCCCCACAGCTGCGTCATCTAATGAATTATGTTCTCAATTTCCCCCCTGATATGTAATATCATGCTATTTAATTTAATTGCCATGGATTGGACTCTTTAGTACTTTTACCTGGTCTCATTAAAGTCAATGAAAAACCTCCCATTGATTTCCATGCTCTCTGGAGCTGGTGCTCAACGTGCTGCAAAAAGAAAAGAAAAGAAAAATACAATAAAGCAGATGATACAATGCATTCCCCCTACATAATGTTTGGCTAGAAATGGAAGGCAACAGGTAATAAAACACCTTCCCTTAGCTATTGAAACATTTATTAAGAGCACTGCACATTGTGTTCAGTGTCTGAACTGATGGGAGCAAGAAAGAAATCTCCCAAAAGACAAAAGTATGAGAAATGCCCTTTCCCCCCATTTCCACACTAGATTATAAAAATAAGAAAAGGTGACTATATGAGGTAGAGTTGCTCTTATTCAAAGAAGTTTAACAATGGACTAAGAATTACTAGCTAATAAGAATGAAGATTATGTTTTTTAAAACATGCACTCGCTGCAGCTACAACTATTGCCCTCCAAAAACTTTGCTAATAGATTTCAAATTAATGTGCAAAGTTGCACACTGCTCATCATAATAGGCCCCAAAGCAGAACTGTGCACGAGATTTTGTAGTTGCATTCATGTCATGTCATAGGGAATTATGTGGGTTGATTTTAGATAAGTGTGGGGTATGTGTATCCAATAGTTTTCATCCACATTGGAGTTTTCCAAAAGGATCCCATGGTTTTGGGAATGACCATGTGTTGGAGGTCAGCTTTTTTTGTACAACATTTTTGGCACTAAGGATTTTTCATTTATGGGTAGCTAACCTTTTCTTATCTGGGACGTGGGTGGCGCTGTGGGTAAAACCACAGAGCCTAGGACTTGCCGATTAGAAGGTCGGCAGTTCGAATCCCCGCGATGGGGTGAGCTCCCATTGCTCGGTCCCTGCTCCTGCCAACCTAGCAGTTTGAAAGCACGTCAAAGTGCAAGTAGATAAATAGGTACCGCTCTGGCGGGAAGGTAAACAGCATTTCCATGTGCTGCTTTGGTTCGCCAGAAGCGGCTTAGTCATTCTGGCCACACGGAAGCTGTATGCTGGCTCCCTCAGCCAATAAAGCGAGATGAGCGCCGCAACCCCAGAGTCGGTCACGACTGGACCTAATGGTCAGGGATCCCTTTATCTTTAACCTTTTCTTTGGTGAAAGGATGTGCACACATACTCTCACTCAACACACATACAGCACACTCCATACTCTGCACACATGCACATATTCAGACAACAAGCCTGGAGTTCCACAGAATAGCCACTCCTGGTTCAGTCCAACATGTCACATTTATGGTCTTATGTGGCTTGGCCCAGATGACCATCACGGTCCCTTCCAACTCTCCAATTCTATCATTCTATGATCTCAAATGCTGGACCCAATCCTTAAGTCCCCATGTTAGATCTGAGAGATGGGTTTGCACATACAAGAGTGTGGGGAATTGCAGTCAAACATAACTGTGCATAAGTGCTAGTTTGTGCACGAAGGGGTTAAGATAATAGAGTTGTGTTCTGAGACTCAGGTCACACTTCCTCTTTCTCCACTGAGGAGCAAGCGAAGCCTTCTCTTCCTGTTCCCTCTCTCTGCACCATGTAAACTACAAGGGAGGACATGTCTAAGCTTTTATCCAAGCTTGGAGCAAGTGTTTTAAGTTATCTTTCTGTATTTTCTGCACAAGTATTCTGCCTGTGTTCTTCTTGCTGCTGCTTGGATAAATGCATGAATCTGACCTTCAGAATATTTTGTAAGTAAATAATTTAAAACTTACTTAACAGTGTGTGGTCTGTTCATTGCAAGTGGGGTAACAAGAGAAGAGCGTGGTTTGAACATGGACTAAACTGGAAAAAAAGGGTCTATATTTCTAACGCTATACTGTTACTTGACTTTTATGAGTTTAAATTCTGCTACTGGGGGCTCTCTCCTGCTGAAGAGTGAGTTTAGCCCCATGTTTTGAATCCAGACACCCAGCCAATTTTTTTTTAATCACCACTCTATAAGTGCCTATTTTATGTCTTTATTTCTTTATTTCTTTATTTCTTTATTTCTTTATTTCTTTATTATTTCTTTATTTCTTTATTTCTTTATTTCTTTATCTGCTTGCTTGCTTGCTAGTACAGTGGTACCTCGGGTTACATACGCTTCAGGTTACAGACTCCGCTAACCCAGAAATAGTGCTTCAGGTTAGGAACTTTGCTTCAGGATAAGAGCAGAAATCATGCTCTGGCGACACGGTGGCAGTGGGAGGCCCTATTAGCTAAAGTGGTGTTTCAGGTTAAGAACAGTTTCAGGTTAAGAACAGACTTCCGGAACGAATTAAGTACTTAACCTGAGGTACCACTGTAGTCAAATAAACATCCCTAGCTGGAAAAAAACTGGAGATGGAATAGGCTACTCACACAAAAGAATAAAAAATGTAGTGTCAGATTTGTCAGGATGGAAAGTTAGCTGGCTCCAGTAGCATGATAAATTGTGGCTGGACTGTGAAGCATAGAGAATTATATGGGGCCCCACTTGGCTGGGGACATTCAGAATGATACCTCTTCTTTTTCAGTGAAAAAGGAAAGAAGGATGCAAGCCAAGAGCACATTGTTGATACAAGGCAATCTGCCATTGGGAGACTCATTGCCACCCCTGTCTTATTTGTCTCTCCCATAAATTTTAGTGACTGTGCTAGCCAATTCTTTTCTCAGCTGACAACAGCTTTTCAAGGGAATCTGAGCTGATGCAGCGGTGGGTGGGAGAGATATGCTGGCCTGGAGATGAGGGTGGAGAGATCATATGAGTGACAAATACCAGCAAAATTACAACAGGAAAGCCATGCCCTTTTTTATTCCTATGTCTGTGCAGTCTGCCAAAAAAACGGAGAGAGTTCTTGTCTTTAAGTGAAAAGAAGGATGTGATGGAAGAGAGCAAAATCCATCTTTCACTTGCCTTCCCGCACTAGAATCATAGAATCATAGAATTGGAATAGACCACAAGGGCCATCGAGTCCAACCCCCTGCCAAGCAGGAAACACCATCAGAACACTCCTGACATATGGTTGTCAAGCCTCTGCTTAAAGACCTCCAAAGAAGGAGACTCCACCACACTCCTTGGCAGCAAATTCCACTGTCGAACAGCTCTTACTGTCAGGAAGTTCTTCCTAATGTTTAGGTGGAATCTTCTTTCTTGTAGTTTGGATCCATTGCTCCGTGTCCGCTTCTCTGGAGCAGCAGAAAACAACCTTTCTCCCTCCTCTATATGACATCCTTTTATATATTTGAACATGGCTATCATAGCACCCCTTAACCTCCTCTTCTCCAGGCTAAACATGCCCAGCTCCCTTAGGCGTTCCTCATAAGGCATCGTTTCCAGGCCTTTGACCATTTTGGTTGCCCTCCTCTGGACACGTTCCAGTTTGTCAGTGTCCTTCTTGAACTGTGGTGCCCAGAACTGGACACAGTACTCCAGGTGAGGTCTGACCAGAGCAGAATACAGTGGCACTATTACTTCCCTTGATCTAGATGCTATACTCCTATTGATGCAGCCCAGAATTGCATTGGCTTTTTTAGCTGCCGCGTCACACTGTTGGCTCATGTCAAGTTTGTGGTCAACCAAGACTCCTAGATCCTTTTCACATGTACTGCTCTCAAGCCAGGTGTCACCCATCTTGCATTTGTGCCTCTCATTTTTTTTTTTTGCCCAAGTGCAGTACTTTACATTTCTCCCTGTTAAAGTTCATCTTGTTTGTATTGGCCCTGTTCTCTAATCTGTCAAGGTCGTTTTGAAGTGTGATCCTGTCCTCTGGGGTGTTAGCCACCCCTCCCAGTTTGGTGTCATCTGCAAATTTGATCAGGATGCCCTTGAGTCCATCATCCAAGTCGTTGATAAAGATGTTGAATAAGACTGGGCCCAAGACAGAACCCTGTGGCACCCCACTAGTCACTCTTCTCCAGGATGAAGAGGAACCATTGATGAGCACCCTTTGGGTTCGGTCAGTCAGCCTGTTACAAATCCACTGAGTGGTAGCATAGTCAAGACAGCATTTTACCAGCTTCTTTACAAGAATATCATAGGGCACCTTGTCGAATGCCTTGCTGAAATCAAGGTAGGCTACATCCACTGCGTTCCCTTCATCTACCAGGGTTGTAATTCTGTCAAAAAAACGAGATCAGGTTAGTCTGACATGACTTATTTTTCAGAAATCCATGCTGACTATTGGTGATCACAGCATTCCTTTCTAGGTGCTCACAGACTGTTTGCTTAATGATCTGCTCCAGAATCTTCCCTGGTATTGATGTCAGACTGACTGGGCGATAATTATTTGGGTCCTCTCTTTTCCCCTTTTTGAAAAAGGGACAACATTTGCCCTCCTCCAGTCTGCCGGGACTTCACCTGTTCTCCAGGAATTCTCAAAGATGACTGCCAGTGGTTCTGAAATCACATCTGCCAGTTCTTTTAATACTCTTGGATGCAGTTCATCTGGCCCTGGAGACTTGAATACATCTAGACTAGCCAAGTATTCTTGTACTATCTCCTTAGTTATTCTGGGCTGTGTTTCCTCTGCTGAATCATTTGCTCCAAATTCTTCAGGTCGGGCATTGTTTTCTTTATTGGAGAAGATTGAGGCAAAGAAGGTATTGAGGAGTTCAGTCCTTTCTGTGTCCCCTGTTTGCATTTCACCATCTTCTCCTCTGAGTGACCCCACGGTTTCTTTGTTCTTCCTTTTGCTACGAACATACCCATAAAAGCCTTTTTTGTTGCTTTTAACCTCTCTAGCAAGCCTGAGTTCATTCTGTGCTTTAGCTTTTCTGACTTTGTGTCTACATGTGCTGACTATTTGTTTGAATTCCTCTTTGGTGGTTTCCCCCCTTTTCCATTTTTTGTACACATCTTTTTTTAATCTTAACTCAGTTAAAAGTTCTTTAGATAGCCACCCTGGCTTCTTTAGGCACCTTCCATGTTTCCGTCTCATTGGTATTGCCTGAAGTTGTGCTTTTACTATCTCCCTCTTAACAAACTCCCAGCCATCATGAACTCCCTTTCCTTTTAGTATTACTGTCCATGGGATCTCACCCAGCACTTCCCTAAGTTTTATGAAGTCGGCTTTCTTAAAGTCAAGAAATTGAGTCCTAGTATGCTTGGCTGCTCCTGCCCGCTGTATAGTAAACTTCAGAAGAGCATGATCACTTGCGCCTAATGATCCTCCCACTTCTACCCCACTAACCAGGTCATCAACATTGGTTAGGACCAGATCTAAAATGGCTGCTCCTCTTGTTGCTTCTCCCGCTTTCTGGACAATGAAGTTGTCTGCAAGGGCAGTGAGGAATCTGTTTGACCTTATGCTCTTGGCTGAGTTTGACATCCAACAAATATCCGGGTAATTGAAGTCCCCCATTACTACTATCTCCCTTCCTTTTGCATGCTTGACCATCTGTTCCAGGAAGGCATCATCTATGTCCTCCGTTTGGCTTGGGGATCTATAGTAAACTCCCACAATGAGGTCTCTGTTATTCTTCTCTCCCTTAATTTTGACCCAAATGCTCTCACTTTGGCTTTGAGGTTCTAAATCTTGGATCTCTTCACAGTATACACATCCCTGACATATAACGCCACTCCTCCTCCTTTCTTGTCTGGTCTGTTTCTCTGAAATAGATTGTATCCCTCCATTATTACATTCCAATCGTGGGACTTATCCCACCAGGTTTCAGTGATGCCTATTATGTCATATTTAGTTTGCTGTACTAAGAGCTCAAGCTCATCTTGTTTATTTCCCATGCTTTGTGCATTAGTGTACAGACATTGAAGTCCATTAATCATTCCCCCGTGTCTCTTATTTAAGGATTTTTTCCTCCCACCACTAGGTCTGCATGCTGTTTGCTCCATTTGGTCTATGACATTTGGATGATCATCTTCATCAATTGATAGACTCCTACCTTCAGGAGCACTGTCTCCCTCCCCCACATTAGTCAGTTTAAAGCCCTCCTGATGAGGTTTCTGAGATTTTTGGCAAAAACATTCCTCCCAACCGTTGTGAGGTGCAGCCCATCGCTTGCCAGAAGTCCATCTTCAAGAAACTGCAGTCCGTGATCTAAGAATCCAAACCGTTCCTGTTTATACCATTTGCGAAGCCAGTTGTTCACTTCCACTATTTTTCCCTCTCTCCCTGGGCCACGTCGTTCAACTGGGAGGACAGATGAGATGACTATTTGTGCATTTAATTGCTTCAATTTCCTGCCCAGAGCCTCGTAGTCTCTTTTGATCTTCTGGAGGCTATTGCTTGCAGTGTCATTGGTTCCCACATGAATCAAGAGGAAGGGGTATTTGTCAGTGGCTTTTATGATTCCTTGCAGTCGTTCAGTTACATCTTGGATCTTAGCCCCGGGGAGACAGCACACCTCCCGAGACATCTTGTCAGGCCCACAGATCACTGCTTCTGTTCCCCTCAGTAGGGAATCCCCTATCACCACAACACGCCTCCTCTTAGGTTTGGTCGGGGTTCTTCCGTGAGCTGTCCATTCCAAGGTCGCCTGCACATTCCCTGAGGACTGACTTTGCTGCTCGTCTTCATATACCTGATTGACTGTAATGAGGGAGAGATCCTCAAATGGAGTCTGTTCTTCGTCTTCCATGCTAGGGGAGAGGACTTCAAAGCGATTGTGTATTTCTAAACAATCAGAGCGAACCCTGGGCCTCCTACTTCTTTGAGTCACGTTTCTCACGTTAAGCCTTAAACTTAACAAAGTACAGTGAAATAAGATTTGGTGGGGGCTCCTCTACCTGTCTGTTACGTTTTATGTAAAGACTAAATTTATGTAAAGACTAATATCACCTCTGCTTTTTAATTATGGTGTTGGAGGAGACTCTTGAGAGTCCCATGGACTGCAAGAAGATCAAACCTATCCATTCTGAAGGAAATCAGCCCTGAGTGCTCACTGGAAGCACAGATCGTGAAGCTGAGGCTCCAGTCCTTTGGCCACCTCATGAGAAGAGAAGACTCCCTGGAAAAGAGCCTGGTGTTGGGAAAGATGGAGGGCACAAGGAGAAGGGGACGACAGAGGACGAGATGGTTGGACAGTGTTCTCGAAGCTACCTACATGAGTTGACCAAACTGCGGGAGGCAGTGGAAGACAGCAGTGCCTGGCGTGCTCTGGTCCATGGGGTCACGAAGAGTCGGACACAACTAAATGACTAAACAACAACAACAACAATACCACCTCAAACATCAGCTTTGCAAAAGGCTGAGGTCTTTTTTCAGAGACTATACGTAATGAAGTGATAAATTTTGTATGTGTGGCAGCCAAAAAAATTTTTTTTGGGGGGGGGGGTGTTCAGCAGCTGTTAATGAGTTGCATTGATCTCTCCTACCTGCTTGCCTGCCCTCCCGCCCAGTTGATGCACATACACACGTAACTCCAGGCACAGAGAAATCTGGGTTTTGCAACCAACCTGGGCCAATGAGTGTGTCTCACATTCCAGATACTTGGAAGAATGAGTTGCCAATTGTCTGCCACCAGTGCCCAGATTATGCCAAGCCACCTTGCTTCTTTTGATTGTGAAACAGCCTGATTCATAAGACGTTCTCCTGTCTAGTGATCTCTGTCAGCAGGCAATTTCTTTTTCATCAAACCACCAGATGAAACACTGCGTTCCTTTCTTCTTCTTCTTCTTCTTCTTCTTCTTCTTCTTCTTCTTCTTCTTCTTCTTCTTCTTCTTTTCAGGCACTTATGTTTAATCTTTTCCTCAAAAAACTTATTTCAAATTCCAGTTCAGAAGAATCTAAGGAGACCATATTGCTTTCTTCTGTTTACTGTTAAACATAATTAACATTCATGTCCCTGACCCCAATCAAATGTATACCGTCCTGTGCGGATAATGAAGCAACTGAGCATATGCCAGCCAGCCATCAGTGGATGATAGCAAAAAATATGGTACAATGCATTCAAAAAAGCTTTTTTAAAAGTATGGAGAGAGAGAGAGAGAGAGAGAGAGAGAGAGAGAGAGAGAGAGAGAGACTTCGTTAAATCTGCTGGTAATATAAAGAGTGTCGTTTCTAAAGCTCGTGGGCCCTTGCTATTTATATAGCAGGTATATAGCAGATGTTGTTGGACTCCAACATCAGACATTGAAAACTTCCCTAAACAGGGCTGCCTTCAGATGTCTTCTAAAAGTCAGATAGTTGTTTATTCCCTTGACATACGATGGGAGGGTGTTCCATAGGGTTGGCGCCATTACTGAGAAGGCCCTCTGCCTGGTTCCCTTTAACTTCGCTTCTCACAGTGAGGGAACCACTGGAAGGCCCTCAGCACTGGACCTCAGTGTCTGGGCAAAACGCTGGGGGTGGAGATGCTCCTTCAGGTATACTGGACCGAGGCCGTTTAGAGCTTTAAAGGTCAGCGCCAACACTTTGAATTGTGCTTGGAAACGTACTGGGAGCCAATGTAGGTCTTTCAAGACCTGTGTTATGTGGTTTTGGTGGCCACTCCCAGTCACCAGTCTAGCTGCCGCATTCCGGATTAGTTGTAGTTTCTGGGTCACCTTCAAAGGTGTTGTTGTGCTCAGGTCCTACTCACAGGATTCTCCCATGCATTTGTGGCCAATGTGAGAACAGGATGCTGGACTAGACGGGCTATTGGTCTGATGCAGCACGTTCTTCTTATGTTCTTGGACCAGGTAGCTCTTCAAGGAAGAGATTCCTTCAGATAAAGGACTGTCCTCTGCCAGCCCTTCAAACAGAGGACAAGTATAAAGTAGGACATATGACATTTCCCTGTGGACTACCCTATCTTCCGTTTCCACAACTTTTCTATTATTATCACTGACTTGGACCATAAAATAAGTTTTAGAATGCCAATAAACCATCCCAGGTACTAAAAGTGCATGACTCAATGAAATGGCAATCACTGACAAACACAGCCAAACAGCAGCTGTGGGACCCTGAAAAAAAGCTGTTAAAAGGGAAGAAACAGTCTCACAAGATTTATTACTGTTTTCTTGCCAGTCTATACTGTATACCTGCTCTTCTCCAATAGATTTGCGCAAATCTTTTTGTTTGTTTGTTTGTTAATATTAACATAAGCACTTCCTCAAAAGTGGCAGCACTTTTGAAAGACTCTGACTCTAAGGCTGCAGTCTAGTGATGTATGGAAGTGAGAGCTGGACCATAAAGAAGGCTGATCGCCGAAGAATTGATGCTTTTGAATTATGGTGCTGGAGAAGACTCTTGAGAGTCCCATGGACTGTAAGAAGATCAAACGCATCCATTCTTAAGGAAATCAGCCCTGAGTGCTCACTGGAAGGACAGATCGTGAAGCTGAGACTCCAATACTCTGGCCACATGAGAAGAGAAGACTCCCTGGAAAAGACCCTGATGTTGGGAAAGATGGAGGGCACAAGGAGAAGGGGGCGACAGAGGACGAGATGGTTGGATAGTGTTTTCGAGGTTACCAGCATGAGTTTGACCAAACTGCGGGAGGTAGTGGAGGACAGAGGTGCCTGGCGTGCTCTGGTCCATGGGGTCACGAAGAGTCGGACACGACTAAACGACTAAACAACAACAACAAAGGCTGCACTCATATCAGGGCAGGACTTTGAGCCTGAAACTAAGGGCCAGTTGAGAAGGAGGGCTCTCAAATGCAGCAAGAACATTGATAGCTACAAGCTGGAAATAAGCCAAGGGGTTAAATGTACAAAAATGTTGGAATGTGGCCCTTAGGCAGAAAAGTATTCCCCACCCCTGCACAGCCCAGACATTTTCCTCACCCCAACTGGCAAGTTCCATTTGGGGCTGTTGGACTGGATAGCTGGCTCTGGAAGGCAGACGACAGCCACAGTGATTAAGCTGAGCATCGATTCCGGCTGTGGACTTGGTTTTAATTGTACTACTTTTGGCAACATTTATTTCATTTTCCCGCACTTTAGGATGGAGGGGGGGGGATGAGCTAAAAGAAACCTAAATAAGTAAACAGGCCACTAATCCCTCTTGAGTCAATGCTGAGTAAGTGAGTAAATGAGATGCAATTTTGTGAACTAGAAACCAATTTGCCATCCATTGACTTTGCCTTTTAAAGCTCAATGGCAGTGAAAATCAAGCCAAGACATATATGCATCGCTCTGCCCTGGATTCCCTTTAGAGACAGGCTGAAACTTCAAAAGTGGCGGTTTTCAGTCAATATTGGGGAGAGCTAAACTGGCTTCTCTCAATCATGTTTCCCGGGGGGCTGATTGGAAGAAATTGTAGAAACGGGGCAAAACTCACCAAAGCTCTCCTTGCCTCTTCACTGGTGGCTGCCATTTTGCTTTCCTCAGAATACCCCTCCGAAAGACACCAGGAATGTCACGACCAGCATCTGTCCAAGGAGCCTTCTGGGAAAAACAACATAATGTAGCTCCGTCAGGGTTAAAATACAGCTCCTAGGATTCTTTGGAAGGGGTGTGTGTTTTAAACGGATGGTATTAATAATAATAATAATAATAATAATAATAATAATAATAATAATAATTTATTTATACCCCGCCCATCTGGCTGGATTTTTCCAGCCACTCTGGGGGGCTTCCAACAAAATATTAAAATACAGTAGTCTGTCAAACATTAAAAGCTTCCCTAAACAGGGCTGCCTTCAGGTGCCTTCTAAAACTATGGTATGTTAAGCATAATTGATTTAAGTATAATTGATTTAATTGTCACTGAAATGGTGAAAGGGTTTAACACTGAAAAATTCCACCCCACCCCTATTTCATGGCTTCTTTCAAAGTCTGTGAAAGTTGGGGGGATTCTGAGGTGGGTCTTTTTCCCCTTTTTTGCCAGTGCCTGCACTGCTCGCTCCTTGACTAGTGATCATTTCACAGCAGTGTTCAGTTCAATTTACACAGAACTTCAGTTCCCAGGAATTTTTAGGGTGCAGAGTGTGAACATCCGGTGTGTATGCAGCGAGATAGCTCAGTTGGTAGAGCGTGAGACTCTTAATCTCAGGGTTGTGAGTTTGAGCCCCACGTTGGGTGAAAGATTCCCATATTGCAGGGGGTTGGACTAGATGACCCTCGTGGTCCCTTCCAGCTGTACAAGTCTGTGATTCTGAATGGATCTGAGGGCACGTTCCCCCATTCCTACTGTGTACTCCAACTGATAGTGACCCTCCAGGATCATTAGACTCATTCGTTACCGTAATACAGTCACACCTCGGGTTACAGACACTTCAGGTTGCGTTTTTTCGGGTTGTGGACTGCCGAAACCCGGAAGTACTGGAATGGGTTACTTTTGGGTTTCTGCGGTCGCGCATGCGCAGAAGCGCTAAATCGCGCATTGCGCATGTGCCGAAGCTCCGAATCTCAACCTGTGCGTGCGCAGACGCGCAGACACGGGTTGTGAATGCTTCGGGTTGCGAATGTGCATCCCGCACAGATCACGTTCGCAACCCGAGCATCCACTGTATCTTTCTTCACATGAAAGTGTCCAAAATAGAATATGCACTGTACAAACATTTTAAATCAAGTGCTCAAATTGGAAGCTTTGCAATTAGGGATGAAGCTGGCGTCTTCTGCATGCAGAGCGGATGCCTCACTACTGAGGTATAAATCTTTCATAAATGTACATGAAACATGACACAGATATGGAGTTCTTTTTTTACCTTTGCTTTTTTAAAAAAATCTGTTCTTCCGCAACAAGACGAGACTGGTTTCTTAGAGCGCCACTGGAGATGTTTCTCTTATCCTTTGCATTGTCTGTTGCAAGGATGGGAACCGTCCTGGGGCCTTCCAAATGTTGTTGACTACAACTCCCATAAACCCCGCCCCTTGGCGACACACTGGCAGGGGCTGATGGGATTTGGAGTCCAACCACACCTGGAGGACCACAGGCTCTCCTTCCCTGCTTTCCTGTTTTGCAGTATCTGAGCCTCTGCAGAGAACGTCATCACCACTGCAGGGAAGGGCAGGGAAGGCATCTTTGAAAAAGTAATAAATCTATGGATCAATATGATGGCAGGGTGGGAGCTCAACCTTTGTTGGATATGATGTTCTGCACACCTTCCTCAGCAACGTGTGCTGTGATGTGCTTCAGTTTTGTAAACCCGAGAGGAATCTAGGCTGTTGGCATCTTCTTGCAATATTCTTTTGCCTTAGGCAACACTTGCCGGGCTTTAGATGCTGCATTGCGGGAGAAATACGTGACTCAAATGTTATCTATAGCCAGGGCTGGTCATTTGTATTCACATATTTGAGTGTGGGAGGGAGAAATGTCTTTGCTTCTTTCTTTTTTTTCCTCCCTAGGCAGGCTGATTCAATATTTTCATCCAACTGGCGTTGGCTTTCACTGTCAGCCTTAGATAGTGTGTTATTATTTTTGCTTCCGGTGTGGTGGCTGAATTGAGATGACACTGATGGCTGCCTGGTCCACTTGTCTCAGGGGCTGCAGGAGTGGCGCATCCCGTTTTGCTGCCTGAGGTGAAATAAGAAGGTGCTGCCCGGCCCCTGCCAAAGCCTCCCTTGCCTGGGTTGTGTGGCAGAGTCTGTTAAGTGGTGGCAGCAAGTTCTGGTGAGATCTTGAGGTGGAGGACTCTCCTTCCTTGGAGGTTTTTAAGCAAAAGTTTGATGGCCATCTGTTATGGATGCTTTTGATGAAATTCCTGCATTGCAGCAGGGTTGGACTGGATGACCCTCAAGGCCTCTTCCAACTCTACAGTTCTATGATTCTACAATACAAAAATGCATGCACTAAGTGAAAGCATGCATAAATGTGCATATTAGTGAAAATAACACACATAAATGTATGGTACAGTGGATGCTCGGGTTGCGAACGTGATCTGTGCGGGAGGCACGTTCGCAAGCTGCAGCGTTCATGACCTGTGCATCTGCGCATGCGTGGGTCACAGTCCGGCACTTCTGTGCATGCACAAAGCACCATTCAGCGTGCATGCGCATGTGCCAAAACCTGAAAGTAACCCGTTCCAGTACTTCCGGGTTTGGCGCAGTGCACAACCCGAAATCGCGCAACCCAAAGCGTCTGTAACCCAACGTATGACTGTATTGGGGTGATTGCTTGGAAATATGTATATCAGGGGAAATTGCACACAGTAACACGTGTGCTAGCAGAAATATGCATTAAAATGCTGGCAAATTTTCATGAAGACTTTAAAAAAGAACGCCACCCCGCTGTGAAAATGTGGAGAAGTGAATTCCAGACTGGAGAAATGAAAAATTGAGAGACACTGAAAGTGACAGATTTACCCATCCCTAATCTGGTTTCTCTACCCTTGATCACTTTTAAAGGCTAAAACAGGATTAAATGCAAGCACTTAATCTTAAATTATTTGTGAACCATAGACAAGAAATGAATGACACATTCTTTTTATTTTATCTTAATTTTTGCAAGCAAAAATGTTATAGGGCAAAATGATACCATTTAGAATGAGACAGTGAGGCCTGGCACATCCTTGACTGCTCCAGAACATGAAATGAGATCAAGCCATTAAAAGCAATCACCAGCCTTTTGTGTCATTTGTCCTTCAATTCCTGTCTTGCTCTGTGCTCATACCAAAGTAGCTGTGCCTCATTTTTCAACTGAGAACATGAACTGCCGTCCTTATATTAACTGGTCAAATTCTAATGGCTAAATTAAACAAGGTATGGGTGGATGAATCTGGGACATGCTAAACTTTGCACATAATTTTATTTTGCACATTAATGTGCATGGTGCTTTATAAAGTATGTAGAACAAAGCACGATCTGCTGGGGAACTTCCACCACCTCCTGAGAGAGACCACTCCACTGCTGAACAGCTCTTACTGTCAGAAAGTTCTTCGTGAGGTTGAACTGGAATCTCCTTTCTTGTAACTTGAAGCCATTGGTTCAAGTCCTACCCCCCAGATCAGGAAAAAACAAGCTTGCTCCATCTTCCATGTGACGGCCCTTGAAATATTTGAAGATGGCTATCATATCTCCTCTCAAGCTCCTCTTTTCCAGGCAAAACATACCCAGCTCCTTCAAATGCTCCTCATAAGGCTTGGTTTCCAGACCCTTGACCATCTTGGTTGCCCTCCTCTGCACATGTTCCAGCTTGTCAATATCCTTCTTAAATTGTGGTGCCCAGAATTGGACACAGGATTCCAAGTGTGGTCTGACCAACCCGGCTCCCTCAACTGTTCCTCATAAGTCTTCCTCATAAATTTGCTTTATTGTTAAGTTGTGGGTGAACATATCAGACGACACAGCGATTCTTCAAACAGCTCTTTTTTATTCAGAGGCCAGACAGAACTGAACTGAAGGACTCAGTCAGCCTGCTTATATAGAGCTCCAGTACAACGTTACTGTAGCAACTTTCTAAAACTATCCAATCACTGAACGTCACTTTCGATCCTTCATTTGCATAAAAGCTATCCAATCACTGAACGTCACTTTCAATCCTTCATTTGCATAACTATCTACAGTATCCCCCTGCTGGCCCAGGGTGAGAACTTCAGTACATAACATTTATTATGGCTGTGTTTGCTGCCCCAGGAGAAAGCAGGATATAAATTGAATAAATAGCATTATTAATAAATCATCCCTGACAGCAATGACCATATTGTTGCCTTCTTACAACAACGTGAGGGCACCAGCTTGAAGAATGTTGGTCTAGGGCTTGGAGCTTTGCGGCAGGCAAAGAGGAGTTTGAGAATACGCAGTTCCTGTTTGGCACTCTCTGGCCTCTTTTCTTTTGATGATCCGAGCTGCTAAGATTTCCTACCAGAGATTTAGTCGCTCGCTGAAATGGGAAGAAGTTAACGCGAGATGAAAGTGGGCAGTGCTGGTACTCAGAGTCCTCATTTCAAAAGCCTCCTTGGTAGAGACTTCAGAAATCCTGCTTTTAATTTCTTATTGAATCTGCACTGCTCAGAGGAGAGAACCGCGAGACAAAGGGGGAGAAATCTCACCTGCCTCAGGATGAAAAGGAAAAACCAAGTATGGATCTTCATGCCTCCGCTATTTATAAATGTCCATTCAGCCACCTCTTTTAACAGGCAGTGAAAATTGAGCTTGCCCCCTGGGTGTCTGCAGGATAGCAGTAGAATTGCTTTGCTGAATGGAGAGTGGCTTTGAACTGCATCCCATAATTACTGCTTTAGGTTTCCATTAGGTTCCCAGCATCCCAATGAAGGGTGAGCAGCTGATAGGGTGGGCTATACATCCCCCCCCATAACAGATCAATAAAATTAATAAATACAGATGTGGATGAGACACCAAACCATGATCCTAGATCTCTACCCCCTGCTACCAGGTTCTTTCAGACAAAATATTGAAGTCTAGACCTTGGAACTGCATGAACAGAGTTGGCCCATCAAGGAGTTTGAGACAAGCAGGTCACCCATGAAAACATCTCATCTCATGCCTTTTGAAGGGTGAAAATACCGTCTCTGAATTAGGATGGATTGCATTTCCATCTGCTGCAGCCGACTTTAAATCCCACCAGCAATCTTCAAGTTTGCAAACTGTGCAGGCCTCCATAGATTTTATATGAAATGCATCAGATTTCAAGCCAAATTAGGATACCCTGCAAGTGTCTCAGAAAAAACACAGAACATGCAAGAGACATGAAGGCCATTTTTGGGCTCTATGATCTCATGCAAGTTCTTAGACAGCACCCCAAAGCATGCAGTTTTGGGGGGCGTGATTTCGCGTGGGTCACGTGGCTCACTCAGGATCACTGATAGGAAGACTAATGTCCTGGTTTTTGGACTCAACATGTCGGAGGGTGTGAAACAGCGTTATCTGGTTTTCAACATCGCGATATATCACCAACTAAGCATTGTGATATACTGATATATCACAATGTCTGATATAAGGATGGAACTATGCGTTGGCTTGCTTCACTTCCCCCCACCCACATTGTGATTTTTGCATAGCACACACAGACACATACATCATGATTCATGATATATTGCCAGGTCAAAAATTATGAAACAAATATCGTGATATGGACTTCAAACCAGTTTTGGACAATATATCACCCAGCCCAAACACAAATCATGATTTGTGATATATTGCCAGGTCAAAATTATGAAACAGATATGATGAGAAGGACTTCAAACTGGTTATGGATGATAGATTGATATACAATATCTCCCAGCCCTGATGTGTACCTAGGCATGCTATTACCTCCAGCGCAGGTAATGGCCAGCAGCCTAGATTGCTATCTCCCCCACCCCTCACTGCCCATGTTTGTCTGGTAGGTGGAGCCAGCCACCTGTCAGTCAATTGACACTAGGTGACTTTCCCCTGGTCAGGTGTCTTGCAGAGCACTTTGAAATGGGCTTCTCAAGAACCAACAATCAGCTGAAGTCCCTTTCAAGGTGATCTGAAACAGGCTTCTCAAGACCTGAGAATCAGCAGGTTCTCCACCCCTGCTAGTGTTCATTAAAACAACAGGGTGTTTTACAGGATATAAAATTCTTACAGCCCCACACCTGCCGCCCTGGGAATTCGTTTGAAGGGTGGGGTGGCAATTTCTACAATATATAAAATATTGCAGTGAGTCCTATTGTTCCCATCTGAATCAGAATAATTCAGCTTGCTAGTAAGTTCCACATCATTGCTCTCCTTGCTCAGCTTTCTGATTCCTCCTCCAAAAACCTCTTCCTTCTGGGAAAATGTCACCCATAAGAAAAATTAAGCTTTGAGTGAAAACATCTACTTTGGTTCAACAGGGGAGGAAAAGAAGATCCTGAATTATTACACCCACTTACTGTGCTAATTAAATATTGCTAGGTGCTATATCGTCTTGATCTACTTCAAGGCACTGACAAGGACATGTTGCTTTGTGGATGTGGGTGCCATCACTGCATATAAGAAGCGGGGGGTGGGGGTGGGGGAGAGAGAGAGAGACAGGTTTCAAACAGGCAAGAATTTAAGGACTTGCCAATGCTAATCTCCCACTTGAGAGGCTGATTACAAAAATGTTTTGAGATGACAGCACGGTAGCCCTCCTGTGGGAGAAACGGCTGCAACTGAGAACTCTATAATGAAGGTGTAATTATGCTATACTTATGCAGAAGTTTAATGGTGCTAAGACAAGCATAATTATAACGTGCATTAACCCCAAGCTTTGAAAAATGCTTGGAAGTCTATTCCACGAAGGTGAAAGATGACAGGAAGCTTTTGTTACTGCTGGGCCAATGTTCTTCCTATTGGTACAACAGAGTTGCAACTTCCTATCCTCAAAAGGCTATTCAAGGAACGCTAATGAGCGTATAAGGGAAAGGGTCAGAATGAGCTAAGCCTATAGCAAATTTGGTGCTAAGAACTCAGGCCTTCTGAGGAAGACGAGTCACCCCTGCAGGTAAATGCTTACGTTTTTAAGGCTCCTCCTTTATTGTATAATATTTTTCAACATTTGCTGAATATACCCTTAGCTACAGATAAGACCCACGCATGAGCCAAAGAAAGGGCAAAAGACATCACAAATCCAAGGATCAGGCCAAGGAAGAGTTAACGGCTAAAGAGAAGTGAGAGGCTGAATAACAGCATCTCTATCCAGAGGGGACCTGAAATGTAAATGAGCAGCTCTCTCATCTTCTCCCTAGAATAAGAAGCAGGGACTTAGGCAGCTAATTCATTATCACTTTATTTCTGCATGCAAATGAACCCATCGTTCCCTTTGCATAACCCAAGGTAGTCATCACAGGGGAAGGATGCAGAAGAACAAAAAATAAAATAAAAAATAAAAAATGAGATGTGTGTGTGTGTGTGTGTGTGTGCGCGTGCGCGTGCGCGTGCAGGAAAGGGTGTATCTCTCTACCATCATTTTAAAGGGAATTTGAGTTTTCTCTATTGCTTCAACCTGTTGCTTGCCTCTTAGATTGTTTATTTTTTGCTGTCTTTCTTCCTTGAACCACCCTTTGTTTGCCATAAAGAAGGAGGCCCCCTCATTGAAACACACCTGAAATCTCAGGGGAGCTCCTACCCCATTGCTTTAGCCCATGCACCTGAGGCAGTACATCAAGTAGCCGAATCATACCACTGTAGACCAGGAATACACCCCAGAGGCCATCCAGTCCAACCCCCTTCCCCTCTTTGACACCATTTAACCATCAATCAAATAGTGGGTTAGGGGAGCTGAAAATAAGTCTCCTGGTGTATATTTTGCCTTAGAAGCCTTGGTTTGATCAGAATCAAGTACACACTTCCACAGTTAACACTAAATACATTACTTCTGGTAAATGAGCCACCATAGGTGCTAGAAGGCTGTGAAAATTTGTGTGCTGGGCTTTATAGACACATCTACCCATGTACTAGGGATGCAGGTGGCGCTGTGGCTTAAACCACAGAGCCTAGGACTTGCCGATCAGAAGGTCGGCAGTTCAAATCCCCGCAACGGGGTGAGCTCCCGTTGCTCGGTCCCAGCTCCTGCCAACCTAGCAGTTCAAAAGCACGTCAAAGTGCAAGTAGAAAGATAGGTACCTGTAATGGTTCTAGGGGTTGCTTGTGTGTAAATCAGTGCCACCCTTGGCTGGTTGCCTGAATGAACCCTTTCTGTCTGGACAGCCACATGCCCGTGACTGTCTCAATCGCTGGCAGAATCCGTTAGTGGGCGTTTCTTGAACTTCTTCCAGCAAAGAAGCTCTTTGACGCCTAGTCTCCGCCTAGCTTCCCTGCGCGGAAGCCTTCTGCGCAGGGAGGGTGTGGGCATCGGAGGACCCGTGCTCTCCCCACTAGTTCTTGGAGTCTTGGAGCCACCTCGCCGATTCCCCCATCTGCCCCCCTTCTCCACTGGTGTTATGCTGATTTCCTTCCCCAGAAGATGTGCTGCTTCTCTCCCTCCCGGGACGCTCTCCGAAATCCCTCTGGAGCCCTCCCTCTCCCTCTGGCTCCGATGGCAGTTCCCTGACAGTACCGCTCCGGTGGGAAGGTAAACGGCGTTTCCGTGCGCTGCTCTGGTTCACCAGAAGCGGCTTAGTCATGCTGGCCACATGACCCGGAAGCTGTACGCCAGCTCCCTCGGCCAATAAAGTGAGATGAGCACCGCAACCCCAGAGTCGGTCACGACTGGACCTTATGGTCAGGGGTCCCTTTACCTCTACCCATGTACTATCTGAAACCAAAGGGGCACATTGGTTGCTAGATGTGAATTTGTAGGGACGAGGGTGGTGTTGTGGTCTAAACCAGTGAGTCTCTTGGGCTTGCCAATTGGAAGGTAGGCAGTTTGAATCACCATGATGGGGGTGAGCTCCCATTGCTCTGTCCCAGCTTCTGCCAACCTAGCAGTTCGAAAGCATACCAGTGCAATCAGATAAATAGGTACTGCTGCAGCAGGAAGTTAAACGGTGTTTCCGTGCGAGGAGAAATGGTTGCAGCAGCTTCTGGTGAGATCTCTTGAGAACCCAGTGAAATCATGCAGTTGCCTCTGGAAGCCTCACACAACCTTCCCTAGACCCCGAAATAGAGGCTTTGAAGCTGGGTGGGGAGTGCATGGCCCCCTCACAGCGTGGGACCTTCCTGATTTCACCTCAGGCCATAAAACAAGATGGTCCACCCTGATCTTGTTTCAGATCATCACATGTAGCCTTACTGCCTGAATCCAGTCACAGGACAGTCTCTGCACCATGCTAAACCATTCCTAATCCACTGAGGCGTTTACTGAGAAGTGTGAAGATTTTGCTGCATCCCTAATGGACCCAGGAGCAGTCGAATAAGCCATTGCAGCTCGGCTAAGGCATTAAAAAGTGTGAAACTAATATGGCCCTTAATTAGTTCTCAAATACATTTGCATATTGCATCTCCATCTGGAGAGCACTAGGAAAATTCAGTCCAAGGTTTAATGAATTCCACTACAGTCCAAGGCATGTCTACCCAGAGGCAAGTGAGGGCGCTTATTCGCTAGTAATTGGTATATAAGACTGCAGCCTTCCAGAGTAATCCTACCATCCATTTATGCTGGGACCCCTGACCATTAGGGTCCAGTCATGGACGACTCTGGGGTTGCGGTGCTCATCTCACTTTACTGGCCGTGGGAGCCAGCATTCAGCTTCCGGGTCATGTGGCCAGCATGACTAGGCCATTTCTGACGAACCAGAGCAGCGCACGGAAACACTGTTTACCTTCCCGCTAGAGCGGCACCTATTTATCTACTTGCAATGTGTGCTTTCAAACTGCTAGGTTGGCAGGAGCAGGGACTGAGCAACAGGTGCTCACTCAGTCGCGGGGATTCAAACCATCGACCTTCTGATTGGCAAACCCTAGGCTCTGTGGTTTAATCCACAGCGCCACCCACATCCCATCTTATGCTGGGATACACCCAACCAAAATACGAGGCAGTTAGCTATGCCAATCCCACAGCTGGCATAGGGTAGCCCCACTTCCATCAGCATGTCTGTGAAGTGAAGGAGTCTTGGACATGGTGTATGTCCAAGCTTGTCCTCACAATGGCCTGCCCCCCCCCTTCTGCCAAATGAACATCTGCACTGGAATTTCTTACAAGGATGTTTGGATTCCTGCAGCCTAAAGTGTCATGGAGACTTCAGTTTGTGCCACGATTTGTCAGCACAGGTCTGTGTTTCCAAGTATGAGCCTGTTTACCCACGGTTTACCACTGAATCTGAAGAAATATCAGTTGGGTTTTCCGTGGATGGACACTTGTTCTGATTCAGTGGTAAGCAGCAGGTTTTCCTGGGGAAAGAGGTGGGACGAAAACAACAACAAGCCTTGCTCGGTGTCAGGCTTTGGTGAATCGGATCCCTCCCCCAGTGGCAGTAAATAAGCAGATCAAACGAAAGGAACATTCTTACCAGTTAGTTTCTTTAATAATCACAGCGAGAGACAAAAGAATGCATCTCTCTAGAAATGGCGGTGCTCCCAATTAAGGCTTACCCCCTTCGTTGCTATTAATCTATGTCACTCCTATGCCTTGTAATCTGAGTTTGTTGCCGCTGTGCTCTCTGTTCTAACACTCTCAGGGGTCTCCTCGTCTTCGGTGACAGAGGCATTGGAATGCTGTACAAAGACAGTGAATCTGTTAACTGTCTCTCTTCCGGTGTTTCTTCTTCTAGCTGTTCCTCACCCAGTATTTCCCAGCTTTCCCCCTCTGGACTATGCCCCTCTACAAAACACTCTTCTAAATCTATACTGTCCTCCTGCTCTAGGGAAGGGTCAGGGTTGGGGGGGGGCTCCCACCATTCCTCCTCAGTGCAGCCCCCCCCCCTCAGCACAGTCCCTGACACTTGGCAAGCATGGACCTGAGCAGAAAACACAGGGTAGACAAATAGTTATGCTAGTCTGGAGCTGGCACAGCTTTTGTGGAACACCCTCCCATCAGATGTCAAGGAAATAAACAACTGTCTGACTTTTAGGAGACAGCCCTGAAGGCAGCCCTGTATCGGGAAAATGTCTGACGTTTTAGTATATTTTGATATATGCTGTGAGCTGCCCAGAGTGACTGGGGAAACCCAGCCAGATGGGTGGGGTAGGGTATTATTATTATTATTATTATTATTATTATTATTAGTGTTATTGGGCCCATATCAGCCCCGATGCCCTCACATGACTGGAAACAAGGAGGTCAGCATAGGCACCAAGCAGACCTTCCTGGGGAGAGCATTCCACAGACAGGGACCTGCAGCTGAAAAGGCCAGAATAGACTTCTAGGAAGAAATCATGGCAGACTAGATATCAGCTGCTGGCACTCCTGTCAGCAGAGATAATTATGCACTCTTCTGTGTGTGGAATAAGGATTAAGATGTAATTGTGATAGAGGGCTTCGTATTATACACATGTATAGTTTTTTCCCCTTCCTTTTTAATTTTTCTCTTGGTTTGCTTCTTATCTCCCTTCTTTAGATGAGTTCGGTTTTTACTGTATCTTTTGTGGGAAAATCTCCATAAAAATTAATTTTAGAAAAAGAAATAATATACAGCTCTGCTCATTAAACACGACAAGTCAGAACTCTGAGCAGCCGTTTGCTTTTGATCAGCTGCCAACTTCCTCCTTGGCCCGTCCTTTCGTTAAATGAAATCTGACAGTAACTATTTTAACGCATGCCTTAGAAACCCAGGGTAAGTGGGAAACGTCCTTGTCTCTTGTTCCCTTGTCGTAGTGATTCAATTGCTCGCATTAATGTCAAGGTCTGCAGAGAGCCACTGGAAAGCACTCAGGAATGTACGGGGAAGATATTGGCCAGATCCATCTGCTACCTGCAGTTCTGAAGTAAAAGCAAATGGTTTTACAACATTTGTGTGGAGGGCGGAGGGTGGTACATATTAAAGTAAAATGCCATTTATTCGTTTCTTGATTTTAAGTGACGATTTGATATGTCGAAACTGGGGGGAAATGGACTTTTGAAAGGAGCAAGAACCTCGGCTATTTAAGGCTTGGACGTGAACATTTCCCCACAGTTAAGCATATGGTGTTTTTTTCTTCAAGAAAAGGGATATAAAAGCATAAACAGCACTTCACGCAAGCTTTCTCTGGATCACTATTTTTTGTTATTGTTGTTTAGTCGTTTAGTCGTGTCCGACTCTTCGTGACCCCATGGACCAGAGCACGCCAGGCCCTCCTGTCTTCCACTGCCTCCCGCAGTTTGGTCAAACTCATGTTGGTAGCTTCAAGAACACTGTCCAACCATCTCGTCCTCTGTCGTCCTCTTCTACTTGTGCCCTCAATTCATCCCAACATCAGGGTCTTTTCCAAGGAGTCTTCTCTTCTCATGAGGTGGCCAAAGTATTGGAGTCTCAGCTTCAGGATCTGTCCTTCCAGTGAGCACTCAGGGCTGATTTCCTTCAGAATGGATAGGTTTGATCTTCTTGCAGTCCATGGGACTCTCAAGACTCTCCTCCAGCACCATAATTCAAAAGCATCAATTCTTCGGCGATCAGCCTTCTTTATGGTCCAGCTCTCACTTCCATACATCACTACTGGGAAAACCATAGCTTTTATTACACGGACCTTTGTTGGTAAGGTGATGTCTCTGCTTTTTAAGATGATGTCTAGGTGTGTCATTGCTTTTCTCCCAAGAAGCAGGCGTCTTTTAATTTCGTGGCTGCTGTCACCATCTGCAGTGATCATGGAGCCCAAGAAAGTAAAATCTCTCACTGCCTCCATTTCTTCCCCTTCTATTTGCCAGGAGGTGATGGGACCAGTGGCCATGATCTTCGTGTTTTTTTATGTTGAGCTTCAGACCATATTTTGCACTCTCCTCTTTCACCCACATTAAAAGGTTCTTTAATTCCTCCTCACTTTCTGCCATCAAGGTTGTGTCATCTGCATATCTGAGGTTGTTGATATTTCTTCCGGCGATCTTAATTCCGGCTTGGGATTCATCCAGCCCAGCCTTTCGCATGATGAATTCTGCGTATAAGTTAAATAAGCAGGGAGACAATATACAGCCTTGTCGTACTCCTTTCCCAATTTTGAACCAATCAGTTGATCCATATCCAGTTCTAACTGTAGCTTCTTGTCCCACATAGAGATTTCTCAGGAGACAGATGAGGTGATCAGGCGCTCCCATTTCTTTAAGAACTTGCCATAGTTTGCTGTGGTTGACACAGTCAAAGGCTTTTGCATAGTCAATGAAGCAGAAGTAGATGTCTTTCTGGAGCTCTCTAGCTTTCTCCATAATCCAGCGCATGTTTGCAATTTGGTCTCTGGTTCCTCTGCCTCTATGCTGCTAATCACTAGAATAATTTCTATGTTAGTGTGACTAACAAAACACACACACATCCTTAATACAGTGGTGCCTCGCAAGACAAAAAGAATCCGTTCTGCGATTCTCTTCGTCTAGCGGTTTTTTCGTCTTGCGAAGCAAGCCCATTGACAGCTTAGCGGATTAGCGCTACAGCGGTCTAGCGGCTTTTCGCGATCAGCTGTTAAGCGGCTTAGCGCCTTAGGAAAAGGGGGGAAAGCGGAAAAAACCCACGGGGACTCGCAAGATTTTTTCGTCTTGCGAAGCAACCCCATAGGGAAATTCGTTTTGCGAAGCGCCTCCAAAACGGAAAACCCTTTCGTCTAGCAGGTTTTCCGTCTTGCGAGGCGTTCGTGTTGCGGGGCACCACTGTAAGGAGTTAATGTATCACTATTTGTTCAAGTAGATAATCTGTTCTCTCCCACCTAACTAATCGGCCCTTTGTACCCCCACACGGAAAGAATAAAGAACTGATGTAATTGGGTATGACTGGCAAGCAAGATGACACCTTTAACGCCGGGTAAAATAGGAATGGGCTAAACCCAAAGTTCCAATGCGTGTGACAGGTCTGAGTCAGACATCATGTGAGCATTCGCTGTCAGAAGCACTAATTTCACTGATTGTGGAGGCAGGATGCAATGCTTGTGTGTACTATGAAAGCACTGGGGCAGAGGGGAACAATAGCTATCTTCAAATACCAGATGAGCTGTTACTTAGAATGAGACAAAGACTTGTTCTTTGCTGCTCCAGATGGCAAGTCTAGATCTCAGGGGCAGAGGATACAGGAGGGAAGATTTTTTGGTTAAGCCAAGGGTAGCCAAAGTGGTCCTCTTCATATGTTCTTGGGCTGCAGGTCTATCTCCCTGAGCATTGGCCATACTGGTTTTTGAGGTTTTTTTTTTTTTTTAGTTTTATTTATTTATTAACGTTCTTATGTTACATCAGTAAACATTATCTTATTACATCACAAGGCTTGTTGTTGCTTAGTCGTTTAGTCGTGTCCGACTCTTCGTGACCCCATGGACCACAGCATGCCAGGCACTCCTGTCTTCCACTGCCTCCTGCAGTTTGGTCAAACTCATGCTGGTAGCTTCAAGAACACTGTCCAACCATCTCGTCCTCTGTCGTCCCCTTCCCCTTGTGCCCTCAATCTTTCCCAACATCAGGGTCTTTTCCAAGGAGTCTTCTCTTCTCATGAGGTGGCCAAAGTACTGGAGCCTCAGTTTCAGGATCTGTCCTTCCAGTGAGCACTCAAGGCTGATTTCCTGAAGAATTGGTAGGTTTGATCTTCTTGCAGTCCATGGGACTCTCAAGAGTCTTATTATAATATAATTTTCAGCATGTATACAAAGTTTATATACATAAAGAAAAGAAACAAGGTCAAAAAAACTATTCCAAAATCATATATGTACCAACACTTTGGCCTTCCTGTCTATCCCGTTGTATATTCCTTTTTAAAAAATAAATGTACTCTTAGGTAAAGGTAAAGGGACCCCTGACCATTAGGTCCAGTCTTGACCGACACTGGGGTTGCAACGCTAATCTCGCTTTATTGGCCAACGGAGCCGGCATACAGCTTCCGGGTCATGTGGCCAGCATGACTAATGTTCTTCCTAATGTTTAGGTGGAATCTTCTTTCTTGTAGTTTGGATCCATTGCTCCGTGTCCGCTTCTCTGGAGCAGCAGAAAACAGCCTTTCTCCCTCCTCTATGTGACATCCTTTTATATATTTGAACATGGCTATCATATCACCCCTTAACCTCCTCTTCTCCAGGCTAAACATGCCCAGCTCCCTTAGCCGTTCCTCATAAGGCATCATTTCCAGGCCTTTGACCATTTTGGTTGCCCTCCTCTGGACACGTTCCAGTTTGTCAGTGTCCTTCTTAAACTGTGGTGCCCAGAACTGGACACAGTACTCCAGGTGAGGTCTGACCAGAGCAGAATACAGTGGCACTATTACTTCCCTTGATCTAGATGCTATACTCCTATTGATGAGGCCCAGAATTGCATTGGCTTTTTTAGCTGCCGCGTCACACTGTTGGCTCATGTCAAGTTTGTGGTCAACCAAGACTCCTAGATCCTTTTCACATGTACTGCTCTCAAGCCAGGTGTCACCCATCTTGTATTTGTGCCTCTCATTTTTTTTGCCGAAGTGCAATACTTTACATTTCTCCCTGTTAAAATTCATCTTGTTTGTTTTGGCCCAGTTCTCTAATCTGTCAAGGTCGTTTTGAAGTGTGATCCTGTCCTCTGGGGTGTTAGCCACCCCTCCCAGTTTGGTGTCATCTGCAAATTTGATCAGGATGCCCTTGAGTCCATCATCCAAGTCGTTGATAAAGATGTTGAATAAGACCGGGCCCAAGACAGAACCCTGTGGCACCCCACTAGTCACTCTTCTCCAGGATGAAGAGGAACCATTGATGAGCACCCTTTGGGTTTGGTCAGTCAGCCAGTTACAAATCCACTGAGTGGTAGCATAGTCAAGACCGCATTTTACCAGCTTCTTTACAAGAATATCATGGGGCACCTTGTCAAATGCCTTGCTGAAATCAAGGTAGACTACATCCACTGCGTTCCCTTCATCTACCAGGCTTGTAATTCTGTCAAAAAACGAGATCAGGTTAGTCTGACATGACTTATTTTTCAGAAATCCATGCTGACTATTGGTGATCACAGCATTCCTTTCTAGGTGCTCACAGACTGTTTGCTTAATGATCTGCTCCAGAATCTTCCCTGGTATTGATGTCAGACTGACTGGGCGGTAATTATTTGGGTCCTCTCTTTTCCCCTTTTTGAAAATAGGGACAACATTTGCCCTCCTCCAGTCTGCCGGGACTTCGCCTGTTCTCCAGGAATTCTCAAAGATGACTGCCAGTGGTTCTGAAATCACATCTGCCAGTTCTTTTAATACTCTTGGATGCAGTTCATCTGGCCCTGGAGACTTGAATACATCTAGACTAGCCAAGTATTCTTGTACTATCTCCTTAGTTATTCTGGGCTGTGTTTCCTCTGCTGAATCATTTGCTCCAAATTCTTCAGGTCGGGCATTGTTTTCTTTATCGGAGAAGACTGAGGCAAAGAAGGCATTGAGGAGTTCAGCCCTTTCTGTGTCCCCTGTTTGCATTTCACCATCTTCTCCTCTGAGTGACCCCACGGTTTCTTTGTTCTTCCTTTTGCTACGAACATACCCATAAAAGCCTTTTTTGTTGCTTTTAACCTCTCTAGCAAGCCTGAGTTCATTTTGTGCTTTAGCTTTTCTGACTTTGTGTCTACACGTGCTGGCTATTTGTTTGAATTCCTCTTTGGTGGTTTCCCCCCTTTTCCATTTTTTGTACACATCCTTTTTTAATCTTAACTCAGTTAAAAGTTCTTTAGATAGCCACCCTGGCTTCTTTTGGCACCTTCCATGTTTCCGTCTCATTGGTATTGCCTGAAGTTGTGCTTTTACTATCTCCCTCTTAACAAACTCCCAGCCATCTTGAACTCCCTTTCCTTTTAGTATTACTGTCCATGGGATCTCACCCAGCACTTCCCTAAGCTTTATGAAGTCGGCTTTCTTAAAGTCGAGAAATTGAGTCCTAGTATGCTTGGCTGCTCCTTTCCGCTGTATAGTAAACTTCAGAAGAGCATGATCACTCGCGCCTAATGATCCTTCCACTTCTACCCCACTAACCATCAACATTGGTTAGGACCAGATCTAAAATGGCTGTTCCTCTTGTTGCTTCTCCCACTTTCTGGACAATGAAGTTGTCTGCAAGGGCAGTGAGGAATCTGTTTGACCTTATGCTCTTGGCTGAGTTTGACATCCAACAAATATCCGGGTAATTGAAGTCCCCCATTACTACTATCTCCCTTCCTTTTGCATGCTTGGCCATCTGTTCCAGGAAGGCATCATCTATGTCCTCCGTTTGGCTTGGGGATCTATAGTAAACTCCCACAATGAGGTCACTGTTATTCTTCTCTCCCTTAATTTTGACCCAAATGCTCTCACTTTGGCTTTGAGGTTCTAAATCTTGGATCTCTTCACAGGTATACACTTCTGGCGAACCAGAGCAGCGCACGGAAACGCCGTTTACCTTCCCGCCAGAGCGGTACCTATTTATGTACTTGCACTATTGTACTCATACTATTGTATATTTCTTTACATTTTATCTAATACCTTTACCTTTTATATCAATATGTACCCTTGGTCTTATTTCTCAACTCAGTCTCTCTCCAACGTCAGTCGAATGCTAGCATAGATAGCGAATCTTTACTGTATTTTTGAACATATATCTATCCCACTTTTCCATAAATTTTTGTTTTGAATTGCCTCTCAGGCTATTTGTCAACTGCGCCATTTCAGCAAATTATTGTAGCTTGTTATGCCAATCCATTATTGTTGGGACTTCTTCTTCCTTCCACCCCTTTGCCACCAAAGTCCGAGCTGCAGCCGTTGCATATAAAAATACCTCCCTAAAGGCAACAATACTTCACAGAAAGAGCATTGGCCATACTGGCTGGGGCTGATGGGAATTGGAGTCCAACAACTTCTGGTGGGCACCACCTTGGCTTAAACACAGAAGAAACTTCTTCATGGAAAGGACACTTCACCAATGGAACCAGTTAGAGGGATAGCAGGCTCTCCTTCACTGGAGGCATTCAAGCAATGGCTGGACAGCCAACTATTAGGAATAATCTAAGTCTAGTTTTCCTGCATTGAGTAGTGGGTTGGACAAGTTGGACCTCAAGGCCTCCTCCTCAACTTATTTTGATACAAAGTGGTTTCCTGACACCCAATCTGACCCTCTACCTGGGAATAGCAATGGACAAATCTTGTCCATTTCAGTTTAATTCACGTCCTTAATTTTTAGGTCTTCAGTTCAGTGCCCACATCAGTTGTGTGTGTGTGTAAAACAAGTCCACATGACAATTGTGCAGCATTTTAGTGCCAATCTTGCCAAATGTACACATCTAATATACCCATTTTGGCAAAGCAATTCCCCCTTATAATTCTAACATACGCATTCTTATACACACTTGTCAGGGAACTGCCATCGGAGCTAGAGGCAGAGGGAGGGCTCCAGAGGGATGCCGGAGAGGGTCCTAGTAGGGAGAGAGGCAGCCCATCTACGAGGGAAGAAAATCAGCGTAACACCAGTGGAGAAGGGGGGCAGATGGGGGAATCGGAGGGGAGGCTCCAGAACTCTTCACTGGAGACCAGCGGAGAGAGTACGGGTCCTCCGCTGCCCACACCCTCCCTGCGCAGGAGACTTCCGCACAGGGAGAGTAGGAGGAGACTTGGCGTCAAACAGCTTTTATGCTGCAAAAGGTTCAAGAGACGCCCACTGACGGATTCTGCCAGCGACTGAGACAGCCACGAAATTTGAGGCTGTCCAGACAGAGAGGGTTCAACCAGGCAACCTAGCCAGGAGTGGCAGCAACTTACGCACGAGCAACCCCTAGAACCATTACAACACTTTACCCTGTTATATACATTTTTGTACACGTTACTTAACTGGAGAACTGCATTGCAAAATTCAGAGTGGTGCGGGTTAAATCCCAGTCCCCTGTTAAAGGGGATCAATGATTAAACCATTATGGGAATTGTAGCTCTGTGGTGGGGATAGGGGGTCTCTTAATAGCCCTCGGTGCCCTTAGTTAATGACAGCTCCCAGAATTCTTTGGGGGAAGCTGTGACTGTTTAAAGTGGTATCATATTACTTTGCATGGATGGTGTGAATGAAGCGAATGGAGACAAAACTAGAATTAATTGGCGGCGTCTCTCATTGCCTCTGGCTGCACCTATGGTTGGTGTCTGTGCCTCCTGTGCTCCCATTTCCAGTGGGACCAGACAATGGTGTCCTAGTTGCTATTAAACTTTTTTAAAAAAAAACAAAGCAAAACAAAACAAAACCAGCAGATCTGAGCATGGGATCTGCTGCTGTCACATCTTCTTGTGCCCTTAGTAGCTGATTGTTTTCTGTGGCCAAGAGGAAATGGCTTCAGGCTGAAAAGGAAAGACTTAGTTTGAACATCAGGAAGACTTTGCTAACAAGAACAATAGTTAGGAAATGAAGTCAGGCTTCTGGAAAGAAACTCCAGGTTGGAGGAGGAAGGTGCAAACTGCTTTTATCTACTTTTGGGGTAGAGAGAGGGGGATGTCACTGAAAGAGAGAGATGAAACTTCGCCCCCATCTCCAATACCCATTCAGGTTGTGTCCCCATGAATGGGAATTTGTTAAAAGGGGTTTTGAAACGAATAATGATCTAACTAGCCAACATCTCACACAAGGAAAGGTTGGTGGCATTAATTTGGATTTCTCTGAACAGTTTTGGTTCAATATCTTCTCTCTCATGCACACACACACACCACACACACACCACACACACACACACACACACACACACACACACACACCAAGTAACTTCCTCACACAGTACAAGATAAACAAAGCAACATAATTAATCTATTTTTCCTCTCCAGCATTGCTGCAAAGACAGTAAGAGGGCATGTGTTGTACTCCTTTTATTTTAAAACACTCAAGGCTGCTCAGCTTCAGTGCCATTTAATTAAAGGTTGTTTAATTATCCAAAATAAAATAAAGTTGGTTGCCTCAAGAGCGGAAATGTCAAGCAGTCACACTGCAGTGCAGAGTGAATAGTCTAGCCTGCCATTCACATTTGGGTAGTCCTCATCAATCACAAAGGTATTTATACTTTTATTCTATTTTGAGGCAGAAGACAACGTTACCTGCTAAGGTGCTATGCCAGCAGGCTGGGTGATCCATATAAAGCTCAGTTTTCAAGCCCATTTTTCCTTCAAGGAATTCACAGTTGTGGCAAGGATGTGGGGCCTGTGCCTCTCCACATGTTTAGGGCATCCAAAATCCTATTGAACTCCGTGGGACTTACTTCTCAATGGACATTTATTTACCCAACAGTGCAAACCTATAACATCTGCTCAGAAGTAAGCCTCATTAAACCCAATGGGGCCTGCAAATCCTACCTTTCTTTCTTTCTTCAGTAGAGCAGAAGTCTTAAAAATCAATCTCTGAAACTGAGACTGCAATGTTGTTTATTTGATTGTTTAGATCCTAGCTAGTTCATTAATTGAACACTGAGAAACTCCTAATGTGATTTTCTGTAGCTCACAAATGAGGAACATGGGGCCCTCCACCTATTCTTAAACTCCAACTCTTATCAGCCTCAAGCAAGCATGGCCAATGGCCAGGGATGATGGGAGCTGAAGTCCAACGTCTGGAGGGCCACAGGTTTCACATCCCTGCCTGTAGACCATGTTTGAAAAGCTACCAGATGGGGTGAAACCTTGGAGGAATCAATTATGAGTCATAGTCTTATATTCACCTACATTTCCAAGCTGGTTCTGAACTACATCTTTCATCTGCTTCAATGCTCGCTGGATTACTATTTTTTCTCATATTGAACAGGAAAGGCCTTTTGTTTCCGAATCTCCATTTTGCATTGCCTACATGGTTTGCCTGTGGTGTTATGGTTGTTAACGGAGGAATCCGAGGGCTCCCTTGGACGAAAAAACAAAGATACCAACCAGGACAATTTGGAGCAAAACAGCAGCCTGTAGGCTTGGCCTTTACTGGAAACTGTCGCGACAGGACTCCCACCCACAACAAGATGAAGCAAAATGGAAGCCCAGAACAAAAGAAGACCCCAACTTTTATTAGTTACTAATCCCCCAAACTACACCCCTAAGACTACATCACAAAAAGGAGGGGTTGAGGGAGGAGTTGTGGAGGTAACCTGAGTATCTTGTCACTTGGCTGGTTCCTCCTTTCCCCCCTCCCCATGAGTACTTTCCAGGTGACAAAGGGGAGTTTGCAGTTTCCTGCCCCCTGAGGGAAGAGCTGATCACTGTCCTTTGTTCCAGTCCGTGCTGAATCCACTCCTATATGCAAGTTCTTTGTGATCTTGATGGTCTTCTGTCTAGGACCATCAGGGTTGGCATAGCAACTGGGCAGGGCTCCTGTGTATGTGCTGGTATGCTCAAGGGATTATGGCTGTCCTGTATCAAACCTCCCCCATTTTGTAGTCCTTCCTTCATGGAGTAAAATAAAAGTGGAACAGTGCAGATCCGATGTATGGTTGATTTTCTATGAATTTATAACAGAAGCGCAGCGTATGTAGTGTGTGAGTGTGTGTGTGTCAAGTTTGTACAAACTGAATGATTGGGGAGAGGGTTTCCTGCGACATGGTCGACGTACAAATATATCTGCAACTCCATCTGAACTCATAGCCAAATATATCAAAGCTGTTTTAGAAGCACGGTTGGTGTCGGACACCTACCATGGAGGGAAGTGACAGCTTAGCTCCCATTACAATGGCAGTGTTTCAATTGTTGTTTTAGTTAAGATCTCTCCATTGCATGACAGAAAAAGCTGCTCCAAACCAACGGTTTGCTCCCTCTTGGCAATGCATTGCTATAGTAACCAAACAATTAGGGTCAGCCCTACCTCAGCCTCTTCTGTTGTCACTAAATCAGTGTGGGGCGGAAAGCACCACCAGTGAGAGAATGCACATTTCTTTTACTATTTGCCGGACACTGCGATAAATCAAAGAAGCATCTCCTACACGTCATTTCAGTCATCCTTAAAAAAAAAAAAAATACAAGAAAGCTCAATACACTGTACTTTGTGTCGTTTAGTCATTTAGTCGTGTCCGACTCTTCGTGACCCCATGGACCAGAGCACGCCAGGCACTCCTGTCTTCAGTTTTCTTGGCAGGGATACTGGAGTGGGATACCGTCAACAGCAAACTCAGGTGACTGAGTGCCTTTCAGTTTGGGGCCACCCCAAAAAAGAGCAGTGGCCTGGCTTCTGCCTATTTGTGTAAATAAATATGAAATGATATGGCCTGGCAAAGGATGCTTCCACCAGATGGGGCTTCAATACAGTGGTACTTCAGGTTAAGAACTTAATTCGTTCTGGAGGTCTGTTCATAACCTGAGGTACCACTTTAGCTAATGGGGCCTCCTGCTGCCGCCACCGCGTGATTTCTGTTCTCATCCTGAAGCAAAGTTCTTAACCCAAGGTACTATTTCTGAGTTAGCGGAGTCTGTAACCTGAAGCGTCTGTAACCTGAGGTACCATTGTACTGTAAATGGGTCATGGAGATATTACAAACAAGCCATCGGCAACTGGATTAAATGAGAGGGGTTATGGGCTGGCATATTGATGTCCATGGTTTACAAATTTGTTTGTGTGACCAATTCCAGAGGGGCCATCCTGTTAAACTGCAATAGATTGTAATGGAACTGTTTTGAAGTCACTTCAACACCAACCGCCCAGGTCTGTCCTGTATTTTGCCAGAACAAAGCCGGCAACCCTAGGAGGGATATTAAGTTGAAATAAACAACAATCAAAATGTAGAGCCACAAATAAACTAAAAAAGGCACATAGGCTCTGCTGGTCCCCGATAAGTGAACACCGGGCAGGCAGCGCGCCCTAACCCAGGCAGCTCCGCCACGCGCTCCCAAAGCGAGCAGATCCGCGATAAGGCTGGAGCAAACTCCCTCTGCCCGCTCTTCGCGGGTGCCAAGGGCTGGAACCTCCCCGGGGCTCGGGCAGTGCGGACAGCCGCAGCCGCTGCAGCGCTTTAGCTTCGCGAAGAGGAAGGTGGGCTTTTCTCGCTAGCGCCACCTCCTGGCCAAGTTAAGCGAGCGCGCCCCTTTCCTGCGCACCCTGCGCGCCTCCAAGAAGCGGAGCTATCTCTACTCCCCGCAAGCTATCCTTTCTGCCCCCAACCCCGGCGGTGTGTGTCGATTGGCCAGCTTGGAAGCAACAGGCGGAGAACAAAGGAGAGGGGCGCGTGCAAGTGTCGTGCGGAGTCAAACTAGGGGATGCACCCCCCAAAAAAACCCCACCCTAAACCCATCCCCACCAACCCCCGGCGCCCCGTCCCTAGGTGGCTTGTCTAATTCCACTGCGCCCCCTTCGCCTCGGGGTCCCCCATTTCTCTCCTTTCCTCACGTGCAGGTAATATTGGATTCCCCGCGAGGTGGCGGCGTGCACGTGAGAATGCGCCCATTCCCTCCGCCTCCTTCCCCAGAACGTAAGAGGCTCGCCCAAGCTTGGGAGGGGGTGGGAAGGGTCGCTTCTCCGCAAGAAGAGCCCTCCCCGCTCCTCCTGCTGCGGAAGACGCGCGGGCGGACCTCCCTCCCTTCCCTTCCTAGGAAAAGAAAGAAAGGAGGGAGTCTCTAGCGGGAGACGCTGCGCATCTGTTTGCGGATGGGACAGCTGTCGTGAGCCGAGCCAGCCGAGGCGCGCGTCGCCTTCGTCTCCTCCCCTGTGGCGTGGGGCATGACCCCCTTCCCCAGGCGCGATTTTTGGAGATGGGGTTCAAGGCTGCCAAATTCATCTGTTACTTCTTGTGGCCGCTTGCTAGCATCCCTCTTGCCCAAGGTAAGGAGATCCCGGTGGGAATGGGATCCTCGGCGTCCGGCGCAAGGCTGTGCATGCTTACTCGCGAGTAAACGAATCCATCTCGCGTTTGCGTGTTGCGCCCAAGGCAGGGCGCATCAAGTGGGGTCCACACTCTGTCCCTCGCGAGTCCTTTGTCTTGTTGTTCTTTGCTCGTGCTTCTGTCTCCCTTGGAGCAGGTCGTGTGGCTCTCAGGAGTTTTGTTCTCTCTTCCGCTCAATTGGGATGCGGAGCGAGAGAGCGAATTGCGCATCCATGCCATTGCTTGTAGATCCAAAAACTGGCCGCCGTGCACCGTACTATCTCCCTCGCACCCATCTCTATTAATAACCCCATTTTCGATATTTAGTAAAACAGTCCTTAAAAACTCATTTTGAAAAGGAACGCCCACTTTTCCATCTGTCGTTTTCTTCCATGTCGGGGGGCGGGCGGGGTAGGTTGCCTCCCCTCTATAGGTAGCAGCTGTAAAGACTGCAAACTTTCTCCCAATCCTCAGTATTATTTTTAAACAAAGCTTTTAATGCCACTGTAAAGCTTTCCTGTTGTGAATATCTTCCAACTATTGGAGGGGGGGAGTGTCGTTTCTCTGTCCTGTCCCGTCTCCCCCAGCCCCTCAGTTTACAGAATCATAGAAACCCTGCTTAGCTTTGCAAATGTGCTAGCAGTTTTATTACTGCACCACTACAGAAAGTTATTTGCATTCTCCATCTGATGCTATTTGCTCCTGGTTTAAGGTCATTGATGGTTAAGTGTGTTTGAGATTAAGGCTGGGAAAGTGTCAGCTGATAAGATCCAGCTTGTGTAATAACATGTTTCAGTGTGAGCTACGTTGCACAGAAATTTCACACATTGTATTTGTTTTAAGGGCATGATCCGTTCGGAGATAAATTCCAGTTCCATTTATTTAAGCGGAGCAGTTATAACTGCATGCTTAATTCTGCCGGTGAAACTTAAAAACTGAACTTTCAGTGCTTCTAGGGACTGCAGTGATATAATAGGACTTCTGAGTAGACATTAATAATAATAATAATAATAATAATAATAATAATAATAATAATAATAATAAATTTATTTATATCCCACCCTCCCCAGCCAAAGCCGGGCTCAGGATTGTTCTGCCAGTGTTGAGATGTTGGTATGCCTGTTCATTTTTGCAAAAGATGAAGGGGGGGGGGGAGATGGGGTTCTATTGCCTAGTTCTATTAAATGTTTCACATATCAGTTAACTTCGGAATTCACTGTGTTTGTGGTCAGCCTATGTGATCATTGTTCTCCTAAGCAGAAGAATGAGTTCAAATATAACTTTGTCCTTAAATGCATCATATGTTTTTCAGAAGAAACTTTGGTTCATGGTCCAGATCTATGTATGATTTTACAATTACATTCTTTAAATATATTGCAGTGTCAGGATCTGGTATAGTATTTTCCACTGTCTTATAGCTCGTAGGATTGAGTTCAACAAGATTTAATGCCAAATAAGTGTATATAATGTGACTGTGGCCTTTGAGTCTAGTGTATATTTACCCAGGTGCAAGCTCCACTGTGTTCAGCGAGGCTTGATCCCAGCAAGTGTGCACAGGATTGCAGATTTTAGTTCCGAGTAAACATGCACAGCTTCTGGCAGCAAAGCCTGATTTTATTTTGTCTTACTTAGGTGATACATTTCACAACACTATTAATGTAATGAGCTTCAATTAACCTTTGCATTTCTTTGCAGTTTAACCAAATTAGTTTTTTCTCAATCAAGCATCATTGTTGGACACATTTAGTGTTTATGTTGTGGGATATTTGGATGTCATCTTTGCTCCTAAATGCACTTCTTTAGGCTCCCTTGAAGTCCATGGGACTTCTTTCGAAGGAAAAGTTTCAAGGAGAATAATATATCCAAGGGCATGAATATGAAATGAGAATGGATTAGTAGTCACAGATGGGTTCTTTTATACAACTTGAAACTGGCATCACTTGTGTTGGAAATTCTGCGCAGCGGTTTTTCTTTTTAAAAATATGCATCAAATTTTATGCTTTTGCCGTTTTCTTATTTGTCACCCTGGCCTTTTGGGGAAGGAAGTTCAGGATAGAAATTTAATGAACAAAAACATTATTGTATCAGTGGCAATTATAATACTATTTAGAAGTTTGTATTGCGTTTTGTTTTCAGCTCTGAGGCTTGTCACAAGTAGTAGCTGCAACAAAATGTTACAGTATGAAGTACTACTTCTCTGGATTCCAACCACTGAAAATCCCATCTCCAGTTTCCCGCCCCTCCCCTCCTGCCCTACTAAGCATGCTCAGACCTCATTACACCGCTGAGGTGTTTTCCTCCCTGCCCCCCTTCCCTAAAGATGCCTTGTGTTTTTGCAAACCTTGGGGTTTCCCAGGCCTGCTGACATCTCCCTCCTGTACATGGATTGTACTGTTTTGGCTATATAAGCACCCACACTCAGGGTCTGAGTCTGATTTAGAAGGAAATAGTTTCAAACTTAGAAAACAGATATAGGTTCTAAAGCTATGCGTATGTTTTCGTCAACTGCTGTGCTGCTAATGAAATATTTGCATGGGTAACATTGTCATTATAAAGTTGGGTCTTAGATCAAAATGATCAGACAACAGCGAAGGTTGCTAGGTTTATCGAGGGTGCAGTGAGATTAAGGGCCACTATCTGAACGATACTCTAGGCCATTTGATTGCCCTTTTTACCCATTGCTGTCTTTTTAATTTGTATATATTTTATTTGTATATATTTCTTGTTTTATGTTGCTATGGCCGTTGGCTTATGCGAATAAAGTTTATCTTATCCTATCATCAAAGTGGGGTCTTCACTCTAAAACAGAACGAGGAGCTCTTTTTAGAAGCACTTCTGCAATATTATGTTGTAAATCTTACTATTTTAGGTGTCGAATGTAAGCCTGGTTGTCATCCTCTAAATGGATATTGTGAAGTTTCAAGTGAATGCAGGTAAATTAAGCTTTTTATGCCCAAGCAAGAGAGCGCTTTGTTTCAGTTAATCATGCTTCTGAACTCTGTTCTGTTTTCAACTAACAGGAGCATATTTGTGTGCAAAATGTAATTCAGTAACCAATGCTTTAATTAATAACCGTGCCATCATTTTACCCACACCTGATTTATATTTATTACAGCCTGTGCAACACTTAAAAAGCAGACCAATGTTAATTATGAGGTACAAGGTTACCCAGCACAATGAAACAACAGTAATTGTTTAATTAGCTAATTTATTATCTTTGCATAACACTTCACACATCCAGAGGGACCCCAAAGTGTTTTACAATTATGCAATGCAAAATATGAAATGCATTTAAAAAATAATCAATTAAACAATCCAGATATGAAGCACTAAAAGTGTTTGTCCCCGGGAAAAAAGTTCTCTAAAGCATCACAGGATATCCTGAAGAACTCTGCTGGATCTGCATCCGGTTCTCACATCAGCCAGATGCCACAATGGGAAGCCCACAAACAGAAGCCGAGAGCAGCCTAGGATTCGCAGCAACTGTTGTTCCAAGGCATATTGCCTCCATAAAGGATGAACGCCAATAGCCATTGATAGTAACAGTCCTAAAAAAAACTTTATTTGCAGAGAAAAGAAAAAGCATGTTATTTTAAACTGGGTTTCTATGTGTGATGCTCAGATGCGAGACACAAGTGATTTTGAAATCCCGTTATCTCCAGGCATATGTGTTTCGAAACTTGTCCCCTCTTGTAGTAATAATAATAATAATAATAATAAAAATTTATTTATACCCCGCCCTTCCCGGTTCAGAAAACCGGGCTCAGGGCGGCTAACAACAAATTTAAAACACTTAATTGATGCAACAAAAAAACAGCATAAAATACAGTATAAAACATGAATAACAATAAATTCAGAATTCAAAAATCAATTTAGGGGGGAAATCCATCCAATAAACATTAGATGATCACCAGGGCTAGCTGGCTAAATTAGTCCTATTTGGGCCAGCGAGGAGACCAGGGGAGAATTAGCTGTGGGATCCCAGAGTGGGTAATCTTCATAAAAAGGGGTTGGGCAGGGAAGGAAGGGGAATAAAAGGCTAAGTTCAGATTGAATGCCAGGTGGAATGTCTTACAGGCCCTGCAGAAGTAAGTTAAATCCTGCAGGGCTCTGGTCTCATGGGACAGAGCATTCCACCAGGTCGGAGCCATCACTGAGAAGGCCATGGCCCTGGTGGAGGATAATCTGACTTCCTTAGGGCCTGGGACCTCTAAAATATGATTATTCATGGACCTTAAGGTCCTCTGCAGGGCAGACCAGTAGAGGTGGTCCCGTAAATACATGTAGGTGGGCATGTAGCTGTGCTATGTGTATTGGATTCCATTAGAGGAATAGTCCATGATTGGTCAAATCAAGCCATCTTATTTTTGGAAGCTCACACTTTCCAAACTCTTAACTGTATTTGCAAAGGTGGGCTTATTCTGGCTTGATATCGTATAATCATAGAATCCTAGAGTTAGAAGGGACCACGAGGATCATCAAGTCCAGACATAGGCAGACTTGGCCCTCCAGATGTTTTGGGACTACAACTCCCATCATCCCTGACCACTGGTCCTGTTAGCTAGGGATGATGGGAGTTGTAGTCCCAAAACATCTGGAGAAGAAGAAGAAGAGAAGAAGAGTTTGGATTTGATATCCCGCCTTTCACTCCCCTTGCAGGAGTCTCAAAGCGGCTAACATTCTCCTTTCCCTTCCTCCCCCACAACAAACACTCTGTGAGGTGAGTGGGGCTGAGAGACTTCAAAGAAGTGTGACTAGCTCAAGGTCACCCAGCAGCTGCATGTGGAGGAGCAGGGAATCGAACCTGGTTCCCCAGATTACGAGTCTACCACTCTTAACCACTACACCACACTGGCTCTCACTGGAGGGCCGAGTTTGCCTATGCCTGATCAAGTCCAACCCCCTGCAATGCAGGAATATGCAGCTGTCCCATATGAGGCTCAAACCTGCCACCTTGGCATCATCAGCACCATGCTCTAGAGTCTAGCCATCTGAGCTATCCAGGCTTGTTTGACTGTCTTTTCTTTAGGTGTCAGCCTGGTTGGCAGGGCCCTCTCTGTGACCAGTGCATCCCCTTCCCTGGCTGCCTGCACGGGACCTGTGCCAAGCCGTGGCAATGCATGTGCGAAGAAGGATGGATCGGCAGCCTCTGTGACACAGGTTTGCAAATCTCTTTTGCTTCCTCTGCCCAAGATCCAGGCGGATCTATCCATACGGTTACAGCACCACCTGGTGTTACAGATAGACAGTTACTTTAATAGCAATGTCTCTCCCTCATTTTTGCAATGAAGGCACCTTGGAGTTGCAGCTGTTCAGATGAGCAGATCCTCAGGGTTGCCATGTGTCCTCTTTGTCCAGGACACATCCTCTTTTTCAGGGGTAAAATTTGTGTCCGGGTGGATTTTTTCAATTTGCCAAAATGTCTCTGGCCATAATTTCTGGATGAGACATGGAAATAACTGGCAGCTGAAGACTTGCTTTCCTATTCTCTTCTTCTCCCCCCCCCCCCCAGCAATATATCACAGCTCCTATAGCCTCCATATAGCAGGGGTATTTAAAACGAGAGTCATCATAGCATCCTCTTTTTTGCTCTTCAGAATATGGCAACCCTCAAAGTTCTAGTAAAAGGTAAAGGTACCCCTGCCCATACGGGCCAGTCTTGACAGACTCTAGGGTTGTGCGCCCATCTCACTTAAGAGGCCGTGGCCAGCGTGACAAAGCTGCATCTGGCGAGCCAGCACAGCACACGGAACGCTGTTTACTTTCCCGCTAGAAAGCGGTCCCTATTTATCTACTTGCACCCGGGGGTGCTTTCGAACTGGTAGGTTGGCAGGCGCTGGGACCGAGCAACAGGAGCACACCCCGCCGTGGGGATTCGAACCACCAACCTTTCAATTGGCAAGCCCTAGGCACTGAGGCTTTTACCCACAGCGCCACCCGCGTTCCCCTCAAAGTTCTACTTAAGGCCAAACTATATGTCAAATGGGAAAACTGGTATAAACCGTATTTTTCGCCGTATAGGACACACTTTTCCCCCTCCAAAAATGAAGGGGAAATGTGTGTGTGTCCTATGGGGCGAATGCAGGCTTTCGCTGAAGCCTGGAGAGTGAGAGGGGTCAGTGCACACCGACCCCTCTCGCTCTCCAGGCTTCAGGAAGCTATCCCCCCAGCCCAGCATCGCTCTGGGACCCGTTCTGGGGGCTGGGGGCTTCCCCCGCAAGCTCCCAGAGCGATGCCTATAGGGTGAAAAATACGGTAGTTTTAATCTTAGAAGTACCAATGTCCTCCTGACACTGGGAGGGAACTAAAGTAGGAAATTTGAGGTTATTCAAATTTCTCATTGCTTCTCAAAAAGCTGAAAATCCCACAGTGTGTCCATTTCAAAACAGATGCAAACAGATGTAAGTGGTCTCAGTTAAGGGGGTGCATCCACATCTGCCCACTGACTTTGTCACGTCTTTCTTCATTCACCTGACACATGTGCCTGTGAATCACATAATTAAGTTGGGAATAACATAATTAAGGAGAAAGTTTTCACATGTATCTCGAGTGACCACACCCGCTCTGTTGGATCGCAGGATCCAGAATGAATTGAGATTGAAAATGGCATGTTGAGGATAAGCATGAAGAATTCCAGATTGAGGGGAAACTGCTTGTTTTGTGCTACAAACGGATTTGCGTGCATGCACCCCAAGATTCATATGTTCATAAACATACAGTGCAATTCTATACCTGTCTGCTTGGGTATAAGTCCCATTGAACTGTGTGGGATTCACTCCCAGGTAAATGGGTATAGGATTGCAGTAATCCTACGAAAATAACGTTGATTTTTTTGGATTTTTTTGTGTATTATTAATATAGATGTTCATCCCTGCTCTTCAAAACCTTGTACAAATAACTCAACCACTTGTATTGAAACTGGCGATGGAGGATACATTTGTTTGTGTGCTCAAGGATATATCGGGGAAAACTGCCACATGAAAAAGGGCCCTTGTGTAGTGAACGGGTAAATATGGATAAAAACTTGTGAGTGTCTTACTGCCGTCTTTTATTAGGCTGACACCTACATGCATTTACATACAGGCAGTGTCAGATTTACGTACAGTGGTACCTCGGGTTAAGTACTTAATTCGTTCTGGAGGTCCGTACTTAACCTGAAACTGTTCTTAACCTGAAGCACCACTTTAGCTAATGGGGCCTCCCACTGCCGCTGCGCCGCAGGAGTACGATTTCTGTTCTCACCCTGAAGCAAAGTTCTTAACCCGAGGTACTATTTCTGGGTTAGCAGAGTCTGTAACCTGAAGCGTATGTAACCTGAAGCGTATGTAACCTGAGGTATCACTGTATAAGCTAAACAAGCTATAGCTTAGGGCCCCACTCTCTTGGGGGCCCCCCCAAAATTTAAAGGAACAAAAAAATTGGATGCACATTTCCAAATATAAGATAAAAACAAAAACAAAAAAACCTACATACAGCAACAGTGTTTTGTGTTGTGTAGGCTCCTATGATGTAAGCAATGGGCCCCGCCTGCTAGCCTGCTCCCTAAAATATCACTGCTTTGCTCATTTCTATATACTGTACAGGGTGCCTACATTCTGCCTGTGCAAATGGCTTTACATACATATTAGGTCCATAAATTACCATATAGCATATATTCAACACAAAAAACAGCGACCCTTTGTTGACAAAGGACAGCTGGACATAATAAGGGCCCCGTTACCTTCAGTAGCTTAGGGCCTCATCAAACCTAAATCCGGCCTTGCATACAGGGGAGGGGTCCCCAACCTTTCAGGGCACACTTGGAAACTGTCATGGGCACCACAAAGTGCCCATTTCTCAGAAGAGAAACTGGCAATGCGCAGACCACCGCCTTGCAAGCAGGCAAACACACTGCAAAACAAGCAGAGCAGACCACAACAACCGTCTCCACCAAAAGAAAAAAGTGCCAAAATGCTCTCAGATAAAGAAGGATTAGGAGTGTGTGTTGTGAATCGAGGGCCCGACCCCCGCTATGTGAAATAAACACACAAGGACACGTGATATAAGGTTAATGGGAAAGAAAAGGCCACAACTTTATTGATTACAGCAGTGAAAAGGTATTGGCTTAGGCATTGGATGACTATAGGAGGTGGGTTTATTCAACAGTAGGTGGAGCCTGTTGATGCTAATCCAACTATAGGCTCACCCCTGATGTCACCGAGGGTCGTGCCATGGCCTCCCGCCAAGCAGGCATCGGACGGAATACACGACCGCCAGATTCCTTTAACGGAATAACCCACGGTAGATAGCATAGGCAATGGCCACACCTAGCCCTTGACACACATGAATCCAATGCCTAACCTACCCACCAATACCACAAAAGTTGTGACGATTGCTACGAGGTAGGCGAAAAAACCAAAAAGCCTAATGCCAAATGGAAAAATTCCTACCAGCCCCCCCAGACAACCGGGGCGACCAACCTAAGGTCCATAGCAAGGCCAAAAAACCTAGACCCTGAGCTAAATGGGAGTGGAGGGTGGGTGACTCGCTGCAGGACGACGACGACTGAGGAGGAGGCGGAGCTGGAGCCGCAGCATTAAGCTGCTAAACACGCCCCCCGGAGACACCTGGTTGGCTGCCTCTGGTGGGCGTGGGCGCCAGCCAGGTGAGGAGGGGCGGGGGCTAAGGCCCCCGGCCAGGGGCGAAGCTCGGGCTCCCGCCCACAACCACTCCCCTCTCTTCCAGGGAGGAGAGTCTTTGTTGCTCACATGCACCCATGTTGAGGAGTCCAAGCATAGGGCATCGTGGTATCAGCCAGATTTGTTTGTTCACATGCCTCTACCATTCACCCATTAAGCAGGTAGCATCTAATTCCTGCAATAATAGGAGCATGTGAGTGAAGGAGGGCAAAGCTACCTTCCCTCCCCACTTTCCGTCTCTCTTAGCACATGTCTTCCCAGCTCAGCTCGTTCCTGGCTTTGGATATATAATAATAATGATTTCTTATACCCTGCCCATCTGATTGGGTTGCTCCTGCCACTCTGGGTGGCTTCCAACAAAAATACAGAAAACAACAACACCAAACATTAAAAGCTTCCCTGTACAGGGTTGCGTTCAGATGCCTTCTAAAAGTCAAGTAGTTGTTTATTTCCTTGACATCTGATGGGATGGTGTTCCACAGGGCGGGTGCCACTACCAAGAAGGCCCTCTGCCTGGTTCTCTGTAATTTCACTCCTAGTAATCGGGGAACCTCCAGAAGGCCCTCAGAGCTGGACCTCAGTGTCCAGGCTGAACGATGGGGGTGGAGACGCTCCTTCAGGTAACAGGTATATAAATGGGGGTGGAGCTATTTCATTCTACAGGAGGGGAAATAACATTTGTGATTTTTTCATGGACTTCCCCTTCTGCCTTTGTTGTTTTGAACTCCAGTTCTCCCTGCCAGAACGGAGGGACCTGCGTGGACAACAACGGATTTGCTCCTCACGCCTCCTGCCTGTGCCTTCCTGGCTTCACTGGGATTTTTTGCGAAATAGATACGGACGACTGCGAGTCGAACCCCTGTGAAAACGGAGGGACGTGCACCGATATCGGGAGGGGCTTCCGCTGCATCTGCCCCTCTGGTTATGGAGGTGTGTTGTGTAGCAGTCCCATCACGATCTGCACGAGCGGCCCGTGCAAAAATGGTGGGACGTGTCGCCAACGCCCTGGCGGGAGCTTTGAGTGCATTTGCAAACCACCCTTTGCCGGGGTCACCTGTGCTTCTTCCAGCAGAAACACAAGCGTCGGGGCAGAGGCTAAACACAGGCCGAATCACCACCCGCACCCGAAAGCTCACCACAGACCTGTTCATCCCCAAGAGCCAGACGTCTTGACCATAAAAGAGACGATCGAAAACAGGCAGCAGCTTCTCAGTAAGAGTCAGGTGATCTGCTTCCTGGCCCTCGGCCTGCTGACGTGTCTCGTTGTGCTGGGTACAACCGGGATTATCTTCTTCTCCAGATTTGAAATGTGGCTAGCGAATGCCAGGTACAGTCACCTGGTACGCAAGGAGAGGGACTGCTTCCTCAAGGCCAACGAAGGCGAGAACCTTTCGGTGAATATCATCTTCCCAGAGAAGATCAAACTGACTAATGAATGAGGATGAATAAGGACCAAGCTGTGCCCAAAGCCTTATATTTCGCAACATGTGCTCTTGACGTTTCAAGTGCTTGGCTTTACTTTTTCTTTCCTTTTTTCCTGGCTTTGGGACCGGTTGACAGACAAGAAATTGACTGTGTTTTTGTCACCTAAAGAAATTTCCCATTCCCATTGTAGTATGATTTCCCACCTACATACGCACTCAGAATCATATGTGGTGAACCCATGAATCTTTATTTCCTTTAAAAATAAACAAAAGGCAGGTGATACTTTGTGGAAAATAAGAGAACTGGTGTTATTGTACTGTGTATAGCATGTCTGGCCATCGTGCTACTTCTGAGTCATTTTCCAGTGCTTATTTTCTAATAAAGGATATTTAAGGGCTATATTGATTTATCTGTTTTCAAGAGTCTTTGCTGTGCTTCATTGACACTGAGGCTTTTAACTTTGATTTGGTTCAGGCTGGTGCTCTCTTTCAGGAGCAGAGAATTTCAGATGCTGGGGCCTAACAGGACCCCCAAGCCTCTCTTATGTGGCCTTTGGGGCTCTTCCAGGCCATGTCTCAGGGACCCTGAGCATCATCTAGTCCAACCCCCTGCAATGCAGGAATATTCAGCAGTCCCATACGGGAATCGAACCTGCAACTTTGGCATTAACAGCACCGCACTCTAACTAACAGAGCTTGGAATTGTAGTCCCAACAAAAACTGGAAGGTGCCATGGCTACGCCTAGTCCAGGCGCATGAAAGAGAAATACCACTTTGAGTTTGGCACGAAGGCACGCAAAAACCCACCTGCCATTTTTAAGTTGTTTTATTTGGAAGAATGTTTAAGCAGACAAAAGGGGAAAGGTCCACAAAAGAATGCCGTGCTTCGTGTCTATCCTGTTGCAGTCACTTAACAGGTTTCTTCATGCGTAATGTAGCAGCACTGATGGTCTGAAGGATGTCAGGGAACAATGGCTGTTGGTTGGCAGCCATCCATCTTTTAAGGGCTCTTGGCACACACGTGGGCTCTGACTGACAGGTAGCTCTTACACAGCCACGTCGGTCCAGGAAGGGAGCGTAACACATTTTTGAAGTGAGGAGATGGGCCATTGCAGTTAGCTACTGCTGCGGAAGGTCTCCCCCTGCTTCCCAAATAGGTGGAACCCCTTACTCTGTTTGTGTATTGAAAGGGGGACATGACCTCCCTGCCTGGGCAGGATGGAGGACCAAAAGAGACAGGTTGCCACAAGGTGGGACTGCATTAGAAGTTTGTTGCTTTGTCATTCAGAGAAAAGGTGAGTGAGAGGAGGGCAGATTAAAGGTAAAGGTAACTGACCATGAGGTCCAGTCGTGGACGACTCTGGGGTTGCGGCGCTCATCTCTCTCTATAGGCCGAGGGAGCCGGCGTTTGTCTGCAGACAGCTTCTGGGTCATGTGGCCAGCATGACCAAGCTGCTTTGGCGAACCAGAGCAATGGACAGAAATGCCGTTTACCTTCCCACCGGAGCGGTACCTATTTATCTACTTGCACTTGACGTGCTTTCGAACTGCTAGGTTGGCAGGAGCTGGGACCGAACAACGGGATCTCTCCGTCATGGGGATTCAAACCACCAACCTTCTGATCCCTAGGCTCTGTGGTTTAGACCACAGCATCACCCGCGTCCCTGAGGGCAGATTAGATGTGTATAAAATCATTCATGGTGCAGAGACTGCCGGTCATGGGGGACTTGGCAGGAAATTAAAATTTTAACATGCCAGCCCTGGCAAACCTGGAAGGCAAAGCTGGTGAGAAGACCTGGGGAAGACTGGCTTCAATCAGGTGTGCTGACAATCCATTCAAGCTGACTGCACTCGGAATCAGCAGCACAGTTTGCCATCAGACGCCTCACCTGCCCTCTTCATGTTTTGGCACTACCTGAAGTTAAGTGGGCAGTGCCTTGCTATGAAACTAATCAATAGCTGTATTTGGGGCCCGGGAGGAATTTGCCCACAGACCAATTGGGCTGGGCTGGTGGTTGTCCTGATCCACAAGCCCAAAGGTTGGCTCATGGGAGTGGTTTGGTGCAGGTATACCAAAGAACGAAGTTAAAAATACCAAAGTGATGGATCCTAGTGTTTTACTATAAGAAAGTGTAAGCTTACAGTAAACGAGCCTGCTGGGCCTCGCTGCCATTGCAGGCACAGGACAAACACTGCAACAATAAGAGGTCACCATGGCTCATCCGCCCCCAAGCAAATGTTGATATAGCCATCATGCACAAAGCAGAATATGTCAGTTTGCCCAGAACCTCACCTGGTCAGTGAGGCCATAGGTGGCAGCCATCCAAAGCTTCTCCCTTCTCTGAGCCTAAAGCCCAGCATCCCAAGTTCCACAGATAAGTGCAGCATCAAAGCAAGCCAATTAGCACATATCAAAGCAAGGAAACATATATGCGTTCATCCTTGCAACAACTGCCAATTATCTGGGGGCTTATCTTGACTACAAAGATGGCTCTTGCAGGCCTTCCAGAACATTTCACTTGGGTTCAACAAAAGGGCATTTTACCTACCTCATAGCAACTGCCACACCTTGTTGGAGGAAAAAGGCTCTGGGTTGGATCCTTAGTCTAAACTAGGGTGGTGGGAGCAAGTCCTACCCTCCCTTTCAGGATTAAGCATTGTGGTACCCCAGGAAAGGGGTCCAGGGGAAGGTTTCTCTCTGATAATCCAGATGGGGGTGAACGGGCCACAGAACTCCCCCAAAGGCATCCTGGAGGGATCGGTCTATTTGATGTGCATCTGGGATTGACCTTGATGTAGTAATCAGCCAGCAAACAAGCTGGTTGATTCAGGATGCATGTTGTTGTTGTTTAGTCGTTTAGTCGTGTCCGACTCTTCGTGACCCCATGGACCAGAGCACGCCAGGCACTCCTGTCTTCCACTGCCTCCCGCAGTTTGGTCAGGCTCATGTTTGTAGCTTCGAGAACACTATCCAACCATCTCATCCTCTGTCGTCCCCTTCTCCTTGTGCCCTCCATCTTTCCCAACATCAGGGTCTTTTCCAGGGAGTCTTCTCTTCTCATGAGGTGGCCAAAGTATTGGAGCCTCAACTTCACGATCTGTCCTTCCAGTGAGCACTCAGGGCTGATTTCCTTCAGAATGGATGCGTTTGATCTTCTTGCAGTCCATGGGACTCTCAATAGTCTCCTCCAGCACCATAATTCAAAAGCATCAATTCTTCGGCGATCAGCCTTCTTTATGGTCCAGCTCTCACTTCCAGGATGCATACCCAGTGCCTAAGCCAAAACCTACTTACATCTGTAATCAATAAAGTTGTGGCCATTTTGATCCCAAGATGTCATTTTTCTGCTTCCTGAGCCCCAAGCCCTCATCAGAAAATCTGGAGAAAGAACAGTTCAAAAAGTGGTTTTAGAGGCAGAGAAAATTTCTCTTAGGATTCTCTAAGCACCATGTATCTCTGGATTTAACCTTCCCCCTCCCCCCCAAAAAGTGTGGGACATCAGCTGTATCTGATGAAGGATGTCTGGACAAGCGGGAGCTAACGTAGACATTTGATCAAAGTATGGACAGACCCCTAGATACATTCATGAAGGATACGGCTATTAACACCTTCTAGCTATAATGTCTCTGAATGCCAGTTGCTGGGAATTACAAAGTGGTGTTTCACTGAGGTCCTGTGTCTAGACTCCTGGGAGAACAGGATGCTGGACAAGATGGGCCATTGAAGAAGAGGAGGAGGAGTTTGGATTTGATATCCCGCTTTATCACTACCCGAAGGAGTCTCCAAGCGGCTAACATTCTCCTTTCCCTTCCTCCTTCACAACAAACACTCTGTGAGGTGAGTGAGGCTGAGAGACTTCAGAGAAGTATGAGTAGCCCAAGGGCACCCAGCAGCTGCATGTGGAGAAGCGGAGACGCGAACCCGGTTCACCAGATTACGAGTCCACCGCTCTTAACCACTACACCACACTGGCTCTTGACACATTGGCCTGATCTAGCATGCTCTTCTTATGATTTCACATGCTTAAAGGGCTTTTTGTGCATTTAATAGTTGTAATACATGCAAAAACCCTGTGAAATGTCAGAATTATGATTCCCCCATATTGCAGATGGGGTGGTGGGGAGGGAGGAGACTGAAGCTGAGAGGCAGTGACTTGTCTAAGAGTACCTAGTGAGTTTTATAGCTGAAGTGAGGATCGTCATGACTCATAGCCTAGCCCCTTGGCTACACCAGCCTTCAACCTTCAGGAAATGAGACAACAGTTGTTGTACACATGGACCGTACCTTCATAAGCATCTGTTAAAAGGCTTCATCTTCCATGAAAATGTCTAATCTGTGCATCACGCAAGATGCAACGCAGGCACTCAACAAGCCGGTGTGCTCAAGAGCCTCTTTTGACTGATTCTTCTGGAAACAATTCTTCTGGAAGATCACAGGAATCAGGTTTCTGTTCATACAGGCCACTGCTGTGTTGAGTGCCTGTGTTGTACTTGGGGTAGGACAAAGCAGGTGGTGCTGTGGTCTAAACCACTGAGCCTCTTGGGCTTGCTGATCAGAAGGTTGGCGGTTTGAATGAGCTCCTGTTGCTCTGCTCCAGCTCCTGCCAACTTAGCAGTTTGAAAGCACGACAGTGCAAGTAGATAAATAGGTACCGCTGCGATGGGAAGGTAAATGGAGTTTTCTCACACTCTGGCATGCATCACGGTGTTCTGTTGCACCAGAAGTGGTTTAGTCTGCTGTCCACATGACCCGGGAAGCTGTCTGTGGACAAACGTCGGCTCCCTTGGCCTGAAGCGAGATGAGCGCTGCACCCCATAGTTGCCTTTCACTGGACTTAACTGTCCAGGGGTCCTTTACCTTTTACCTTGACCTTATTTTGGAGCATTGGCCTGTTAAGACATAAGAAGGACATAAGAAGAGCCTGCTGGCTTGGGCCGATGACCCATCTCATCCAGAATCCTATTCTCACACTGGCCACCTAGAAAAAGGTTACCAGATTTTTTTCAATGACTCCGGGGACACTTTTCAACTTCCTACTAAACAGATGGATTTTGTCAGGGGACTGATTTGTAAATCTGGGGACTGTCCCCGGGAAACAGGGATACCTGGTAACCTTAACCTTGAAACCTGTGGGAAATCTCCAAGCAGGATCTGAATGCAAGAGGAGCTCTCCTGAGGTGTCTGGCAACTGGTATTCTGAACCTCCAACCATGAAGGCAGAACATAGCCTTCACAGCTAGCAACAGAGCCATGAACAGTTGAACTCCAAGGACCAGAATCTATCCAGTTTGCTGCTTAGTGAGATTTGAATATGGAGTGCCAAGTTTGATGGCACGATTGCACAGCAGGGTTGGCCAACATGGTGAACCTCCAGGTTCCAATCTTCTGCTACTATTGCCCCAATATCAGGAGGACACCACATGGGCAAACCCTGTTCTTTTACGCCTCATGCCGTTCCAGTTGCCTGAGTGCGAGAGAAGGGGTGCGATCTCAGATCTGGCCTCTGTTGCTGCATCTGCTGGCCCAGCAAGCCTTCCATCCATGCATTATGAGGGAAAGCCTGAGGAGGGGAGTTGTTAGGAGACCCCTATTCCCCTCAAAGAGCTACAGTTCCCAGACTTCCCTGGGATTTTTGACTGTTAAACCACTCTGTGAATTGTAGTTCTGTGAGGGGACCAAGGGTCTCCTAACATCTCTCAGCATCCTCACCAAACTGCAGCCCCCAGGATTCTATGGGGGAAGCCATGACTGCCTAAAGTGGTCTGAAGCAGCTTTCAAGGTATAGGGCAGATGGGGCCTTGCGATCCGATGGTAGAGATGACTCGCCTAGCAAGTTCTTCCGGGTGCTACGAATGGGATGATCCATGGGGAAATTTAACAGGTGCTTTAAGTTAAGAGTGGAACAAGCAGTTACGTTGTCAGTCCATCCTGCAACAAGCACACCTATTATATTAGAAATGCCATTCCGCTCCTGACTCTTCAGCCTTGTTTTCACTTCTGTGAAAAGAAGTCCATTGGTTAACATTCAACCTTTAGAGAATTGCCTTTTCATGCAAACTCTTAACCCCTAGTGCCCACTGGATGGCAGCATTTGAACATGTAATTTATGAGTAGCCTACCAAAGCACCTCGCAGCTAAAATCAGCTCCATCATTTTTGCCATATTAATAAAGAAACACAGAGCCTTTCCATATTTTGATAAGTTTAGTATAGTTTAGTTGTTTAATTTAGTTTAGTTTTTGAAGTAGAGATATGGCATTTTCAACACTACAAATACTAAATTATATTGCATTTCCCCCTAGGACTCAAAATGGCAGTATTTTGTTTCTGAGAAAATTGATTCTTCCCTTTGATAATATCAGTTCTAAAAGTGAAAATGCCTATATGGAATTTTATTCTGCTTATTTGCTGGAGTCTATGCAAAAAAAAAAGTTCTTTGTTCAGTCACAGTGCCAGAACACTTGCTTTGCACGCAGAAGGTCCCAAGGTTTTTTGGGGGTGGGGGCTAGATGTCAATGGACTTGCTTCACTTACTTCAAACTGAGGTAAGTCAGTCTGCAACGATGGTGGCTTTCAGGTAGGGGTCTCTTCAAGTCCTAACGGGAAACTCTGGAGATGGAAGCTGGAACCTTCTGCATGCCAAACAGGTGTTCTGCCTATTTTTTAAGAGAGAAGCTTTGGGATGGGGACAGACCTGAAAAAAGTAGCAAACCCCAGCAAAATTACCTTGCATCCCCAGCAAGGTCTTGCTTTCATCATTTAAATCCATTGGTTCGGGTCCTACCCTCCAGAGCAGCAAAAAACAAGCTTGCTCCATCTTCCATGTGACAGCCCTTAAGATATTTGAAGATGGCTATTATATTAGCTCTCAGTCTTCTGTGGTCCTTAAAGACAGCGCAAAGCCAGACATTTGCAAGGGGTATAGCCTTGGGAGAAAGTTAAGAGGATTGTTCTGTCTCGGCAACCATTTTGTCTTGCCAGACAAAATGACGCCCCCTTCCTATCCCTGCCTGCTGTTCCAGTGGTTCTCCCAAATTCCTCCAAGCCAATTTTTGAGGAGTGGTCAAAGAGAAGGGGAGAAAATCCTGTTGCACAAGCGGAAATCCTTGCACACGGCTTCCACTGACAGGACATATAAGTTGAACCCCTTTGTTAATTTAATTTGAATAAAAGTTTCTGGCTGCTTCAGCTCTTGATCAAATAAATACATGATTGAGATGGGGCTGTTCATGCAAACCTGCCTCGTGCATTTGACTTTTCAGCTTCCAGAAGTGCAAGGCCAGCACCCCCTTTGCACCCTCATTTCTCCTGCTGAGTTGGGAGCTTGGGAGTATTGCAGCCACCGTAGCAACAACCTATCTCAGCAGCAAGATTTCCAAACAAAACTCATCTGAACTTTCTCCTGTTTCATTTAGCATAAAACTGCATTGGAATTGGCTGCCCTCCAGCAGAGTGAGTTCTCTCATTTTCTAATGAAACAAAACAGTGCCTTGGCGCTCTCTCTCTCTCTCTCTCTCTCTCTCTCTGGATAAGGCATCCTTCCTATTGTGGATGAAGTTAAGTGTGTTCAACAGGAAAGGCACTGCAATAAAAATGATGTATGTTCACGATGACTTGAATATTGCAGAGCAAGAACCTTTTAAAAAGTCTGTATGTTATTTTTGTTTTTAAAACCATGGTAACCTGCTTTCCCTGCAGCACCTCTGTTAGAAACAAGTAAGGCCCACGAGCTAACAGATCCACACTGGTTTTACTCATGGCTTTAAAAACAGCCTGGGCTATAGATGTTTTTGGTTGACCTCTGCACATTCTTGCCAGTCCAGTACATGTAGTAGACTCTGGGGTTGAGTTCATTTCGATGCTAAGTAACTGTATTACTGTATTGCTTGGGTGCACACAGTATCTTTGTAAAGGAGGAGGACTAGGGTGGGGCAAACAGGAATAAACTGATGGTGTCCCTGGGCCCCTCCTCCAGTGACTGCCTTGGCTACCCAACAGATCCAGTGGCTATGAGCCCCCAATGTTCTGGTGGCGCTGTGGTCTAAACCACTGAGCCTCTTGGGCTTGCCAATCAGAAGGTGGCGGTTCAAATCTCTGCAACAGGGTGAACTCCTGTTGCTCTGTCCCAGCTCTTGCCAACCTAGCAGTTCAAAAGCATGCCAGTGCAAGTAGACAAATAGGTACCGCTGCAGTAGGAAGGTAAACGGTGTTTCCATGCACTCTGGTATCCATCATGGTGTGCTGTTGCTCCAGAAGCGGTTTAGTCATGCTGGCCACATGACCCGGAAAGCTTTCTGTGGACAAATGCCAGCTCCCTTGGCCTGAAAGCAAGATGAGCACCACAACCCCATAGTCACCTTTGACTGGACTTAACCGTCCAGGGGTCCTTTACCTTTTTACTGCTCTGGGGCAACCAACATGATCAAGGCGGGGGGGGGGATGACTCCCCAGTGTGGAAAGGTTGCAGCATTTGGTACTCCTTAGTAGAAAAGGAGAGTAAAAGGTAACACGGAAACAGTGACCATAGAGAAAATGACATGGGAAAAGTTTATAAAGTTGGAGAAAGTGGGTGAAGGAAATTTGTGACCTTTTATCATAGCACTAGGGACGCGGGTGGCGCTGTGGGTAAAAGCCTCAGCGCCTAGGGCTTGCCGATCGAAAGGTCGGCGGTTCGAATCCCCGCGGCGGGGTGCGCTCCCGTTGCTCGGTCCCAGCGCCTGCCAACCTAGCAGTTCGAAAGCACCCCTGGGTGCAAGTAGATAAATAGGGACCGCTTACTGGCGGGAAGGTAAACGGCGTTTCCGTGTGCGGCTCTGGCTCGTCAGATGCAGCTTGTCACGCTGGCCACGTGACCCGGAAGTGTCTGTGGACAGCGCTGGCCCCCGGCCTCTTGAGTGAGATGGGCGCACAACCCTAGAGTCTGTCAAGACTGGCCCGTACGGGCAGGGGTACCTTTACCTTTACCTATCATAGCACTAGAGCATGGACAGAAACCGCATTCTTGACAATTGCTTGCCTGTATCAGTCTTATCTGCCCAATTCGCCAGAGCCTGTCTTCACATGCAGGGGAATTCCCTAACTTGCTGAGGTTTTGAGAACCATCAGCTCCTCTCACCTGGTTTCACTGGCCAGTCAAAGCCGTTTCCTGGGTGTGGCCACTGTTGCATGCTGACAGCTTCTGGTAACAACAACTGAGAGCTGAGTGCAGGGTGGGAACCAAAGGTGGAAAAACTGCCCCAGAAGGAGGACAATGCATTCTCCATCAGAGGTACTACCCCTCCTCTTGCACCCTAATCACTTAAAGCCTAATTAGCCATTCACAAATGGAAAGGCTCCCTCAATTTGAAGAAGTTGGGATCCAGGGGAGGAGACTCCTGCCACTTGAGGGCAAGGGTAGGGTGGCTTTTGTTGTTGTTTGGTCAATCTCCCCTTCCCTGGGCAACCTTTTGTGTCAATTCTCTGGCTGCTCTGCTGAAGCCTCTAGACCAGCTGTTGAAGGGACAAAGAGGGTAAAGGAGAATTTACCCCCCCTTCTGTCATTGAGACCATTGCTACACCTACAAGTTTCCCACCATTGCTACACTTAGTCTGGATGCATTGAATATGGTGACCTTCTGGAATGCGTAGCTGAAATTTCCTGGCTATTCTGGTCTTTGCTGAAGGGGAGGTTCCAAAAGGTGGTATTGTCAGGCGGCAGAGGAACCAACCCCCATGGCAGGTTGCCATGAATGGACCAGGCAAGGAAAAGTCTTACCGTCTGCTTTTTATTCAATAGAGTAAATGCAGCCTCTTGGAATAATGGCATTGCCCTGAGTGAGTCTCCACCCCCTCTGTCTCTCCCACTTCCTCATGCATCATCGCTATGAGTGTTGAAAAGTACTCTCTGCCTTTGAGCTCTTTGCTCTCCTACTTTCAATGCTCGCTGGGTTCTGGGTGGTGGTGGTGGTCTGGAATGCTTTCTAAAGACACTAAGTTCACCAGCTATCTCTCCCCTGGTGCTTCTTCTTCCTCCTCCTCTCCCATTATTTCCCAGCTTCCCCCCTCCTCTGCCTCTGAGCTGTGTTCTCCCTCAAACCCCTGTTGTAATTCTGAACTGTCTTCTTCTTCTCTGGAAGGGTCAAGCTGGGAAGGCGGTCTCCACCATTCCTCCTCTGCCCAGTCCCTGACAGGTATTAGAAGAGATTCCTGGTTAACTCCATGACTTTGGCTTATCACTGGGATCTGTCTTGTTCCCTTCTGCTGTTCAAGATCTTTATGGCACTGCTGAGTTGGCACGAGAACGTAGGAACTTGCAAAGAGCCTTTCTGGATCCAACCAAAGGCCTATCTTGTCCAACATCCTGTCCTCACAGAGGCCAACTAGATGCCTATTGGCAGCCTATGAGCAGAACCTGAGTGCAACAATGCTCTCCCCGCATGTGATACGTCCTCTGGGAATGAATGCTTCTCTCCTCAGCTAATCTCAAGAAGTGCTGAAATGATTGTTCGGTTTTGAAGAAATGTTTCTCAGCTTTCCCCAGCTTCATGCAGATAGATAGGATGTTGTGTCATGAACCTTGAGGAGAAGGTGATGTCCTGAGATCTATGAAATGTTAGCTGCGTGCTGAGCAGCCATCCTTTCAATGCCGCAGAGGAGCGCATAGAATCATAAGAATTGCAGAGTTGGAAGGGACCCCAAGGGTCATCTTGTTCAACCTCTGCAATGCAGGAATCTCAACTAGATCATACATATAGAATCTGTCTTGTAAGATCCTAAGCCAGGCATAGGCAAACTCGGCCCTCCAGATGTTTTGGGACTACAACTCCCATCACCCCTAGCTAACAGGCCCAGTGGTCAGGGATGATGGGAATTGTAGTTTCAAAACATATGGAGGGCCGAGTTTGCCTATGCCTGTCCTAAGCTATGGGGATAGGTGGATCCCAGCTGCTTAAGGGTTATTTAACTCAAGGTGAACTTGATCAATATCCAGTCTTTTATTGTCATGGCAAAGCAGATAATTCCTGCAGAGGAAAGCTGTAAAAATCAATTTCAGTTCTCCAGGATGCTTCTTTTTAAAAGAATCAGCCACATAACATTTTGCCATTCCAGAGTCAAAATCTATGTCTAGAATGCCCACAAATAATATCCAATTCTCCCTCTTCCTTCAACCCAGGTACCAAGACTGTACTTTTTTACAGATCACAAATCTTCTGCCATAAATTTTAAAGGCCAACAAATGTGTTTGAGGATTTTAGAGCTCTTCATGCCATCTGGCATCTTTCAGCTTTCACTGTTCCCCCCTCCCCCCTCCAAACTAATGGAAAACATCAAGCTTGGACCTTCTTGTATCTTTTTTGCTACACAACACAGAAAGGGGGGGGGAGCTTCTCATGCCCAGAGTTTCTTCTTGCCGATGTTTTGAAAATTATGTAACTTTTGCAGCACTATAACACCTCTGCAATTCTCAAAACACTTTCCGTTTTGACGTGTCTAGTGAAATGTCACTTGTTTTCATTTTTTTAAAAAAGCTTTCTTATCTTCCGCCTGCTACAAAAAAAACAAACAAAATGAAAATGAAGCTTTGGTCAATTCCTGGAAATGGGCGTCAACGGCCACCATTGCACTGCTTTGCTGATGAGAGATACACACTCCCTGCTCTTCATGCTTCCATCCTGATCAGAGTGTGGGAGACCTTTGCAAAATAAGAGCTGGGTCCCTGGCCAAGCCCAGTGTGTATTTTTCCTTTTTCTTTTTTGCAGCTGAAATGAGAAGACAGTTTGGAGAACCCTGCACACAACATCCTACAACACTGGAGGGGGGTAGACCAAATGACCATTGGGAATCCTTCCAACCTTGCAAGTCTATGATTCTGTGATTCATAGACCACTGTCCTTCCTTGAGATGTTACCTTGGCCATTATGGTGGAAGTCACCCTTTGCACTTCAAATGCCCTTCCTAGTTGAGGCTACGAAAGAGAAGAACCATGAACCATGAACCATGTTGTACCTGTTATGGTTGCCTACGGATGCCTTTCTGCATTCTTCCTCAGCTATGATTTGGCTTGGGAAAAGACATGACGGAATCAGAAATGAAGGCTGTGGTGTTCTAGCAAGTGATATCCAAGGTCTCAGTGGCTACTAGCCATGATGGTTTTGCGCTGCCTCTACGGTTGTAAGGCTGTAACGCTTCTGAATACCAGTTTGTTGGTTTCCCACAGGCTGGCCACTGTGAGAGCAGGATGCTGGACTTGGTGGGCCATTGGCCTGATCCAGCAGGCTCTTTTATAGTCTGATGTTGCCTGCTCCCTGCTCCATCAAGCTGGAGATGCCTGGAACTGAACTTGGGACTTCATTACTGTTCTATGGTCCCTCCCTGACACACTTCAAGAAAGAAGTACTGAGAACTGGAGGTGGCATTGGAGCTGCAGTTGCTGTATTGGCCTATACAGCATACCAATGTACAGAGAAAAGTAGGTCTCCAGCTGTTGTTGTACTACAACTCCCATCATCCCTGACTACTGGTCTTGCTAACTAGGGATGATGGGAGTTGTAGTCTGACAACAGCCTGGGGGCCCAAGTTTGAGAAACACTGGGTTCCACAGATGTCGGGAGATTATGGCCCCTGTGCTCTTCGCAAATATCGGCCTTCTTGAATCTGCACTCTCTCTGGCAGCACCTGAACCTCCAATTACTGTAAATTCTTGCAGCAAATCCTATAGGCAGCTAAGAAATTCAATTAGGTATCAAAGCTCAAGAGCTAATGGTTTCTACTGAGGCTGTGATCCTGCATGGTCATACTTGGGAGTAACTCCCATTGAAAACAACGAGTCTTCCTTCTGATTCCAAATGTGCATGTTTAGGACTGCACATTATTTAATACAGAGGACAGGATAGGAAAACAGAGTTGTTTTATCTCCCTCAAGAGTATCTTGTAATGGCCCACAGCAGTCGAAACTTTTCCCCCTGTTCCCACTCTGCCGTTTTATCCAAGCACTTAATAGATTATGTAAGCTCTTATTCCTTGATACTCTGTTTGTGATCCCCCTGAGGATTTCCGACTTGCACTGGAAATCTGGAGTGCCTTGTAACACTTTCTTCTGTTTCAGAACCCACAGGAGATGCAGAATTTCTCTGTCTCCAGTGATGGAGTTTGGTATTTTAATGGACTTTTTCTGCTACATGAGGCTGTAGTCAAAGTAAACATTGACATAGCTGAAAATAGACAGACATATCACTTGCAATTCTGTAAAAGTGGCTCTCTCTTTTTCCGGCAGATATCCACAGGAGAATATTGAGCTGTGCTAGGCATTTGTCACCTTATCATGTCTCTCAACCAGGGACCCACAGCCATTATGTCACAATCCTACAGATGGTAAATGTAAGGTTCAAGAGTGTGCTAAGCATCAACGTTTATGACTTCTGGGACATTCCTCCAGCCATGCTACATCTGGACTCTATAATGACTTACTTCCCCCAAACGGTTCAGCCTCCCATTTACCTCTCCTGAATGGTTTATCGATGTCATTACATTTCTTAGCAAGGTTTTCTACTCCCTAGCATATGCGTTCTTGACAATTATGAATAAAACTGCACATGGGTAAGATGATTTGCAGGAGTTTGAACATTGCCAAGAGAGAAACCAGAAGGCTGAGGATACTTTCACAATCAGCGCCAGCAAATCAGCCGGTGTAATGTGATATTAAGCAGGTTTATTCAGTAGGGCGCACTTGAATTTAATGGGACTGAATCCCTAGTGTCCTTGGGGTTACAGCCATAGGGAGGGATTCAACATAGTGCTAAGGAGATTGCTGCACCAGTGCAAGCATTTCGGCTTGCCAGATGGTGTTATCTGCCCTCTCCTCTTTCCATGTGCTGTTCTGGGGGTTCTCCTGACATCCCTCTGATTCAAATTCCTGGTGGGGGGAGGGAGTTCCACAGGAATACATGGGGTAAGGAGAAGGGGAAGAAAGCCCTGTTGCCCTAGCAAAAGTCCTTCTGTGAGCTTCCACTGGCAGAACAGATTAGTCGAATCGGGCACATAGATATTTTGAGAATGTCAGAACGATGCAACATATCAGGTTTTAGATATTTGGTTTGGACCCAGGTAAACTGGTATGGATCCTGAGATTGCTTGAGCGGAGTTCTCACCAGATGCTCCCACTGGAAGAAAGGGGGAAAGGAAATTCCATTTATAGTACGTCGAAATCTGACATAACAGTTGGGGAGACCTGATTGAGAGACTGAGAACATGTGGCTTCCTCCCCCCCCCCCCCCAAAAAAAAACACATTTGAAAAAGTTGGTAGACATTACAGGACGGTGGGGAGGAGGCACTGGACTCCCAGAAGGAAGGGAATCATTGTACAAGGGTGCTTTAGTTGAGATTCCTACATGCAGGGGGTTGAACTAGTTGACCAACTCTACAATTCTGATTCTACGATTTTCTCCTCTTCTTCCAGCCTCCGCTGGTTCGAAGACTCTTCTATAAACAAAGCTCTGCTTATCACCAATGAAGCCCTTTTTGGCTCAGGCCCAGGATACCTGAAAGATTGTACCTCCCTGTACAAACCTGCATGGATGCAAAGGTTCTTCGCCGACCATCGTCTCTCAGTCCCATCAGCATGAGAAGCACAGCTGGTGGCAACACGAGAGAGAGAGAGATCCTGTGTTGCTCTTAACTAGCTTTTGTTTTTATTGCTTTGTATTCCATAGTGATGTTTTAAGCTGCCTTGCATCCCAGCTTGGGAGAAGTAAATAAATAAATACTCTTCTAGTGAAAGAGCAGCTTCTGCATCCAAGTGCCTAACACCCACAAACTGAAGGGACATGTTTGCAGCCTTTGGGTAGTATACCAAAACTGGTGCTTTGCAAGCATCTGAATCACGTTCTAGAATTTTGCCGCACATTGATAAAATTGTGAGTGAAACTAAGGGGTGAATTGTATAAAGGCAAGGATTAGTGATTTAGATTGCAAAAAACCCGACCTGATAAACAAGGCTTTGAGTCTTAATGAGAGGTGATGTATACCGGTGAAAAGCTTAAAAAGAGAGAGAGAGAGAGAGAGAGAGAGAGAGAGAGAGAGAGAGAGAGAAATGTAACCCTACACATTAAGGCTGGAGGGGGCACTTTTTCAACAAGATGGCCACATTCCCTCATGGACAACCTTGAGCCAGTGTGGTGTAGTGGTTAAGAGCGGTAGATTCGTAATCTGGGGAACCGGGTTCGCTTCCCCGCTCCTCCACATGTGGTTGCTGGGTGACCTTGGGCTAGTCACACTTCTCTGAAGTCTCTCAGCCCCACTCACCTCACAGAGTGTTTGTTGTGGGGGAGGAAGGGAAAGGAGAATGTTGGCCACTTTGAGACTCCTTAGGGTAGTGATAAAGCGGGATATCAAATCCAAACTCCTCCTCCTCCTCCTCCTCCTCCTCCTCCTCCTCTTCTTCTTCTTCTGTGGGGCACATGACCATGTGGCAAAAGTGGTCTGGTGAGACACACACCACTCCTCCACCCAGTTTCAATCCCTAGCATCTCCAGGTAGGAATGGGACAGATTCCTGCCTGGGATCCTGGAGAGCTGCTGACAGTGCGTATAGATACCACTGAGCTAGATGGACCAACAGTATGATCTGGTATAAGGCAGCTTCCTATGCAGCCTTCCTGTGCTTAGTGTTCCTATTGGGTAATCCAGTTGTGCAGAAATCCAAGCCAATGGAAACATGTCTTCCCATCAATGCTTTGGTATTTGACATTGCAGACATCTGCCTGGCAAAACACTCTTTTGATCTCCGTCAGGCTTCAACTGAAAGAAGACAAAGCTATTTAGAGAGAGCCCCTCTCTGTTCCCAGATATTTTGGGCTGGGTTTTATTTCTGGAGGTGCAAACCCCAATTTAAGGCAGGGCTGACATTGTGGAGGGGCCTTGAACAGGGATGCTGGGTTCACATTGGGTGATGGAGGGCCCTGTTGTGAGGCCTTGGAAATCTCTATTTACTCACCATGAACACAGAAGGAATGATAGCTCACTTGGTTAGAGTGTGGTGCTGATAATGCCAAGGTTGCTGGATCGATCCCTGTATCGGCCAACTGCATATTCCTGCATTTCAGGTCCCTCAGGGTCCCTTCCATCTCTGAAATTCTATTATTCTATGTGTAACTATGACTGTACACCAGCTCTGCAAGGAATGGGTGGTGGCATCACAAGGTTTTTCAGTTGTGGGTTCAGAGAAAGGGCATAGTACTCTTTCTCTGAGTCTTCTGCAAGCTCTCTGCCCATTGTCCCAGTGACATAAGAGACTCCAGATTATGGCTGTAAGCCTTGAGAGCAATAAATATAGCTCCTCTCATGGTTGAGAGTGAAGCTGTGAGTGGTTTCTCCTTTGTGGCTAATGAAAAAGACTCTCAACTCAACATAAGGTCATGAGGTGAACTAGCTTAGTATGTACTTAGGAGCTGAAAGCAAAGGAACTCAGCCAATCCGGCATTCATACCTGTGAATGAGGCCAATGTGAGTTGCATCAAAGCTAGGCTGAACTTTCACCAGCCCCATCGGAGTTTCATAAGCAAGCAGATCTAAATGGACAGATAATGTATTTTTTAAAGAAAGAGAAAGAGGGAGAGAACTGTACACACTCCCATCTCCCAAATTAGCTCATTCTAAAGACCTGTGTTGAGTTGCTACTTACCACTGGACAAAAAAACTGGTAATTATTTGCAGAGACTCCTAGAAGTCCACTCATGCTGCAATCCTAGGCACACTTACCTAAGAGAAAGTATGGGCAATTCTGCCTGTTTTGCAGGGCTGGTGCATCCAACCCACCCAGTTGCCGCTGCCCCACCCTTCCACTGCTGCCCCTCTGCCTGCCCTGCTGCCACAACTGGTGATGAAACAACGGCACCAATTTCTCCACAAGATCTTGTGAGATTCCAGTGAAATTTCACCAGAGATTGGCACTGATGCAGCTTTAGACGTTGGAAACATTTAAGCTATAGGGCCTCCTGACTTTGGATAAACAGCCTATAGATGTTGCACGAACCTTTTGACTCTATCTCAAGTGGATCAGCACCAGTCAGAGATGGACAGCACTGTATCATTCACCCAGCTGCTGTCAAGGAAATGTATTAACTCTGTCCATCTTGCTCTCTAACCAAGAGGTCTAGAAACACCACAGAATTTTAAAGGCATCCGTAGCACGTCAAAGTGCAAGTAGATAAATAGGCACCGCTCTGGCGGGAAGGTAAATGGCGTTTCTGTGCGCTGCTCTGGTTCGCCAGAAGCGGCTTAGTCATGCTGGCCACATGACTCGGAAGCTGTACCCGGAAGCCCTCGCCCAATAAAGTGAGATGAGTGCCGCAACCCCAGAGTCGGCCACGACTGGGCCTAATGGTCAGGGGTCCCTTTACCTTTACCTTGTTGTTGTTGTTTGTTGTTGTTTAGTCGTTTAGTCGTGTCCGACTGTTCGTGACCCCATGGACCAGAGCACGCCAGGCACCTCTGTCCTCCACTACCTCCCGCAGTTTGGTCAAACTCATGCTGGTAACCTCGAAAACACTATCCAACCATCTCATCCTCTGTCGCCCCCTTCTCCTTGTGCCCTCCATCTTTCCCAACATTAGTGTCTTCTCCAGGGAGTCTTCTCTTCTCATGAGGTGGCCAAAGTACTGGAGCCTCAGCTTCACGATCTGTCCTTCCAGTGAGCACTCAGGGCTGCTTTCCTTAAGAATGGATGCGTTTGATCTTCTTGCAGTCCATGGGACTCTCAAGAGTCTCCTCCAGCACCATAATTCAAACGCATCAATTCTTTGGCGATCAGCCTTCTTTATGGTCCAGCTCTCACTTCCATACATCACTACTGGGAAAACCATGGCTTTAACTATACGGACCTTTGTTGGCAAGGTGACGTCTCTACTTCTCAAGATGCTGTCTAGGCCTGTCATTGCCCTTCTCCCAAGAACCTTTACCTTAACAGGGGCCTTATGGGGCAGGGGACTTAACCTGTGTACTGTATTTGTCTGTAGGTTTTAGGCTTATATCAGATTTTGGATGGCTTCCAAAATCACCACTGCGGTTCTCAATGGTCAGTGATGATGGAAGTTATAGTTTAATTAAACAACATCCATAGCTTCCCGCCTTGGCCGTAATGTAACTAAGATGCAGAATGCAGGAGGTGCCAGTGCAAAGAGGAGTACGCTTCACAGGTTGAGCTCACCAAGTCTGGAATAGCATGCTCAAGTCACCACTGGGTTGTAGTTGGAATAATAGTTGGCATTTTATTAGTGCATGATCTGACTGATTCCCAAGTCTGAGGTCTGACTTTCTGAGAGCTGAATTCCATCAATATGTTGTTGTTGTTTAGTCGTTTTTTCATGTCCGACTCTTTGTGACCCCGTGGACCAGAGCACGCCAGGCACTTCTGTCTCCCACTGCCTCCTGCAGTTTAGTCAAACTCATGCTGGTAGCTTCGAGAACACTGTCCAGCCATCTCATCCTCTGTCGTCCCCTTCTCCTTGTGCCCTCCATCTTTCCCAACATCAGGGTCTTTTTCAGGTAGTCTTCTGTTCTCATGAGTTGGCCAAAGTACTTGAGTCTCGGCTTCACGATCTGTGCTTCCAGTGAGCACTCAGGGCTGATTTCCTTCAGAATGGATAGGTTTGATCAATCAATATGTATGCGCCCCCAATATGTATGCGCCCCCAAAACCACATAAAGGAAATTATAATTATATGTATTCCATCTGCCTAGGTTCACTGCCTCCTGAGTTAGCCATTAGAAATCACGGGCTGTTGCTTGGTGAACAGATTGTCTACTGATGTGGCTGAGAACCTGTGGTCCTCCAGATGTTATCCCAATTCCCATCAGCTTCCCAGAATGGCCAATGGTATGATAGGAGCTGTCATCCAGCAACATCTGGAGAGCTACCAAGCCTGAACCCCTCACGTACGGACGCTGCCAATATGCACTAAGGAGAGTGGCCATTAGTATCATGCACCAAAGCTTTGTTGACTGACCTTGGTTGCTACAGTACCTACGAAGAGAAGTAAAACATGAGGGAATGTTGTCGATTTCCACTGAGGTGAGCAGACAGTTCTTTTCCCAAGGCTGTTCAACCACTTGAGCCATTGCTACAAAACACAAATGGAGAGGTTATTTCTGACTCCAGCTAATTATCAACCATTCAGGAAATATAATTCCCAACCGGGGGGGGGGGGCAAATACCCACCCCAAAATAGAAGGACACAAAGGAAAAGCTTTATGAAAGGCCTTCCTTCAATGGTCTGGAACTTTCCTGTAATAGAATCTTAACATTCTGTGGCCCCACTAGAAAAACAAAGGGTCTGTGGATTAGCTTTCTAAAGCATTAGAAACTAGAGGGGATTCTTGGCAGAAAACCTTCACATGCTTGTCTTTATTCAACAGGTAAGTAGTATTTGACCTCCTGCAACCTTGCTATTTCTGTCAACAGGGCATTCTATTCCTAGCCACCTAAAATTAAACATTTTAATAAAAGCAAATCCCTTAAAACTTCTCTCCCGATCTAAAAAAACCTTCCAAACATTTATTTGTTAGGGGAGGGCGGTGGAGAAAAGGATGCTGATTTAACTGTGTGTGCTCTTTGCATAATAGGAAATCTTTTAATCTCTTTGAATTTCCAATCATATTTATAACCCATGATTTATTTAACTCTTTTACAGATAATATTGCTGTCTCTTCTGTGCTTCAGCCAGGAATGAAGTCCTCACAATATCCTTTTGCCCCTTACCCTTGTCACCCAGGGAATGTCAAAATGGATGCTTACAGCAGAGATGTTTGTGGGATGTAGGTTTTTAGACCTTGAATTCTATTGACACCAAAGGGATACATTTGGGCTGAAGAGGAAAGATGGGAAATGCAACCACAATTGTGTATCCTAAACAATACGCGTTCTGTTCTACTATCATGGCTGTTTCTTCTATGGCAGCCTACTCAGCAAACTCCAAACTCTGCTGTGTCCTCTTGCTTGCCAGACTTCCTGCTACCTACTTTTCTTTGTCCCAATCTTTCTTCCAGATCATGTCTGCCTGCAGACATAGGGGTACATGGGTGAACACAAGGAACATGCAGCTTGTGGTGGGACCACCTTAGAAATGCCCTACATCTGTATGCAAGGTTTTGAAAAAGAGTCCTATCGATAAGAGCGGGTCGCGGGTGGCACTGTGGGTAAAACCTCAGTGCCTAGGACTTGGTGATCGTATGGTCGGCGGTTCGAATCCCCGTGGCGGGGTGAGCTCCCATCGTTCGGTCCCAGCTCCTGCCCACCTAGCAGTTCGAAAGCACTCTTAAGTGCAAGTAGATAAATAGGTACCACTCAGGCGGGAAGGTAAACGGCGTTTCCGTGTGCTGCGCTGGTGCTGGTTCGCCAGCTGCAGCTTCGTCATGCTGGCCACGTGACCCGGAAGTGTCTTCGGACGGCGCCGGCTCACGGCCTCTGGAGCGAGATGAGCACGCAACCCTAGAGTCGGACACGACTGGCCCGTACGGGCAGGGGTACCTTTAACTTTACCTTTATCGATAAGAGCACAAAAAGACTGCTGCTGAATCAGACCAAAGGACTTTCTGGTCCAGCTTTCTGTGCCCACAATGAATGGGCAATCAGATGCCTCTGGGAAGCCCAAGCAGGGCATGAATCTATCCTGAATCTACATGTTGGAACACCTGGTTTATGAGGGACATTTCCAGAGTGCTCCCCTCCTAGCCCTGTTCTGGCTTACTTGAACTGCTCCCCCATTTTCAGGGAGAACAAAGATGAGCTGCTGGTTGCTCAGGTATGGCTTTGATGGACTCCACTTTCATCTATCTCTTCTCACCACCTCTCAGTCTTGAGTGACAGAAGAAGATCGTGGAGCGATGGAAGCTAAGTGTAGCTGGTAAACAACACTCCTGGGAAAGTGTGACTTTGCATTTGCCTTAACCGCACACATCCACCCAGATGGAAGAAATGAGTTGGGGACGACAGATCAAGGGCCAGCCATGCTCTCAGACAGGAGAGGCAGCAGAAAACACAAATGGGAGCAGCCAAAGTTTATGGGGTGTGCGGGTGGCTGTGCACATGGATGCAGCAGATGACTTTGGTAGGGAGTGAATGTATGTAGCCTTCTCATATATCTAAGGTACATTTGTCTTTGTACTTGTGTTTGGATGTGTGTGTTTGTAGCAGGGATGGGGTGGGGGGGAGATTCAGTTACCATTTAAAGGCAAACGGACCTGATTCATACTTTCTGAAACTGGGGCATGGCACCCCTTTGAAATCTGTATGCATTTGAATTCTGCAGCACAGCCCTCCAGCCAGGCAGTGTACACAAAGGAACATGCACTGGGATAACGCATGTGTTAGTGAAAATAACATACAAATATGCATTTGGGGGAGGGGGGTTGCCTTGCAATAATGTATCTGTTGGGGAAATTGCACATGAATATGTGCACGGTAGGAGAAGAAACTACAAAAAATGTGAGCAAATTTACACCAGACCCTTTTCTTGTAAAAAAATGAATGAATTCCAAACTGATGTAAACAGGTAGGGAGAGACCTGTCCTTAAGATAGGGGAAAGGAGACATGGGGAAAAAACCTGAAATTGACAGATTTGCCTTTCATATACAGATTGGTTGGTTGGTTGGTTTGTTATGTTGGTTGGTTGGTTGGTTGGTTGGTTGGTTGGTTGGTTTGTTATGTTGATTGGTTGGTTTGTTGGTTGGTTTGTGATGTTGATTGGTTGGTTGGTTTGTTGGTTGGTTTGTTATCTTGGTTGGTTGGTTGGTTGGTTGGTTTGTGATGTTGATTGGTTGGTTGGTTGGTTGGTTTGCTTGCTTGCTTGCTTATCACAGGCTCTTCCAGAGAGCAGTCATCCTGATTTGTTTGTGTAGTGCTTTAAAAGAGAATTAGACAAATTAATGGAGGATAAGACTGTCAGGGACATTTGTCTTTGTACTTGTATTTGGATGTGTGTGGGAGGCAGTGAAAGACAGGAGTGCCTGGCATGCTCTGGTCCATGGGGTCACGAAGAGTCAGACATGACTAAACGACTAAACAACAACAACAAGACTGTCAGACATTACCAACCCCAATGAGTATGTTCTACCTCCACTGCTGAAGGTAGGATGCTTCTGAATACTGAAGAGGCATCTGGTTGGCCATTATGAGAAGTCTGGACTAGATGGACCAGATGGCTGATCCACCAAGCTCTTTTGTGTTCTCAGTTGCTCAAGGTGGCACATACATGGTCCTTCACACACACACACACACACACACACACACACACACACACACACCGTGTTTCCTCCTTGCCACCACCCTGTTTAGGAAAGTGCTAATTCCATAAGTTAACCTTTAAATGAGAACTGGTTCGATTTTCTCATCTACCCGCTTGATCACGAACAAGGAATTCCTGGCTTTTAGCTTCTCCAAGCCTTGCAATATTACATTTAACTTCAGCAAACATTGGTGAGGTTTGAAACAAAGCAGGGGCTGAAGATCTCTTAGGAAACACCCGCTTTTGGTGTTCGCTGGGTGATAAAAACACCCTGATCTGCGAAGCAGGATTAACTAGCTTTCAAATGACCTCTTCCTGGTTGTTCTTCATGGGAGATCTGTTATCAGTTGCCCACCCTGGTATCAGTTGCCCACCCTGGTGCAAGGTAATCAAGCTTCTCCAGATTAATCCTGCCTAGTGGGAATGTTAAAAAATAATAATGGAGAGAACACATAATCCATGGGCAAGGGGAGGGGGAATGATAACAGCCCACATTGTGTTAAAAGGTCCTGTTGGAATCATCATCAAGAACATCACTGAAATAGACTTTGCACAAACACAGAAAAGGGAAAGGGGAATCACAGTATCAACAGGTAGCATCTGGAAACAGAAACAAAGAACAGAATACTAGCCTGTGTGGTTATTAGCAACTGTAACACTAGAAGACTATTATTCACTATAGATTGCTCTTGGAACAAGCAATATGTCTCCCCTTCCCTGCCCCTCCAACAGCATTATCTCAGCTGGTAGGCAAAAAGCCAAAGCTATCATTTCTTCTGCATTTATTAGCTTTCTGTAGAGTGCAGACAGATATATATTTGCAGGACTGAAAAATAGAGCAGTCCCTAATTCAAAGGCATTTATACTCTATATTCACTGCATTTATACTCTATATTCACAGGCATTCTCCCTTGACGGCTGCAAGTTCATGTGACAATTTGTGTATATTTTGTCTATTTACGTAATGCAATTTACATACTTGGCTTCCCTGTACAAAAACGTATTTTATTTTACAAACTCAGGCTTTTACATCATAAGATCTTTTAGTGCTTTGTAAGGAAGTTCTCCTAGTTTGTGACACCTTTCCTCTTGTCCTGACTGATGGTTGATTTATGCCATTTAGGAAGAGCAGGTGGAAGAGAAGTTCCCTTGTGCAAACAGAAATCCATGTACCAGTAGAAGCACTTCACTGGATACCATACCAGATGTCCAAAGAGGTATCAAATTGAGTTTGGTGATTATAAGACATGTATTCAAATGTACAAAGGGTGGTGAGATCTTTAGTACATTTCCAAGCACAATTCAAAGTGTTGGTGCTGACCTTTAAAGCCCTAAATGGCCTTGGCCCAGTATACTTGAAGGAGCATCTCCACCCCCATCATTCAACCCGGACACTGAGGTCTAGCTCCCAGGGCCTTCTGGTGGTTCCCTCACTGCGAGAAGTGAGGTTACAGGGAACCAGGCAGAGGGCCTTCTCAGTAGTGGCGCCCACCCTATGGAACACCTTCCCATCAGATGTCAAGGGAATAAATAACTATCTGACTTTTAGAAGACATCTGAAGGCAGCCCTGTTTAGGGAAGTTTTTAATGTTTGATGTTTTAGCGTATTTTTTATATTCTGTTGGCTAGCCACCGAGAGTGGCTGGGGAGGCCCAGTCAGATGGGCCGGGGTATAAGTTATAAATTATTATTATTATTATTATTATTATTATTATTATTATTATTATTATTATTATTATTATTATTATTCAGTGGAAACTGAGTAGTGGGTGGTGAAGGAAGGGTCCTGATTTGGCCAGCCCTGGTTGAAAAATCCTGATTTCACCACCTTTGTGGTTTGGTGGAGGCTTTGAACCTAAGCTTACTTGGCCTACCTTATAAAGAGAAGAGGTGTACCTAGGTTCCCTTGTGCAGCTGGCAAGGAGATGTATTGGTGCCTCTGATGCCAGGATAGACCATGGACAAGAAGCCAAGAAAGTTTGCTTTTCATAGCCTTTCATGCTCTGCCAATGATTTCCTCCATGGCCATCAGCTCTGCTCCATCTCCCCTCCTCCTCTTCAAGTCCATACGTCTGCCTTCCTTTCTGCCCCCTCCCTCTGTTTGCCACCTTTCCTTCTCCTCCTCCCTCTCTCCCTTTATACTCCTCCTGCAACTCTCAGTGTTGCAATGGCCCACACCAGTGGCCAGATTCCTCCGCTGAGGCTTGCAGGCCAGAGCTTGGGGAACGTCCTAGGAAATGCACAGAGAATTGGGCAGGTGGACTCTTAGTCACTCCAAACCAGAGTGGAGAGGGGTGATTTTTGTACGCACACAAACAAAGTCCTGTGCCCTTGGCAGGCGCCAATCTAACCAACCTCTAGGTATGCCCCTGATCAAGGGCCCTTGTAGGCTATGCCACACTGGCTGTACATTTGTGCAAAGTGTATACATTTGTACGGTTATGTAGTTGCAGGATAGTTATTATTAAAGATTTTCTTGTTTTACAGAAGTGTAATGTCTCTCATATTTTTTCCATGTAACATTTTTACAAATCCGTTTCATTTGTTGAGACATTAGGGGGAGAGAAGGGAAAAAAAGAAGGGGTGGAGGGAGGGAAGATGGGTGGGGGTGGGGTGGGGTGGCAATGTTTCTATTATGCTTAATATATGTAGGGTTTGGTGTCAGCGTTGCTTGTGCTGTTCACTTGTGTTCCTTTGGTGGTGAGAGAGGTTGGGGTTGGCCTAGGGCAGTGTTTCCCAACCGGTGTTCCGTGGCACATTAGTGTGCCGCGAGACGTTGCCTGGTGTGCCGCGGGAAAAATTAAAAAATTCGAAAGATATCCGGAGAGGCGGCCTTCAGGCGAGTTTTAATTTTAATTTTCCTTCTCCCACTTAATGCCCCACACTCGCCCGAGCAGCTTGCAGTCCTCGGTAACCACGGCGACCCGAGGGAGGGGAGGGAACAGGGAAGTCGAGGGCGGCGGCGAGCCGCGATGACGTCAGTGGGCCGCGCCGCCTCGCCCTGGCACAGTGTGAGAGCCCCGGCTAGTGGCGCGAGCTTCGGAATAAGTGGGATCCGCGTGTGCAAGACCGAGATCGCGGGTAAGGAGCTCAGCCCTGGGCAGGAGGAAGCGGGGCCGCGCGTGCGGGCCACATCCCCACGGAGAGCGAGCCTCCCCCGGCCCACCACTCCGGGCAGGTCCACTCGCATGAGGGGGCGGCGATGGCGACGGCCGGCAGCTTGCCTGCAATGCCATCCCTCGAGCAGGCGAGGAGCCCGGGGGCTACCAGATGCGAGTCCTCTTTCCCACCCTGCTCGGGAGTCCAGAGCACTTGGTCGCATTCAGGATCTAGAGTGGGGAAGCGGGGCTTGTGTCTGGGCTGGACACATTGGGCTGCCTGTGCCGCTCGACCTGCGGGGAGAAATCAGGGTGGGAGTCACGACCGTGAGGCAGGGCTGCCAAGTGTGGCAGAAGAGGACACGGCCGTCGCACCTGTCCTTAGGTAGGAGCTTCTTCCGTGTCGACCTGCTGCCCTAAAGTCTTGGCTTTTTTCTTGGCTTTTTGGCAGTTGGCACAGAAGGAAGGCAAGGGGGAGGGGAAAAAATTGAAACTTACACTTTCGTGCGTCCCTCCCGGCGTGACGCTGCGCGCTGACGTCACGGGGCTGTAATGGTGGTGTGCCTCGAGATTTTTTTCATGAAACAATTGTGCCTTTGCCCAAAAAAGGTTGGGAAACACTGGCCTAGGGTGTGGTTGTTTGTTTGTGATTGGCTGTGGTGATCTTTGTTTTCGTGTGTGAGTGGGGTGGGTGGGTGTTTTGGATCAGGTTAGCCATATTGATTTATATGCTGTTGGTGGATTATTGTCGTTGTTTTGTTGGGCTGTGTATGTGATAAAGGGGAGGTCTTCTTCTATTTGTCCCCGTGTCAGTTTCAGTTTATTGGTTAATTTTTCTAGTAGGGCTGTTTCCCATACTATTTGGTACCATTGGTCCATGCTTACTCCTGACAGGTCTCTCCAGTGTCTGGTTATGGTGTTTCTGGCTGCTGAAAGTAGGTGGGTTATGAGTTCTTTGTGGTGTAAATGGGCATTGTTGTCTTGGAAGATGTTTAGTTGATTTCACCAGCCACTCAGGGAGGCTTCCAGCACATATAAAAACATAATAGAACATCAAACATTAAAAACTTCCCGATATAGGGCTGCCTTCAGATGTTTTCCAGGGCAGCAGGACAAAGGCGCCTTTCACCCACATTGTGCATTACAGGTTCACTGCCTGCTTTACCTTCAGTAATCTTCCCGGATACTGCGTGGCCACTATTGAATTTCAGTCGACTTTCTGGAAGAGAACATTTTATTACCTTCCCAGTAACTGCTGGTTTCATTACTTTCCTAGTAGCTGATGACCTCATTCACCCACTGCTTCCACAGCCACCTCCACACTATTAAATGTCACAGTTTACCTTGGAGGTACTCTTGCACTCTGGGTTCTAAGCGGAAAGTTGCTGGTTTTTGTTTTTTTTGTTTTTGTTTTTTTTAATTACACGTATTTAAAATTGAAAGTGAGTCAGATTTAGTGCCCTTAGAAATAAAGACAAAAACTAAACACTCAGTATGAGTATGACAATTACAGTGGTACCTTGGTTCTCAAACGCCTTGGTACTCAAATGCTTTGGTTCTCAAATGCTGAAAACCCGGAAGTAAGTGTTCTGGTTTTCAAACGTTTTTCAGAAGCTGAATGTCCACTGCAGTTGTCAGCTATTGTTTCTGGGGCACCTGCACCAATCAGAAGCTGCACCTTGGCTTTTGAACATTTCGGACTTCCAGAACGGATTAAACGTGGCACTTTTGTTTTTACTATTTATTTTGCACTTTTGTTTTTGAGGCTTTTTCAGTTAATTTGTTTTTGTGGGTGTGGAACCCAGCTACTGAAGGACTGAATGTGTGACTGCGGAAATGGATAAAAGCCCTGCATCCAAACAATGACTATCATCAGTGCAGTTAAGGAAAAAATAATAATTTTAATTTTTATCATCTACAATACGGTCTTATTTATTTTATAGTACAGTACATTGATTACTGCTTTCATTTTATGGATCAATGGTCTTGTAGGATAGTAAAATTGATGTTAAATTGCTGCTTTAGGGGTTGTTTTCAAAGGTCTGGAACGGATTAATCCGTTTTGCATTACTTTCTATGGGAAAGCATGCCTTGGTTTTGGAACGCTTTGGTTTTGGAATGGACTTCCCGAATGGATTAAGTTTAAGAACCAAGGTACCACTGTGTAACAACAATGGCAACAATAGCAATGTGCTTAATTGGTTTATTTCGCTTGATACAAAACGCTTCTAAGCCATTTACATGCACTTGCGACACCCAACGACACTGAATGTTGGAAGACTCAGGACAGATAAAGGATATAGTACTTTTTCACGCAGCGCATAAACTATGGAACTTGCTTCCACATGAGGCAGTGATGGTTACCAACTTGGAAAGTTTTAAAAGAGGATGGGGGGGGGGGGGAATCATGGAGGAGAATGTTATTGATGGCTGCCAATTGTGATGGCTGGGCTCTGCCTACACAGCCAGAGGCAGTGATGCTTCTGAATTCCAGCAGCTGGAAACTGCAGGAAGGAAGAGCGGTCCTGTGCTCAGATCCTGCTTACAGGCTTCTCACAAGCATCTGGTAGGCTGCTGGACTAGATGGGCCATTGGCCTGATCCAGCAGGCTTTTCTTATGCTCTTATGTCTGCACAACTCATCATTTATGGAAGCCACTAAACTGTCTGTATGCTTTTTGTTGATTTTCCCCTTACCTGCCTGTCCTCACATACCTTCTCCTTATCTTGCCCTGCTCTGCTCTGCTCCGCCTTTCTGTAACTGGCCATCCTCTCTGTCCCCTACCCTCACCTTACAGTGTGCTACCTCCTTTTTGGACTTCTAAAATGCGGGGCATTTTAATGGAAGGCTGCATTCTCTCAGGGGCAGTCCGCTGGGGAACCTAGCTGGGGGTTGGCAGGGACAGCTTCAAAAATGGATGGGATTAGAGTCAAAAGTCAGCAGGGCACATGCACAGCTTCTCCTTCTACAGCTACCTGCTGCTACCTTCCCCCTTTCTTTCCAGCTGCATGAAACAAGGCTTCTTCTTCTTCTTCTTCTTCTTCTTCTTCTTCTTCTTCTTCTTCTTCTTCTTCTTATCACTCATAGGTAAGTAAGATTGTCATCCATAAACACGGTTTTAACAATGAGTCCGTAAGTGACTATTGAGCCTATTCTGGATCCACACATCCTTCCACGGTGGGGACATTGGTTTCCGGGCGGGAGCTGATCATGGTGTGGATTTGCCAAGCGTGCCTTCCTCCTAGCACGTTTCTCCCTTGAGTCCTGAGTTCGAGTGTCTTCAAAGCCCCCTGTCCTGGGGCCTCCAACTGCCTCTTCCGCCCCAATAATGCAAAGCCCCCTTTCATCACCAAAAGTCTCAAAGATGGAAGTCCTGACACATATCAAGGAGGGGAGGTGGTGAGAATATAAGGGGATAAGACTTCCATTAAAGTCTTGGACCCCTGAGGACATCTTGCCTTTTAAAAGGCATTTAATCTTTATAAATCATGCTCTCTTGACCATCCAATTGCTTTTGCTTCTTGGCCAGATTCCTACCATAGATGGCCAAGTTGATGCAAGGGGAAAGTATTGGGTAAGACTAAAAAGGCTCTCGAGATGGATCGCTACCAACAGAAAGGAAAGGTTAGGATCCATGAGAGGCCCGGGCTTTGAAAAACCCACTGAGTCCTTTCTTGTATCTGTAGGAATGAGTTTAAAGAAAGGGTGAGATGGCATTGGGAGTGACCATCTGCAACTGAGCAAGTCATTGCAGGACTCCCCCTCCTCACAAGTTTTTATTTTTATTTTTAAAATATTTTTTTGGTCTCTTGAAGCCTGTGAAGGAAAGGCTGGATGCCTTCCTAATGCACATGCTGTAGTTTAGCCAGGACATCTGGGGCCGATGCAGAAACTGCTGGGTGAGATGGACTGTGTTCCTAGGTAGTAAATAAGCCGAGATAGATGTGAGGGCCCCATCTGGCCTTCATCTGTTGCTCTCTCCAAAGCCCCAGGAGCCTTTGTGCCTCTGAGGCATCCCTGCCTGACCCCCTTATTATGATTTGTGATGAGAAGGAAGAAATTGGCTTCTCATGCATCCAGCCTTCGAGATAATTTAAAAAATAAATAAATGATTGGGAGAACTAACGTTCTGAAGCAAAATGGAACACAGCAAGATGGAGGGCTGGTTGGGGGGGGGGGCTCACATCCCAATAGCAATTTGGATCAGCCGGGTTGTGGTTTACCATTGAACTACTGTGAAAATGAGATGTGGGCTGAATTCAAGTCAGTTCACAATCAAACTGACCAAAATTCACACTTGTCCAGATTTTGCAATGCCATTGTGCAGCCAAGAAATGTGTGGGGAAATGCACACACTAGGCTAAAGCTTGCATAGGAATGCACGTATTGGTGAAAATAGCCTGCAAAAATACAATACATCTGGGGAAAACTGCTTTGCAAAAATGTGTATGTTAGGGGCAAATGCATAGAAAAATGAGAACACTGGGGCTAAATTGCTGGTGGAGTTTCTTGGGGAGAGTAAGGGGAAAAATGCAAACTGTTGTGCAATGTGGAGAACTGGACTGACTATGGGAAAAATGAGAAATGGAGAAAAACCAAAAGTGACACTCCTCGTTACTAGTAAGCACCATTTCACATGTCAGTCACTCAAGAGTTTAATAATAATAATAATAATAATAATAATAATAATAATAATAATAATAATAATTTATTATTTGTACCCCGCCCATCTGGCTGGGTTTCCCCAGCCACTCTGGGCGGCTTCCAACAAAGATAAAAAATACACTAAAATGTCACATATTAAAAACTTCCCTGAACAGGGCTGCCTTCAGATGTCTTCTGAATGTCAGGTAGTTGTTTATCGCTTTGACATCTGATGGGAGGGCGTTCCACAGGACGGGAGCCACTACCGAGAAGGCCCTCTGCCTGGTTCCCTGTAACTTGACCTCTCGCAGTGAGGGAACCGCCAGAAGGCCTTCGGAGCTGGACCTCAGAACGATGGGGGTGGAGACGCTCCTTCAGATATACTGGACCAAGGCCGTTTAGGGCTTTAAAGGTCAGCACCAACACTTTGAATTGTGCTCGGAAACTTACTGGGAGCCAATGTAGGTCTTTCAAGACCGGTGTTATATGGTCTCGGCGGCCGCTCCCAGTCACCAGTCTAGCTGCCGCATTCTGGATTAGTTGTAGTTTCCGGGTCACCTTCAAAGGTAGCCCCACGTAGAGCGCATTGCAGTAGTCCAAGCGGGAGATAACCAGCATGCACCACTCTGGCGAGACAGTCTGCAGGCAGATAGGGTCTCAGCCTACGTACCAGATGGAGCTGGTAAACAGCTGCCCTGGATACAGATTTTGCATATAATGGGCAAAATCCAAAGGAAGTTGAACACATGGAAATCACATTGTAATTGATGGCACTTCACTACTCAGTCAAAGGGCTTATGCCTGCCTAACTTTCTGTATTATGTATCATATTTATTAGAGCTATTCTGAAAAAAATTCACTGGGCTGTTGGCTTTTTGCAAACCTTTTCAGTGTCTCCCCTTTTTGGTGTTTTCTTGACCTTCATGTTCTCTTGCCCTCAGTGACATCACATACTAGAATCTGATTGGCTACATTCCATTGCTATGTCATCCCATTCGCCATGTGATTCCTGACAGCATGGGAGAGTTATCTGATGGCAGAGAAAGGACCAGTACTCTCCCTTCTCCCTTCCTCTGTTTGTCAACTTTGACAGGCCTTTTATTAATAGAGCTAATAACACTGTGACAATGCACGGGTACAAATCTGCAATGCTCATTCCATCAGTTCCACAGTACACCCTGCTGAGTTCAGTGATTTCAATAACTTTTTCAGCCACCTTCTTTGCCCTTCTGCACTGACATCATAAAATGCTCTTTGCATGTGTGAGGCATTATTATAGTCAGACCAACAATTAATGTTTTGCCAGATAGGCACATGAAGGAGCAGAAGCTCACAGAGCTATCCTGACAAAATTCCTAGAGAGAACTCTGTGAGATCGCTTTCTTTGTCTACCTCAGCAGGAAACTGTAACATGACATCCTCCCTTCTTTCTGGCTTATGCATTTCTGTATATATTACCTGGCTGGATAACTGCATGGCAAAACGGGGATAATTTTGAATTTAAAAGGATAGATGTGTTTCAGTTCTCATATCATTTTAGACAGTGTGAATTAGGCAGGTTCACCTTTAAATGCAAACCTTGTTGAATTTCTCTGCCATCCCTGCAGGACAATTTTGCATGGGTAGAGATGAATGAATAATAAAGTAAGATTAATTTTTTATTCATAAATATGTATTCTTCGATGCAAATATTTATACCTCCAGAAAAATAGTGTGGTGTATTAAGCTGGAGTAAAAAGGTAAAGGTAAAGGTACCCCTGCCCGTACGGGCCAGTCTTGACAGACTCTGCGCCCATCTCACTCAAGAGGCCAAGGGCCAGCGCTGTCCGGAGACACTTCCGGGTCACATGGACAGCATGACAAGCTGCATCTGGCGAGCCAGCGCAGCACACGGATCGCCGTTTACCTTCCCGCTAGGTTGGCAGGCGCTGGGACCGAACAACGGGAGCGCATCCCGCCGCGGGGATTCGAACCACCGACCTTTCAATCGGCAAGCCCTAGGCGCTGAGGCTTTTGCCCACAGCGCCACCCGCGTCCCTAAGCTGGAGTACTTACTTTAAAACTCTCTTACATGATTTGATGCACCTAATTTAGTTAATTCCACATCAGATAGATAGATGATAGATAGATAGATAGATAGGTAGATGATAGATAGATAGATAGATAGATAGATAGATAGATAGATAGATAGATAGACAGACAGACAGACAGACAAATGATAGAGTGAAAGAGAGATTTTAGAGTGAAAGAGAGATTTGGGAAAGTGTTGTTTGACTGATCAGCCAGCAGAGAGCAGCACTGTTTAGATTGGCATTCAACAAACAACTTCCAGGCCTTTTAATTTTTCGCATCATTATATGTGATATAACATGTTGCTAAATACATTAAACGAAACGCTTTCCTTTTTCCATTAGTCACTGCTGCTTGATGCCAACACATTCCACCATCATGCAAAAAATATGTGACATATATATTTGATTCCAATTTGTCATGTGTTTTGGGGCTGTAATATGGGGGGGGGGGAGGAACTCTTAAAATTCATCACAGATGTAGTAAGGATTTTTATAGAAGGAATTCAATTGATGTTCTGAAGAAGGGCATCCAGTCATTTAAATGTTTCTGTGCGACGTCTTGGAACGGTACTTGTCTTGAGCAACCCTCAGAAACTGTTTTATGCTAATGAAAATCCCTTCCCCTTTGGCAGTGACTTCTAATTGGTCAGGATGAGACAGTGTTTATCCTTTTTCATTTACATCACTATCCTGCATTGGGCTAGAGCTGGTGCAGCACAGTGGTGAGGAGACTGAGCTACTAATCAGGAAGTCCTGGATTCAAATCTCACCTCTGCCTTGGGCTCACTCTCAGGTTTTGTTCACATTGCAGTGGTACCTCGGGTTAAGTACTTAATTCGTTTTGGAGGTCCGTTCTTAACCTGAAACTGTTCTTAACCTGAGGTACCACTTTAGCTAATGGGGCCTCCCACTGCTGCCGCGCGATTTCTGTTCTCATCCTGAAGCAAAGTTCTTAACCCGAGGTACTATTTCTGGGTTAAAGATAAAGGAAAAGGGACCCCTGACCATTAGGTCCAATCGTGGCCGACTCTGGGCTTGCGAGCTCATCTCACTTTATTGGCTGAGGGAGCCGGCGTTTGTCCGCAGACAGCTTCTGGTGAACCAGAGCAGCGCATGGAAACACCATTTACCTTCCTGCCAGAGCGGTACCTATTCATCTACTTGCACTCTGATGTGCTTTCGAACTGCTAGGTTGGCAGGAGCAGGGATCGAGCAATGGGAGCTCACCCCGTCGCGGGGATTCGAACCGCCAACCTTCTGATCGGCAAGTCCTAGGCTCTGTGGTTTAACCCACAGTGCCACCCATGTCCCCCTGTTAGGATTACAGGTAGTTAATGCATTTAAAGCGCCCTGAAGATTTGAAAGCACTGTGGAAATGTGAAGTACGATTAGCAGGGCCAAGAGGGCGCTTACAAACTGCCACAGCCCTGGGAGGTATTTTAGAGATGAGAGGAGAAGGTGGACCAGCTGTACCACAGCCCACTTACTTAAGAAGTAAGTTCCCGCACCCATTTTACCACAAATGTATATCCAGATGGCTAAACAAGCCAAACTGAGTTGAAGTGTATTTATTCATTGCATTTATACATTGCCTGGGATGCGGGTGGCGCTGTGGGTTAAACCACGGAGCCTAGGACTTGCCGATCAGAAGGTCAGCGGTTCGAATCCCCGCAACAGGGTGAGCTCCCGTTGCTCATTCCCTGCTCCTGCCAACCTAGCAGTTCAAAAGCACGTCAAAGTGCAAGTAGATAAATAGGTACCACTCCAGGGGGGAGGTAAACGGTGTTTCCATGTGCTGCTCTGGTTCGCCAGAAGCCACATGACCCGGAAGCTGTACGCCGGCTTCCTCGGCCAATAAAGCGAGATGAGCGCCGCAACCCCAGAGTCGGTCATGACTGGACCTAATGGTCAGGGGTCCCTTTACTTTTACTTTTACCTTTACCTTTACCTTTACCTTTACCTTTACCTTTACCTTTCCTTCAAGAAGCTGAAGGCGGTGTTTGTATTTTATGCTCACAGCAACCCTGTGAGTTAGCTTAGGCTGAGAGTGGGTGGCTGGCCCAAGTGCAGCCGGGGAGCTTCATAGCTGGGCCCCCGTTTTCTCAAATGAAATACTTTCCAGTCTTCTGAACTTGTCCTCCTAATTGTCCAAGGAGAGTACAGATGGGTGAATATGTCAATTTCAGTTTCTATCCTATTTCTAATTTTTTCCAATCTTAAGTTCAAGTTTCCACATTTCCACATCAGTATGCAATTTTTATTTTAAAAAAGTACCCATCAAAATCAATCAGTGTTTTAATGTGGATTTCTCTTAAAGTGCACCCATTTGTATGCAATTTTGTCTAATATGCACATTTTTGCAAGGCAGTTTCCCCTAATTTATTGCCTTTTCAAATGTTCGTTTTTGTTTTTTTACTAACATGTGCATTTTTTATGCACAGTTTGCCCTCACATATGCTCTTTTTTTGGCTGAAAATCTGCATTGCAAAATTCAGAGAAGTGTGACGTTTAAAGAAAGACGGTGCTTTGATTCTTGCATTATTTTAGGAACTATGAATCTGGGAGTTTCTCCTTTAAATGCAGCCTGAATCCAGGTTCTCTCCAACCCCTGAAAGAGAGTAGCAACAATGAAGATGAGGCTTACGGAGCTTTGGACTTGCCTGAGGCAAAACTGAAGTAGATTCCTAGAGAAAGAAAATATTTATTCAGGAAAAAGGACATAAATACATGAAGGACACATGAAATAGCCAAAATCTAAGATCTGCCTTTCTTGGGTCACCAGTACCATACCAGGAGAGGTCAGGCACGTGGTAGTCATTCCATCAGTAAGTCAAAGCCTTTTCCTTTGAGAATTTTAATGGTTTTTAAAAAGCAGCTTTTATTAATTGTTTTTATCAGAGCTTCGGCTGGATTTTACAGCTCTCTTTTGCTTATAAGACCTTCAGATGACTTTCTAAATTACATTAGCCCATGTCCTCTTTCTATCCTTCTGCTGCTTTATCTCAATTTGGTGTGCTTTTCCCCCTTTTATTTTGCAACCTTTGAATATTTTCTAGAGGTGCAGGGCTTTAAAACGTCTTAGACAAATTAAAAAAACAAACAATATGGGCATATAAGCAGTTGGTGGAGACTTAAAAATAAATAAATTACTTAGACATTGTCCTAGGCTTGAAGTTGTAGACATGCTGGTGACAACAACTGCAGCTCTCAGACAGAGGTCTTACCCAACCCTAAGACCCTTTAAGTTGGATTTCGGAGTTGCAGGCAAAGCAAACATTGGGAGTTGCTTCAGGCAAAGCAAACATTCTACAACTTAGCTCTGGGCTCTTGTGATGTTATTAGAGGAACAGCCAAAGATCAGTGGGACAGCATCTTCTTCTTCTTCTTCTTCTTTTAATGATATTTATTAAAAGTTTAATAGTTACAAAAAAAGGGAAAAAAGAAAGACAATAAAAAATTACAATACATCAAAAATAAAAATAAAAACAGAAAACAATACAGAAAAACAATAAGAAAAACAAAAACACATCCAATATTTCCGTAACTTTACCTTTCATTTACTTGTTTCATCGACCTCACACCTCCCTTTTTTGTATTCTAGTTCAATTAACTATTTCAGCAAATCCTTTCCATCTTTCTCAATTTTTGTTCTATAATATATCTTAACACATTCTGACCTTAAATTTTACACTTTGGCCCATTGACAATCTATTTTTACTTAGTTCTTTATAACATTTCTGCTAAAACCATGTAGCTTCATTCCAGCATCCTTCTAACATTGGGACAGCATCTTCTTTGCATGCTAAAAATTCCAGGTTCATTCCCTGGAACCTTCAGGTAGGGTCTAATCACCAATTTAAACCTCTTTTGTTGACCACCAGCATTACACTTTCCATTTTTAAGTTGGGAATAGAGTACAATGGCTTTGTAAGCAAGCATTTTGGTTTCCCTGCGAATATCCCGGTCCTCAAACACTCTGCACTTCAATCGGGGGAAAGCCACACTCGCAGAGCTCAGGCAACAAAAGAGGTTTAAAGACTGTCTCAAGGCAAATCTAAAAAAATGTAGTATAAACACCAAAAATTGGGGAAATCTTGCCTGTGAGTGCTCCAATTGGAGAGCAGGCTTTACCAAAGGTGTCATGGGCTTTGAAGACACTCAAACTCAGGACGCAAGGGAGAAACGTGCTAAGAAGAAGGCATGTTTGGCAAATCCACACCGTGATCAACTCCCGCCCAGAACCCAATGTCCCCACTGTGGAAGGACGTGTGGATCCAGAATTGGCCTCCACAGTCACTTACGGACTCATTGTTAAAACCGTGTTTATGGAAGACAATCTTACTTGGCTATGAGTGATCGCCAAAAAAGAAGAAGAATCACCAATTAGTGTAGACAATACTGAGCTGGTTGGACCAATGGCCTGACTTGGTATAAAATAGCTTCTAATACTCCTATCTCATAAAATGAACACTTTTCCTGGTAGGAGTCAACCAAGCATTGCAAGAGTGTAGGGCAGCTTATTGTTGTTGCTGTTGCTGTTATTTTATTGTTATGTTTTATTTATACCCCACTGTAATGATTATAGGGGTTGCTCGTGCGTAAGTTGCCGCCACTCCTGGCTAGTGTGCCTGGTTAAGCCTTTTCTGTCTGGACAGCCCTTCACTTCGTGGCTGTTTCAGTCGCTAGCAGAATCCGTCAGTGGGCGTTTCTTAAACCTTTTCCAGCATAAAAGCTGTTTGACGCCCAGTCTCCTCCTACTCTCTCTGCGCGGAAGTCTTCTGCGCAGGGAGGGTGTGGGTAGCGGAGGACCCGTGCTCTCCCCGCTGGTCTCCGGCGAGGAGTCCTGGAGCCCCCTCGCCGATTCCCCCATCTGCCCCCCTTTATCCCTGGTGTTGCGCTGATTTCCTTCCCCAGCTGATGAGCTGCCTCTTTCCCTGCTGGGCCCTTCTCCAGCATTGCTTGGGAGCCTTGCCTCCGCCTCTGGCTCCGATGTCAGTTCCCTGACACCCACCCACTGGCTGGGTTTCCCCAGCCACACTGGATGGCTTATAGCATATATAAAACATAATAAAACATGACCCTATATCCTTCATATATATATAGTCCACATGTGCACACAAGGCACACAAGGCACATGGAATATAAGAGAGACCTCTGCATATAGGGCGGTATATAAATAATAATACAGTCATACCTCGGGTTACAGACACTTCAGGTTGCATTTTTTTGGGTTACGGACTACCAAAACCCGGAAGTACTGGAATGGGTTACTTCCTGGTTTTAGTGGTCGTGGATGCGCAGAAGCACTAAATCGTGCTTTGCGCATGTGCAGAAGTGCTGAATCACAACCCGTATCCCGCACGGATCACATTCACAACCTGAGCGTCCACTGTAATAATAGGGTGAGCCTGACAAAGCAACCAGTTTAGCATGGGTTTTTGTTTTTTTTAAGGATGGGATTCAACCCAGAGTATGAGACTGCTTAAAGGAGATACTACACCTAGCCCAATGGGCATGCTCCACAATTCCTTGCAAGCCCTCTAGAATGTTACAAAAAAGGACACTTCGACCAAACATCAAGAAGAGCTGTCTGAGGTTAAGAACTGTTTGACAGTGGAGCAGGCTTCCACCTTCCTTGGAGGTGTTTAAGCAGGGATTGAATGGTCATCTGTCATGGATGCTTCAGTTGAGATACCTGCATTGCAGGGGGTTGGACTAGATGACCCTCAGGGTCCCTTCCAACTCTACAATTCTATGATTCTATTTTTCTAAGCAGAAAGCTTTGATAGATGGAAAGAGAAGTGTGCTGTTGTTTTCCTTTCAGATGGTCAATGTGCCCCAAGGTAGACTATTATATATTTTTTTGCAGGCTATTAATTCTTATGGACCTGCTTGTATAGCCTGCACTGCCTGGAGTTTTGCTTTGGTCTTCAGATCCATGCCTGACAATGTTTGAGAACAGACAGGATTCTTTATCTTGGCTTAACTCTCAAGCCCCAAAGCAGCCCGTCGCGACTGCCAACTGAGAAATGACATAGCGCAAAGGCCACAAATGTGTCCAGAGAATCAAAAGTTGAGCGATGCTGTTAGGAAGTTATGTCATTCTAGCTTCCCACTGCAGAACACTTTCTGTATTATGGTTCTGGGCTTCTAACAGCTACATGGCCGACAAAGGATATACAACAGGTGCTGCTTTTCATGCCAGTGAAGTTCTGCACTTGTTGGGTTTCTGCTTATCTTTCAACTGTTAATGCACAGAAGTTCCTTCAGGAGAGGACTGGCTTCTCTTAATTCTCGTTCGAATAACTACATGCAAGGATTAGGAATGGAACAATGTGTCACTTCCAGTTTCTCATAAGTCCTCGTTTTTCCAATCTTAAGGTCACCTAATTTCCACACGAGTTTGCAATTTCTAAAAAAGTCCTCATGCATTTCCGTGCTTCTTTCTCCTAAGACACACATTTCTGTACACAATTTGATGAAACACATACATTTTGCAAGTAATTTTCCTACCCCTCCAGAGCAAGAGAAAACTCCATCTTCCATGTGACAGCCCTTGAGATATTTGAAGATGGCTATTGATCCCCTCCTTGCCAACAAAGGTCCGTATAGTTAAAGCCATGGTTTTCCCAGTAGTGATGTATGGAAGTGAGAGCTGGACCATAAAGAAGGCTGATCACCGAAGAATTGATGCTTTTGAATTATGGTGCTGGAGAAGACTCTTGAGAGTCCCATGGACTGCAAGAAGATCAAATGCATCCATTCTTAAGGAAATCAGCCCTGAGTGCTCACTGGAAGGACAGATCGTGAAGCTGAGGCTCCAGTACTTTGGCCACCTCATGAGAAGAGAAGACTCCCTGGAGAAGACACTGATGCTGGGAAAGATGGAGGGCACAAGGAGAAGGGGGCGACAGAGGATGCGATGGCTGGACAGTGTTCTCGAAGCTACCAGCATGAGTTTGACCAAACTGCGGGAGGCAGTGGGAGACAGGAGTGCCTGGCGTGCTCTGGTCCATGGGGTCATGAAGAGTCGGACACGACTAAATGACTAAACAACAACAACAACAAATTGATCCCCTCCCAGGTCTCTCCCCAGCAATACCTCCTCTCACTGGCCCGCCTTAAATGTTTTTGCCTGCCTATAAGTGTCATTGCCTGTGTGGAGGATAAAAAGAGGTGTACAAGGAAATGAAGGACTTGGTTCTCCACCTATTTTTGCTTCTGGCTTGTGGCCTGTGGCCCCTGAAAGGCCTCAGGATGAAAAAGGTCCCCCTCCTGGCATGTGTATTTATGGTATAACAAAGGGAAGGTACATAAAGGATTCCATAATCACATAATTAGGAAATCATTGATAAAATTATGGGGAAAATATAAAGATCTGTTAAAACAAAAAACACCATGGTGGTTGGCCCCAACGGAAGCGATTTCAATTAAAAGGATAAATATAGAAGGAAACTGGCCTACATACGGAGATCTGTTGATAGAAAGAGAAGGGAAACTAAAACTTAAGGATTATGGTGCGATAAGAGAATATGTTCATGATTGGCTGCAACATCATTGATTAAATGAGGTTTTTAAAGAAGATAATAAGAAAGGATTTGGTTATACCATATCTAGATTTCAAAGAGAAATTGTAGATGATAATAATCAACTCTTAAAGAAAATGTATGATTCATTGTTAGAATGGGAGACTAAAGAGGTCAATCTTTAATGATTAAATGGGCACAAGATATAGGACATAACTTACAAATGGAAGATTGGGGGGAATTTTGGAAAGTTAATTTAAAAATTTATTGATTGCATATTGCTATAGGGGAAATATATTTCTACCAATCCAAAGCAGAGGTTAAGAACAGAGGTCAAGGTGAACTAGGTATAAAATACGTGTGGTGTAGGTGGTGGAAGTCTTTTAAAATATTTTAAGCAAGATTTGTATTTTGTAACATGGAAATACATACTTGTGTGTAAGTACAAATTTGAAATTATTGTTTATGGTAAATATCTTTCTATTTTCTAACTTTTCTTTTTTTCTTCTTTTTTCCCCCTAAACATTGTTTTGCAATACATAAATAATTATATTCATATGCATATGTTTAAAATTTGTCTTTTATTTCTTTTTTTGCCATTCTTGTATTATTTAATAAAATTAAAAAATATTTTAAAAAACCCAAAGCAACCTGCAAGACACTGTGCCTCTCCTAGCAAAAGATGAGAGGAGGCCCCAGTTTGATAACAAACAGGCCTTGCTGGGGTCATCCTCACTCTTTGCAGTGGGATGGATTCTTGCCAGGTACTTTAGCCTGCTGGCTGACTGCTCCCCCAGACAAGCTGCTTGGGGGTCACATATGTGATGACATAATAGCATAGAGGAGGGAGCCTTCATCCCCTAAGCAGCTTGGCCAGGGAGGGTTCAGTCCCCGCAGGCAGAGGGGGAAAAACTGGCTATCACTGATCTGTGCAATTATGAAACCATTCAGTGGCACGTCATTAAGCCAATGGCTGAGTCAGAGTCCGGGGGGGGGGGGGGGGAGAAAGATTTTACACACATACAGAGGGAGATCAGAGACGGAGAGAGAGATTGAGGAATGTTCCTGGCACTGGACACAAGTTGGTGGTGTTGAAATTCCAGGAGGAAAAAGCCAAACGTCCAATCTGGAAAGTGCAAAATATGCAGAGAATACTGTTAATAAATCTGGGAGGGCATGCTAAATTAATTTAAAATTATACAGAGAGGGATATGGACTGTGCCACAGTGGAAAGTATGTGCTCGGTCACTCAAGATTCCTCGTGAGCAAACCATGTGCATGACATGTGGATGCCACCAATTCTCCAGCTGATTTTCATTGCCTAGATGGACAAACCGGGTCTCTTCCTCGTTGCATTCCTCCACATCTGTTGTGGAGAGGGTGCCTCACACAGCTGCCCAGGCTGAAGAACGGCGCACTGAAATGATGCTAGAGCTGCCAATTCACATTGGAGCCATCCGATCAGCAAAATTAAGCAGTATTGGTTGGAGCCAGTAAATGCCAGATCAAATCAATTTCCTCTTATGACCTAGTGTACTTGGACTTGCAAAAAGCTTTAGACAAAGTACCTCATCAAAGACTCCTGAGTAAGCTTAGCAGTCAAGGAATAAGTGGTGAGGTCCTCTTCTGGACCAGGAACTGGCTAAGAAGCAAAGAGTAGGAATTAATGGACAGTTTTCCAAATGAAGAAGTATAGAAAGTGAACTCCCCCAAGGATCAGTATTGGGATCGGAGCTTTTTAACTTGTCCGTAAACGATCTGGAGTTAGGAATGATCAATAAGGTAGCCAAGTTTGCTGGTGATACAAATTGCTGTTAAAATAAAGAGAGATTGTGAGGAACCCCAAAAGGACCTCTCCTAACCATGAATGGGTGATAAAAAAGGGTAGCCAAATGGCCAAATGAACAAATGTAAACAAGTATAAAGTGATGCATGTCACAGCAAAAACTTAATTTTGCATATATGCCTGTGTGGTCTGAACTGGTTTTGACTGACCAGGAAGGGGGTCATAGTAGATAGCTCCAGAAAGATGTTGACCTAGTGTGTGGCAACTGTTAAAAAAAGCCAAAATCTACACTGGGCATCATGTGGAAAGGAACTGAAAACAAAACTGTCCATATCATAATGCCATTATATAGATCGAAGGAGTACTGTGTACAGTTCTGCCACACCTCAAGGCAGATATCATAGGTTCAGAAGAGGGTTACCAAGACGATCAAAGGCATGGGGCAACTCCCCTATGGGGAGAGAGTGCCATGTTTGGGACTTCTTATTTTAGAGAAAAAGCAAGTAAGAGATGAGGTGATAGCAGTTTCTAAGATTATGCACAGCATGGAGAAAGTGGATGGGGAAAAGGGTTTTTTCTCTCTCATGAGACTAGAACTCATGGGCATCAAAGGAAACTGAATGTTGGAAGCCTGGGCATAATTGACTTCTAGGTGGAGTAAAGGGATTACAAGACGTTATTTAAGATTTTCTTTGCATATGTATTTGGTGCTCTTTCTGACTCTCTGCGGCTCTTATATGAGCCATTCAAAAAACCGGGTTTACTGGCAGAGTGATTATGCTAGCAGGAGGCTATAACATGGTTACAAGCGCTCAGAATGTGAGATTCCCAAACTCAAAACAGGACAGAATGTCAACTGGGAATCAATCCAGCTAAGTGATAGGAACAATATTCCCTGTGCCCACTCAATGAATGTGATGAGTTCAGTACCGAAGACACATGGAAAAATCGCAAACAAAACCAAATTCAGTCATAGTCTGTTGCAAATTAATCTCTCAGCAGTGTGTCAAGAATTCTTTCATTGGATTTACATGAAAATGGAAAAAATGCAGGACGCTCCAGCTGCTGGTGTGAAGTTTGTATAACCAAGCATGAAGTCTGCATAAACAGTAGTGTGCAAGGGCCATAGCTCAGTGGCAGAACATCTGCTTTGCATGCCGAAGGTCCCAGGTTCAGTCCCCAGCATCTCAAGGTAGGACTGAGAATGCATCCAGTCTGGAATTCTGGAGAGCTGCCGCCAGTCAGTGTAGCAGATGCGGGTGGCGCTGCAGTCTAAACCACTGAGCCTCTTGGGCTTGCTGATCAGAAGGTCATTGGTTCGAATCCCCGCCACGGGGTGAGATCCTGTTGCTCTGTCCCAGCTCCTGCCAACCTAGCAGTTCAAAAGCACACCAGTGCAAGTAGATAAATAGGTACTGCTCCGGCGGGAAGGTAAACATCGTTTTGTGCCCTCTGGTTTCCGTCATGGTGTTCCGTTGCACCAGAAGCGGTTTAGTCATGCTGGCCACTTGACCCAGAAAGCTGTCTGTGGACAAACACTGGCTCCCTCAGCCTGAAAACAAGATGAGCGCCACACCCCATTGACTGGACTTAACTGTCCAGGGGTCCTGTACCTTTTTTTTTTTTTAACCTTAGTCAGTGTAGTCAATACTGAGCTAGAATGAACAAAGGTCTGACTCAGTGTATTATTAATTAATTTATTAAGTTTCTATGCCACCCTTCATCCAAGGATGGCAGGGTGGTTTACAATACAAAAACACAAGAATACATTCCAGAGCAATGAACAAAAATTATATGTCCCTATAGTTGTAGTAGTAGTTGTAGTACAGTAGTAGTAGTAGTTGTTGTTGTTGTAATATCTAGATCTTATGGGAAAGCCACTTCCAACCTAGGGAGGAGGTGATGTTGCGGGATTCCCGCCCCCACACTCGTGCGGAGGCTGGCTCCCAGCCCCGCCGTGACCAGGGGAATCCTCTGCCATGTCACTCCCTGGCCAGCCAACCGGCTGGCTCAGGGGGTGTGGTTTGCTTGCCCCATTTAAGATGTAGATGAATGGGGGGAGCACCATCACCTCCCCCGGATAGTGAAGGGTAGTCTGGTAAAGGATTCTGGGGGGCGTGGCCCTGTCCAAAGCCTATGGAGGCCAGGGCCCAAGGCACGCCCCCGAGCGGTGACCCCGGGGGAGTTGATGTGCATCAGCAGGGCTCCCCCTGCTGGTGTTAACCCTTCCCGGCCTCTCAGGCAGACAGACTGAAGCCGGATAGTTGCCTAAGCCAATACTGCTCATCACCTGCAACCAATAAAGTTGTGGCCAATTTTAGCCCATTAACCTAAATAATGGCGTCCGGTGTCTTTATTTCTACTGGTGGGAGGGGGGAACTCGCCACACAAAGTGTAGCTCCAGTGGCATAGAACTGTCAGCATTTCACTCCTGCTGGATGTGTGATTGCTATATCACATGACAGTGTTTACTTTCTAGGCTTGGAAAGTGTGAGAACGGAAGTCAGTCTTACTCTCTTCCACTGTACTGTACTTTTGTACTTCTTCTTTCTCTCTCTCTCTCTCGGAGAAGTGAGAGAACGCCATGATTGCTTTATCCTGCATATATTGCTTAATAAATACTTAGAATACACACACTCACGCTCCACGATTGTTTCTGCTATACTCTGATGATAGAGCGTGCACATGTCTTTTGATATACGTCGCTGGTGCACACTGGGACTGATTTGTGAACGTCCCGGGCTGTGCTTCATCAGGAAGTCGCCCGGACAGGTCTGTCTCATTCCGGGGGCTGCTTGTGCCCCCCAGGCGTGTTCCGACAAGAACTTCATTACAGACTTTGCCAAGAATGCATGCTAACCTTGCTCTGCCTCCTGCGGGATAGTTACCCTCCCAAATATTTAGTACATAGAGACAGTCCAACCTAATGGGCTGGCAACTGCCATTCAAACACTGTACAGGATATTAGTTTCTAGCACCAGTTCAGATGCAGGTCCGGCATGCAATATCTGCATGTAGGTGGAAGTGGTAGGTTCACACGTAACTTCTTCCTCCCACCACCCATGTAGAACATACTAAGGTGTGCAAAGACACACACACACACACAAACAAACAAACAAACAAACAAACAAACACAGGTTCCACTTTTCTGAAAGCTCACTATGCAAAAATTCACTTCTCCAAACATGATGAATTAGTCTTTCAGGACTCACAGCTAAGATGGATACATGTGAAATTCTTTTCAAATGTTTGCATTGTTTTTAGATATGGAAGTGTTTTGAGGCTTTCCCGCGTTTTATGGTTCCGTTTTGTTTGTTTCATAAGTGCATGTTTTATCATGGCAACACACCCTGGAACCTTAAGGTAAAGGGAGGGTGTTGCTGTTGTTGTTTAGTCGTTTAGACGTGTCCGACTCTTCGTGACCCCATGGACCAGAGCACGCCAGGCACTCCTGTCTTCCACTGCCTCCCTCAGTTGGTAGCTTCAAGTTGGTAGCTTCAAGAACACTGTCCAACCATCTCGTCCTCTGTTGTCCCCTTCTCCTAGTGCCCTCAATCTTTCCCAACATCAGGGTCTTTTCCAGGGAGTCTTCTCTTCTCATGAGCTGGCCAAAGTATTGGAGCCTCAGCTTCACGATCTGTCCTTCCAGTGAGCACTCAGGGCTGATTTCCTTCAAAATGCATAGGTTTGATTGTATATTGTCTCCCTGCTTATTTAACTTATATGCAGAATTCATCATGCGTAAGGCTGGGCTGGATGAATCCCAAGCCAGAATTAAGATTGCTGGAAGAAATATCAACAACCTCAGATATGCAGATGACACAACCTTGATGGCAGAAACTGAGGAGGAATTAAAGGGAGGGTAAGAAATCTAAATCAACAAAAATGGGTGAGGCGTACAGCACAAACAACACAAAGTCTTGAGGCACCTCAGAGGTGGACAGCTTTATGACAGCAAGGGCTTTCATGGACTGTGGTCCGCTCCATCAGATGCATGAAGCGTTCTCCTGAGTGTGCTCATGGTTTGATCGCAGCATGGGGTGGAAGGATTGCATGTGAGATTTGCCCTTGGAGGAAAGAAATACTGGCAGCGGGGGACTCCTTGGCTTGTCAGTCCGTTCCTATCACTGAGGCTCCAATCTTGGAAGTTCTGAGACATTGTATGGCTTGTAAATCTCTATAAAAGAACTCCTGCCAAGGGTGGATTCATACCAATGTGTCCCTTTTATGAATGAGCCATGTGCAAATAACAAATGCATGAGAAACCACACTTCCTGTTGCATAAGTTAACATTTTTCCCTGATCTTCCCTGTTGAATTCTTTATGAGGGTATGACCTCATGCCGAACAAACAGCTAGGCTTGCCTGCTAACTAATGCATGCTGTCTAGATGGGGAGATCATGAAGCATGGACGCTGTAGCTCAGAGGTGCGGCACAGACTTCGGTTACAGAAAGTTGGGGAAGCCAATCCGGATCTGATCATCTCTAGTTAGAAGGATCTGTGGCTGTAAATCTGGGACAGATTTCTTCATACCCTGTTCAAGTAGAAAGAAAGCACCCATCCAACTAGACCAATGAACAGACTCAGCATAAGGTAGCATCACATTTTCATGATATACATTGAGCAACATGGTTTACAGCTTTGAAAGTAAGAGACTCACTGACAACCCCTAGGAAACCCAAAGCCTTTAACTAGGGATGGATGTACACCCAGGAAAAAACCACTATAAATAGATCAGAAATTCAATTGGTTTTTTTGACTATTGTAGCTGAGTCCTAGGAAACTTTCTTCTTCTTCTTCTTCTTCTTCTTCTTCTTCTTCTTCTTCTCCTCCTCCTCCTCCTCCTCCTCCTCCTCCTCCTCCTCCTATCACTTGTGGCCAAGTAAGATTGTCTTCCATGATCACAGTTTTAACAGTGAGTCCGTAAGTGACCTTGAAGGCCAGTTCTGGATCCACATGTCCTTCCATGGTGGGAACATAGGTTTGTGGGCGGGAGTTGATCACGGTGAGGGTTTGCCAAGCGTGCCTTCCTTTCATCCTGAGTTTGAGCTTCTTCAAAACCCATGGCACATTTGGTAAAGGCTGTTCTCCAGTTGGAGTGCTCGCAGGCCAGTGTTTCCCAGTTGTTGGTGTTTATACTAATTTTTTTTAGATTTGCCTTGAGAGAGTCTTTAAACCTCTTTTGTTGATCACTAGCATTAAGCTTTCCATTTTTAAGTTCGGAATAGAGTAGTTGCTTTTGAAGACATTAATCAGGCATCTGCACAATATGACCAGTCCAACAAAGCTGATGTTGAAGAGCCCTAGCAATAATGGGAATGGAGGTCCCAAGAAAGCAGACTACAGTGGTGCCTCGCAAGATGAAATTAATTCATTCTGCGAGTTTTTTCGTCTTGCGAATTTTTCATCTTGTGAAGCAAGCCCATAGGAATGCATTGAAAATCAATTAATGCATTCCTATGGTCAAAAAAAGTCCAAACAAAGCCAAATTTGGTACAAAAAGAGTTTATTAAGTGCTCTTTAAAGTCACACATACTGTAAAGAGCATTTCAAAAACTGAAGGAACAATAATTTAAGTTTCTAGACATGACAGGAAAGCATTTAAAAATCACCAAAGTGTACTGTACATACATTTTCTAAGACTCTGGGGGACAACTCGAAGAAGGTTCCTCTTCCACTCTTTGCTTCTTGCTGAAGAACATTCCAAACACCCCAACCCAAAATCCAAAAACCCACAAAAAAAGTTTTAAAAGTTTAACTTACCAAATGGCTGCAAAAGAAGTTTTGGAAAAGCTTCAAAAATCACCAAAGTCTTCAAAAACCTCAAAAAAAGGCTACCACACCGCATTCTATGAGTTGCTCCTCGAAGTCAAGTCGCAACTGCACCTCTTCAAGCAATGCACCCTGGGTATTAACGGTTTTAAGAAAAAGGAAACAAACTTGCAAGACGTTTTCGTCTTGCGAAGCAAGCCCATAGGGAAATTCGTCTTGCGAAACAACTCAAAAAACCAAAAAGCCTTTCGTCTTGCGAGTTTTTCGTCTTGCGAGGCATTCGTCTTGCGAGGCATTCGTCTTGCGAGGTACCACTGTAATTTATTTTTGTATGTTACAACAGCCGCTAGAACTTTATATGTACAGAAGTGGAAAGAAGGGTCACCAACCAAGGAAGAATGGCTTATAAAACTGATGGACTATGCTGAAATAGTGAAGTTGACTGCTAAATTAAGAGGACATAATGATGAAACATTTAAGGAGCAATGGAGACCATTGATGGATTACCTATCAAACTGTCACCCATACATGAAGTTGCAGGCAGGATATAAAGTATAAATGATTTGGGGTTTAGACAATAAAAACATATGTGTTATATGGCAGCTAATAAAAAGGAGTAAAACAAACATCAGGAAAAATAGGGTGGAGATTCAAGAAGAAACTACTCATGTTTTTTAAAAATTGTATATGATGATAAATGTTTTGAAATATTTTTGGAGAATGAATAAAAAAGTACCGGTATACGGGGGGGAGAACATAAGGGATGCTTGAATGTTGGCATTCTGGTACAGAAGCTCCCTTGGGAATCATTGTACACAGCAATGTTTAATTAAAGGTAAAGGTAAAGGTAAAGGGACCCCTGACCATTAGGTCCAGTCACGGACAACTCTGGGGTTGTGGCGGTCATCTCTCTTCATTGGCCGAGGGAGCCGGCGTACAGCTTCTGGGTCATGTGGCCAGCATGACTAAGCTGCTTCTGGCGAACCAGAGCAGCACACGGAAACGCCATTTACCTTCCCACCGGAGCGGTACCTATTTATCTACTTGCACTGGACATGCTTTTGAACTGCTAGGTTGGCAGGAGCAGGGACCAAGCAACAGAAGCTCACCCCGTCGGGGGGATTCGAACTGCCAACCTTCTGTTAGCCCAAGATTTCTTATCAAGGATAAACACCCCAAAGAGCCACTTTTCACATTATTTCCCTTTTTGATGGATTTTTATAAAAATGTATGCCTTGATTTTTACCCTCGGCAACAGAGTTGCTCAAAGGATTAAAAAAACAAAACAAACCGTCACCCTAATTCTAACCAATAAGCAATAGCAGTCAGCATGGGAGTTGAGATCCCATGACCTTCCAGCACTGCTATTGCTGTGGCTGACCAGGAAGGAGATGGAGAGTGAGACCAGCATGGAACAAACAGAATGTAAGTCCTGAGAGGCTCATTGGCTCATTTTTTCTTATGCCCAAAAAGTAATAATAATGTTTAAGCAGGTTTTTTTGGTGTATTGGATAGATAAATTTGATCCCCTCCCACTGTCTCTGTTTTATCTGTTGTACGTGTCTCAGAGGTGTGTGTGTGTGCGTGTGTGCATGTGTGTGTGTTTTTGTGTCTGTGTGTGCGCGCGTGCTGAATATTCTACCTGGTTTCCAATATTCTTTGCTGCCTTCACTGGTATGTAAGTATAAGAATGCTGGGATATAAATATCTGCATTAAATATAAAAAGATGCAGTGGTACCTCGGGTTAAGTACTTAATTCGCTCCGGAGGTCCGTTCTTAACCTGAAACTGTTCTTAACCTGAAGCACCACTTTAGCTAATGGGGCCTCCTGCTGCCGCTGCGCCGCCGGAGCACAATTTCATCCTGAAGCAAAGTTCTTAACCCGAGGTACTATTTCTGGGTTAGCGTATGTAACCTGAAGTGTATGTAACCCGAGGTACCACTGTAATAGCAAAGCAAGGAAACATCAGCAAAAAATATAAAAATGCCAAATAAGATGGGTCAAGTATAATATTATGTTTTGTAAGGAAGGGGACCAATGTTATTGCCAGAGCACATGCTCTGCATGTAGAACGTCCCAGGCTGGATTCAGACCCTGGTGAATCCAGAAATATGGGCTCAGATGGCTGGTAAAGTCTCTCTCCAGGCCTGGCAAGAGGAGGGATCAAGAGATGTTGCTGTACTGGACCCAGAGGCAGCAGAGACCCAATTCTCAGATTTTTGTGTGTAACGAAATTAATAGACTCCAGCCCTTGTAGAATGAGAGATACAAAGAAAATGTTCAAGCGACACACTAATCAATTGCAAATGCTGCTCCCGCCTTTCTGCGTTTTTGGCCAATGAGTGAAGTCGTGGTTTGATTGATGAGCACTATAGAAAATATTAGAGTCACACATCCATCAGTTCAGTATCGCCTACTCTGAAGGGCAGCACCTTTCCAGGATTTCAGACAGGGAATTTTTTCCCCAGTTCTTTCTGGAGATGCCAGAGCTGGAACCTTCTGCATGCAAGGCAGATGCTCTACCGCCTATGGCCCTTCCCCACGTGCAGACCCACCAAGCAACTTTCATCATTGGAAATCAAAAGCTAGCCTTCACACACGGACACCCAAGCACACACCCCACCATGTCTGCTTGCCGTACAGAAAAAGAAAAGGGAAGAAAAAACTGGTGCAGTAAACCTCATGAATTACACAGTGTTCTCCCTGGAAAACAGAATTGCATAATATGTTGTTATACTACTGCACGTAGTAAAAATCATTCTTAGGTTGCGGAGCCAGAAAAAACAAGACATGAAAGGACAAACTGACTAGAAGTTCGCCGCTTTGGACCAGAGAAGGGTATCTGGCAAGATCCCGTTGCTTTTAGTCCATGTGTTTTTCATTTGATTTAGTTCATGTAAGGTTCTTTCAAGGGACATGATTGAAAACGCAACGGAGCTCTGTAGGAATCGGAGCTGTGTGAGTTTGAGAAACTCACTGGGCCAATCAGCTTGTTTTTTCCACTAAATCTAAAAGGCTTGAAAGCTTACACTTCATTATGATGAATATTTGGGGAGTGGGGTTATGAAGCATTTTATGCAAGCAAGTGAGCATGTGAGGACATGGATAACACAGTTTTAGTCCCTTCCTATGTTCTCCTTGTTATCTTTCTTCTCTTCAACCAAGACAAGTCCATTAAAGGGGGGGGGGGGCGAGAAGCATTTGGAGATGTTCCATCAAGCTTTCTGTTGTTTCTTCACTTTTTTACATTTCCATGATAAGATCACTGAGATGGGTCCCTTCCAACTTTGCAATTCTTGACTCTATGGTTCTATATATGCAGCTGGAAGGGACCTCAAACATTTCCAAAGCATTGTGCATTCTCCACCAATGACTGACCACCTTGAATAGCATCCAAGGGTAGAAATAATAGGATCATAAAACTGTAGCGTTGGAAGATACCACAAGGATCATCTATGCAATGCAGGAATCTTTTGCCTGACATGGGACTCAAACCCACGTCCCTGAGATTAAAAGTCCCGTGCTCTACCTACTGAGCTATTTTAGCTGTCTACCTCAAGGGCAAGTTGGCAGTGCCTCTGGCATTAAGCAGAGGAGAGAGGGTTTTGGTGGAGATGTGGGAGGGTTGCCCATACCTTTCTCATCTACTATAATAGCCCCTAGCACATCCTCTGAATGCATAAGTATGGATAAGTAGGGGAAGTTGGGAGGGAAAGGGCAAGCTGCTGACTATACTGGAATATTCTCCATGCTCTAAGTGTCTATATGTGTCTATATGTACAGCTAAACCAAATTGTATTAATCAAGGTTAGGTAATTATTATTATTTATTATATATATATATATATATAGGGCGCGGGTGGCGCTGTTCGTAAAAGCCTCAGCGCCTAGGGCTTGCCGATCGAAAGGTTGGCAGTTCGAATCCCCGCGGCGGGGTGCGCTCCCGTCGTTTGGTCCCAGCGCCTGCCAACCTAGCAGTTCGAAAGGACTCCCGGGTGCAAGTAGATAAATAGGTACCGCTTACTAGCGGGAAGGTAAACGGTGTTTCCGTGTGCAGCTCTGGCTCACCAGAGCAGCGATGTCATGCTGGCCACGTGACCCGGAAGTGTCTCCGGACAGTGCTGGCCCCCGGCCTCTTGAGTGAGATGGGCACACAACCCTAGAGTCTGTCAAGACTGGCCCGTACGGGCAGGGGTACCTTTACCTTTATATATCTATATCTATATCTATATCTATATCATCTATATCTATATCTATATCTATATCTATATCTATATCTATATCTATATCTATATCTATATCTATGTCTATATCTATATCTATATCTATATCTATATCTATATCTACATCTATATCTATAGTTAAATACAATGATATATGAACATGGGAAGCTGACTTAGTAGAATGATCTCATTGGACCTGTCTCAGTAGATCATTAGTATCTGTAATTCACTGGTAGCAGCTCTCCAGCATTTCAGAGGAGATGCCAGGGACTGAACCTGGGACCTTCTGCATGCAAGGCAGATACTCTACCACTGAGCTACATTCCTTCCCCATCCTTGCAAGGAGCCCAGAGCTGCAAACATACAAATGAAAAACACCTAAAAACAATTCCAGTACAGATCCGGACTGGGAAAGGTCGCTACTTAAAAGGCTTCTTTGATGAGGAAGGTCAACAGACCACAGAGACAGCACCTTTCTAATATTTAACGGGAAGGAATTCCAAAGGGTAAGTGCCATGCCACTAAAGGTTGAATTCTTATACAGTAGAACCTCGGTTTACGTTACCTTCGGGTAACGTGAACTTCGGGTAGCGAAAGCGGCAAACCCGGAAATATATTTCCGGGTTTCGCCACTCACGCATGCACAGAAGCGCTTTTCATGCTGCGCACATGAGCAGAAGTGCTTTTTCGCTCTGCGCGTGCTCGTGCACAGAAGTGGCACCTCCGGTTGCGGAAACCTAGGGATCCGACCGGAGCTCTGGAATGGATCCTGTCCGCAACCGGAGGTACCACTGTATTAGGGGAACAGACCTCCTGATGAGATGGCATCTGTAGGAGGCCCTCACTTGCAGATGTAATGCGTAGCCTAGTGTAATGCATAGCCATGTGCAAAAAAGAATGATCTTGCTGGAGTTAAACACACTCACTTCCCATTGATTTCAGTAGGTGAGTTAGTCACAGGAATGTCAGATCACTGGCCCACCAGCAGACTGGCAGAGAATCTCCCAGGTTTCAGAAAGGAGTCCTTCTCAGCCCTACTGGGAGATATCAAAAATTGAACTGGGGAGCTTATTTATGGTCAAACCATGGAGCTAGGCGCTTCCACTGATTTTAGTGGAGGAGTTAAGCACACGCTCAACACTCTTCCAATGGGACTAACAGAATTAGCAAATACTGAATCACGCCCTAGATATTCCGGCCGCGGGATGAAGATGATGCATAGAATCTTCAAATCAACCATTCACTCATTCCCCACTCCATTGTCAAAGCAATGATTCTTCAACATCAACTTGCTGGGCTGTTCATGTTGTGCAGATGCCTGATTATCGTCTTCCAAAGCAACTACTTTATTACGAACTTTAAAATGCAAAGTGTATTGCTTGTGGTCAACAAAAGAGGTCTGAAGACTCTCTCAAGGCAAATCTAAAAAAAATATAATGGAGTATAAACACCAACAACTGGGAAACACTGGCCTGCAAACGCTCCGATTGGAGAACAGCCTTTACCAAAGGTGACATGGGCTTTGAAGACGCTCGAACTCAGGACAAAAGGGAGAAATGTGCTAAGAAGAAGAGTTTGGATTTGATATCCCGCTTTATCACTACCCAAAGGAGTCTCAAAGCGGCTAACATTCTCCTTTCCTTTCCTCCCCCACAACAAACACTCTGTGAGGTGAGTGGGGCTGAGAGACTTCAAAGAAGTGTGACTGGCCCAAGGTCACCCAGCAGCTGCAGGTGGAAGAGCGGAGACGCGAACCCAGTTCCCCTGATTACGAGTCTACTGCTCTTAACCACTGCACCACACTGGCTAAGAGGAAGGCACGCTTGGCAAACCCTCACCGTGATCAACTCCCTCCTGGAAACCTATGTCCCCACTGTGGAATGACATGTGGATCCAGAATTGGCCTCCACAGTCACTTACGGACTCACTGTTAAGACTGTGTTCATGGAAGACAATCTTACTCGGCTACGAGTGATCGCCAAAGAAGACTCCAGTTAGAACATGCAAAACGGACCTCCCTCCTTTGTGAGCACATGACCCAAGCGCCCCATATGGTTTGGATGAAAGCAGTCACAAATAATCCTTTGTTGCTTGTTTCTGAAGAGGATCCAGTAGCCTGTGTCGGTTCCGCCACACATTTCTTATTAGACAAGCAACCATCAGTTAAGTCTGTGCAACAAAATGCATCATTTAGAGGTGACACTGTATTAGAACATTCTGAATTCCCAAAAGTCCAGTAGCTCACATCCTAGCAGGACAGCTTGGATAAGGAAGCAATCGCTGGCTTGAGTGTATTTTATTATACTGCAGTTAGCAACAGTTTTGGATTAAACCTTTCTGTAAATATTATAAACCTACTTGTTGAAAATTAATAGAGTTATCCCAAAGGGGTTATTGCTGTCTATCCATCATGTGCAGTTAATTCCAAGTGTTATTTCATATTTTCACCACTGTGTGGATGGATAGATCTTCTTCTTCTTTTCTTTCTTTTTGGTCTGTCAACAAATGATTTGTTATTTTGTTTACATTTTTCAACTTGGAAGAGAAGCTAGAATGAACAAATAGAAAGCGAGTTATTTGGTGAGAAGACAAAAACATGCTTCGTGGTGTTATACCAGCAATACATGAAGTGTAAAATACTAACTCTCTTCAACCAACAGGGTTTCTCCCTCCCCCCTTAATTAATATACAGTGGTACCTCGGGTTACAGACGCTTCAGGTTAAGGACTCCGCTAACCCAGAAATAGTACCTCGGGTTAAGAACTTTGCTCAGGATGAAAACAGAAATCGTGCCATCATGGTGCGGTGGCAGCGGGAGGCCCCATTAGCTAAAGTGATACCTCAGGTTAAGAACAGTTTCAGGTTAAGAACGGACCTCCAGAATGAATTAAGTTCTTAACCCGAGGTGCCACTGTACAATGTAAAATTGTAATGAAAGGAATTAAAAAAGAAATGCCTTGCAGGAAAATCATGAGAAAATTTAACTATCTGCATTACGCAACATTTGCTTGTTAGCCTCAGTTGCCATTTTAAAATTGGAAAATATTTAATTCAGTGGAAATGTAAATTTGTGCTAACTTCCTGGAATAAGTATACATTCTTTAGAGTAGATGCATGTGATACTCATTGAAGCATATAGGAAACTACTAAAATATTTTTTTTCCTGGGCATGGCAATAAAACCTCTACCATGGATTGGTTGCACTGCAGTGATGTCATGGAATATTCATGAATAGTCTGCCGTTTGGGTGGAGAACTGGACCCTCCCAGTGGGCCAGATCTTGACCTCCCCCAATCCCCAGGGTCAGCTTTGTCAGGTTGGTGGAGCCACCCACCAGCCAACTGCCCAAGGTCATAAGTGTTGGAGTTTAGTAAATATATTGCAGTGTGGTGCAGAAAGAAATAACCTGGTAAGACTGATGGCTGAAAGGATAAAGAAAACAGAAGGTTTATTATGCATGGCAAACAAGGGCTTCACGTGTCTCCAAAATGGAGTCACAAAGGGGTAAACTCATACTGCAGCTCCCTCGAACAAGCTGAAGTTGGAGAAGAAGCAGGAAAGAAATAAAACTCTGAAAGAGAGTAATCTACTTTACCAACAAATAGTTACTAAAAGAGAAGGAATCGGGGAGGAGGAAGAACAGGTGTCTGTCGCCGCCACCTCCAACCTGCTTCAGGCAACCTATTGCAAGTGTTGTTGGTTTATTCTCAACAGCATCAAGTAATCCATTTTTTGCCAGGACAGATGCATGCAAGCCTGACCACAGGGCTTGACTGCTTTGCACTGTAAAGCACTGAAACAGTCTCATGGGTTTGGAGGTGGGACTAGTTAGGCCTGTTGGTCAGAGGCCACCCACCCCTGGGGTAGGGCATTCTAAGCACTTACAGCCAAGCCCACAAAGATTCCTCCTTCAGGCCTCTGGTGTAGTGGTTAAGAGCAGTAGACTCGTAATCTGGTGAACCAGGTTCACGTCCCCGCTCCTCCACATGCAGCTGCTGGGTGACCTTGGGCTAGTCACACTTCTCTGAAGTCTCTCAGCCTCACTCACCTCACAGAGTATTTATTGTGGGGGAGGAAGGGAAAAGAGAATGTTAGCTGCTTTGAGACTCCTTCGGGTAGTGATATAGCGGGATATCAAATCCAAACTCTTCTTCTTCTCTCCATTCAATACATGAAAGATGGAAATGAAGGCCGAAGGGACAGGGATGCTGGGAGTAGGGTTAGGATGCCTTCAAGACACAGGGAATATTGTGTTAGTTTTCCTGGTTACAATGCTAGGACTTGTGTCCTGTTTTCTAAGTCTCCTTTTGCAGTGCAGTACATGACCTGACCATTAGGTCCTGCAGGAGCGGTACCTATTTATCTACTTGCACTTTGACGTGCTTTCGAACTGCTAGGTTAGCAGGAGCTAGGTTGGCAGGAGCAGGGGATTTGAACCGCCGACCTTCCAATTGGCAAGTCCTAGGCTCTGTGGTTTAACCCACAGCGCCACCCGCATCCTAAGTGCAGTACATACCTGTTGTGTTATGCAAAGGTGGCTTTTTGACCAATATACCGGCATGTCATGCTAAATTTCCTTCACATGCATGGGCATGGTGTGATCAGGGGTGTAGAAAGGGGGGGCAGACCTCACTGAGGGGAGTGACATTGGGCGCGCCACCTGCCCGTGCCACCCAAGCCTGCCCCAAGCTGTTGGGGTAAGCGGGGAGCTGCGCCACTTTGCTGGCGGCATTCAACCCTTCCCCCTTCGTTTTGACAGCTTGGAGGAGGCTTGGGAGTTGCGGGTGGGCGGCATGCCGAATATCCACCATGGGCGGCTCGCTCCGCCCCCATGGATGGCTCACTCCACCCCACAGCTGCAAGGCGCGCACACTGCTCTGGGAACCCGAGCGGCTATCCTGTGCCTGGGAGGGCACCCTCAGGAGGGTGCCCACCCTGGGCAGCATGGACATATGCTCCACCACTGGGCATAGTTGTCAACATTTCCCTTTTTTAAAGGGAAATTCCCTTACTCCGAATAGGATTCCTCGCAAGAAAAGGGAAAAGTTGACATCTATGCCGCTGGGTGTGACACAGCAACAACCCATTCTGCACCTGTGTAATTCTGTTTCCCCATGATTTGCCCCGTGAAAACAGCAGGAAAGGATTGTATGTTGGTCTCTTTTCTCACAGGTTTTGACTCTTTACTTCCACTGTTTCCCAGGTTAAAGAGAGTGCAAACAAATAACATAGAAATCAGCACAAAACATGCAGTAAAATCCATTAGTTTTCCAGAAGTGGCTTCTACGTCATGTGAAAGCTCAACTATAATTAACTGTTAGGTCCACAGAGTTTCCCAAACTTGGGTCTTGAGCTGTTTTTGGACTGCGATTCCCATCATCCCTGACCACTGGTCCTGCTAGCTAGGGATCATGGGAGTTGTAGTCCAAGAATAACTGGGAAAACTGCTGCTAGCCGTGATGGCCTATGCTCTGCCTCCATGTTCAGAGGCAGCAATGCTTCTGAATACTAGTTTCTGGAAACCACAGGGAGAGGAGAGTACTTTTGTGCTCAAGTCCTACTTGAGGACTTTCCACTGGCATTGGGGGGGGGGGGCGTTGTAAGAACAGGATACTGGACTAGATGGGCCACTGGCCTGATTCAGCAGGCTCTTCTTATGTTCTTATGAAATATCAGGAAAAGGAAATGAACTGTCATGGAATTCTACTCAATATTGATCCAGAGTAGTTAGCGGAGTAACAACAATGTATAGGTACCCCTGCCCGTACGGGCCAGTCTTGCCAGACTCTAGGGTTGTGCGCCCATCTCACTTAAGAGGCCGGGGGCCAGCGCTGTCCAGAGACACTTCCGGGTCACGTGGCCAGCGTGACAAAGCCGCATCTGGCGAGCCAGCGCAGCACACAGAAACACCGTTTACCTTCCCTATTTATCTACTTGCACCTGGAGGTGCTTTCAAACTGCTAGGTTGGCAGGCGCTGGGACTGAGCAACGGGACCGCACCCCGCTGCGGGGATTCGAACCGCCAACCTTTCGATCGGCAAGCCCTTGGCGCTGAGGCTTTTACCCACAGCGCCACCAGCGTCCCAACAACAATGTATAGTTAGCAAGTAATGTATAGTTATGTGTATGTGCAATGTATAGTTAGCAAGTATAAGTAACAACTTAAATATGTTGAAGGATTCCCCCAAAATAGACCAGAGGCAATTGTATTTCATCCAGCAGAGCTTTACTGCTCCTGAAGGCAAATGAGCATAATGGTCACAAATCCAATACATTCAGGCACTGAATTTATTGGCACTGTCCATAAAAAAATCCAGTTGCAGCAGACTTAAACTTGCAAAAACTTATAATAACCCTAAAACTTAACACTACATATAGAACACCACGCCAGATAGATAGAAAGAGAGACAGAAAGAGAGAGGGTGAAACCCAGGCTCCTTCTGGCCCTACTTTTATGGTCAGCATGACCTTGACTGAAAGAGATAAGAGAACCAGTTGGAACCAACTGTACTCAGCTTCTCTGAAGGAATAACCCAAACATCATGAACCTTCTTGCTTGCTTCTTTCACACAGAGAAGCTTCCAGAACCCTCTTGAATTAATTAGAATAGGAAAGATCTCTACACATCAGATCAATACTTTCTGCACTAAGAAATGCAAACTGCTATATGAATGCAGCCCCAGTGTACAAAGTCTTACTCCTCCCTTGGTACTTTCTCAGAACGCATGGAAGGGAAAGCTTGAACGGGACTTATATGTACAGCCAAAGCAGGAAATGGCAGGGAGCTAGGATTGCACTTTGAGGAATATATTTAGAACATGTAGAACTGCGAGCTAGAAGCTCACGAAAAACTCGTCCAAAATCAAAACCCAAGAGTGTTGGCTGGCCGCTCTGCAATGGCACGGAATTTAGTGTGGGTGGCAAGCGGGAGTGCCAGACATCTTTTGGGTGGAAAGGACATTCCTGTATGTCAAAACACAGGCATTCCACTGACCATAGGTCTCAAAGACACTGCAGCTTCGAGAAATGTCAGCGAGCAGGCTGCAGATTCGCCATAGCATTGTTCTTGAAAATCGTGCTTGAGAAACGGTTGAGGTAATGCGTTGGCAACGTCTGCTTTCCCCTGCAGAAGAGAGGGGAAGCCACTAGCTTAGCACCCAGCCTTTCTGCCAAAGCCACAAGCCCCCTCTCTCCTTTATTTGCAGAGGACCTACCTAATAAATAACAGGAGGAGAGGAGGAAATGGAAGAGTGAGATATACGAGGGGGCCGGAGTCGTAATTTACGAAATGCAATAAACTTGCTGTCAGTTAACTTCAACTGATGTGCAAATCTGTCAGGAAGTTCCAAACGCTGCATACATTTTCTCAGCGGGGCGTTTTAAAAGGAAATAAAATAGCACCTGAGTAGAAAAGGAGGAAAGTGGAGACAAAAAGAAATGGGGCAGAATGGAGAAATGGATGGGGGTGGGGAGTGGGGAGGAATGAGATAGGAAAAGCCCTGCTGGATAACACCAAAGGTCCATCTAGGCCAGTATCCTGTTCCCACAGGGATCAACCAGATGTTTTGGGGAAGCCTGCATGCAGGTTATGAGCACAACAATGCTCTTTCGCTTGTGAATACTAGCATACCAGAGATAATCCACACATCCGCCAGCTCATTATGCGAAAATTCAGTTACGTGAATTTCCTGCTATGGGCTGAACTTTGCTGTGTTTCTCTTCTGACGCTGGATCTCAAGCTATCATACCTTCCTTGGTTTTGAGAGCCAGTGTAGTGTAGTGGTTAAGAGCGGTAGTCTCGTAATCTGGGGAACCGGGTTCGCGTCTCCGCTCCTCCACTTGCAGCTGCTGGGTGACCTTGGGCCAGTCACACTTCTTTGAAGTCTCTCAGCCCCACTCACCTCACAGAGTGTTTGTTGTGGGGGAGGAAGGGAAAGGAGAATGTTAGCCGCTTTGAGACTCCTTAAAGGGAGTGAAAGGCGGGATATCAAATCCAAACTCTTCTTCTTCTTTTAAAAACATTTTTATAAATACCTGACATGTTTATACACTGAAGCATTTCCTCAGTGGCATATGTATGTGTCTGCGAGAGCACACTCATGTGCACCATTTAAAATAAAATAAATACCTGAAACAATGGTTGGGGGAGCAATGGCTTTTTTAAGTGTTGGTGCTGACATTTAAAGCCCTAAATGGCCTTGGCCCAGTACAGTGGTGCCTCGCAAGACGAAATTAATTCGTTCCGCAATTCTCTTCGTCTTGCGAGTTTTTCGTCTTGCGATGCACGGTTTCCCATAGGAATGCATTGAAAATCAATTAATGCGTTCCTAGGGAAACCGCCTTCAGACCAGGTCCGGGGACAGTCTGTCCCCCGACCTCTTCTGAAGGCTGGGGGGGGGGGGGGACAAGGGCTTTTTTCCCACTGCCAGCCTTCAGAAGGCTGTTCTGAAGGCTGGCGGTGGGAAGAAAAGCCCTTCTTCCCACCTCCCGCCCTGCAAGCTCCGGGGACAGGAGGTCTTTGCTGCCGACCGCCAGCATTTTAAAAGCCCCTGCTGTCCCGGGGCGATTTTAAAATGCTGGCGGGCGGGAGCGAAGTCTCCGCTGCCCCGGGGAGATTTTAAAATGCTGGGGGTCGGCAGCGAACGCTTCGCTCCCGCCCGCCAGCATTTTAAGATCGCCCGGGGCAGCGGAGAAGTCTCCGCTGTCCCGGGAAGGCAGGCGGGGGGAGCAAAGACTTTTGCCACCGCCTGCCTTCAGAAGAGGTCCAGGACCTCGTTCCGATGCCCGGCGGCGGGGGGAGAGGTTCCCGCCCCACAGCCCCGCTTCGGAGCAGCGTTCCGAAGCGGGGCGGCTGGGGCAGGTGTTCCCTGGACCTCTTTTGAAGCAAGCGGCTGCGGAGAGAAGCGATCTCCCCGCAGCCGCTTGCTTCAAAAGGGGTCCGGGACCTCTTTTGAAGGAAGCGGCTGCGGAGAAAAGCGATCTCCCCGCAGCCGCTTGCTTCAAAAGGGGTCCGGGACCTCTTTTGAAGCAAGCGGCTGCGGAGAAAAGCGATCTCCCCGCAGCCGCTTGCTTCAAAAGGGGTCCGGGACCTCTTTTGAAGGAAGCGGCTGCGGAGAAAAGCGATCTCCCCGCAGCCGCTTGCTTCAAAAGGGGTCCGGGACCTCTTTTGAAGCAAGCGGCTGCGGAGAAAAGCGATCTCCCCGCAGCCGCTTGCTTCAAAAGGGGTCCGGGACCTCTTTTGAAGGAAGCGGCTGCGGAGAAAAGCGATCTCCCCGCAGCCGCTTGCTTCAAAAGGGGTCCGGGACCTCTTTTGAAGCAAGCGGCTGCGGAGAAAAGCGATCTCCCCGCAGCCGCTTGCTTCAAAAGGGGTCCGGGACCTCTTTTGAAAGAAGCGGCTGCGGAGAAAAGCGATCTCCCCGCAGCCGCTTGCTTCAAAAGGGGTCCGGGACCTCTTTTGAAGGAAGCGGCTGCGGAGAAAAGCGATCTCCCCGCAGCCGCTTGCTTCAAAAGAGGTCCGGGACCTCTTTTGAAGCAAGCGGCTGCGTAGAGAAGCGATCTCCCCGCAGCCGCTTGCTTCAAAAGGGGTCCGGGACCTCTTTTGAAGCAAGCGGCTGCGGAGAAAAGCGATCTCCCCGCAGCCGCTTGCTTCAAAAGAGGTCCGGGACCTCTTTTGAAGCAAGCGGCTGCGTAGAGAAGCGCAGCCGCTTGCTTCAAAAGAGGTCCGGGGGCAGCGGGAAGCGCTTCCCGCTGCCCCCGGACCTCTTTTGAAGCAAGGGGCGGTGGGGAGAAGCGATCTCCCCGCCGCCCCTTGCTTCAAAAGAGAAGACCCGCTGTCCCCGGGGCAAGCTTCGTTTTGCGAAGCAAGCCCATAGGGAAATTCGTCTTGCGAGGCAACTCGAAAACGAAAAAACCTTTCGTTTTGCGAGTTTTTCGTCTCGCGAGGCGTTCGTCTTGCGGGGTACCACTGTATACCTGAAGGAGCGTCTCCATCCCCATCATTCTGCCCTGGTGCTGAGGTCCAGCGCCAAGGGCCTTCTGGCGGTTGCCTCATTGCGAGAAGCAAAGCTACAGGGAACCAGGCAGAGGGCCTTCTCGGTAGTGGCGCCCACCCTGTGGAACGCCCTCCCATCAGATGTCAAAGAGATGAATAACTACCTGACATTCAGAAAACATCTGTAGGCAGCCCTGTTCAGGGAAGTTTTTAATGTGTGACATTTTAATGTATTTTTAATCTTTGTTGGAAGCTGCTCAGAGTGGCTGGGGAAACCCAGCCAGATGGGCGGGGTAAAAATAATAAATTATCATTAATAATATTATTGTTATTGCCATGCCAATAAATCAACACTCTGCATGACCAGCTGGGAAGGCACCTGATAACTCTGTGATTGTTATAGCTTAAGGACACCCAACCTCCTTGTTCTCACACTGGCCATATTGATGCCCATGAGAAACCCAAAAGTAAGACCCGAGTACAACAGCACTCTCCCACTTGTGATTCTCAACTACTGGCACCAGTGACACCGGTGTTGTGGAATGCTGAAATACGAGAGGTCCCATCTGTATTGGCATCCCGTCAGCTTTTGAAGACACACCTGTTTACATAGGCATCCCCTTGACCTCTCAACCTGAGTCTTCTGTTTCATTTGCAGTGTTCCTTTATTGAGATAATTAATATTGCATACTTAAATTATGGGTCCAGTTACAGATAGGTAGCCGTGTTGGTCTGCCATAGTCAAAACAAAAAAAATTCCTTCCAGTAGCACCTTAAAGACCAACTAAGTTAGTTCTTGGTATGAGCTTTCGTGTGCATGCACACTTCTTTAAATTATGGGTGTTTGAATTTTAAAGCCTCAGTGGGATTGTTTCGATGTGCATTTTAATTAGGGATGTTTATATTTTAATGTTTGTTTAATTGCCATATAAATAATAATCACTGCCACGCCACCACACTGTTTATTCTTGGCTGGAGGGCTGTATTCAGCCGAGCGGGTCACACATTATGCTGGCTTGCCTTAGTCATTCTATCAGAGTTTCCCAAGGGCACCAGAATAATAGAGGGAAAAGAGGAGGAAAGAAAGAATTAGCAACAGATTGACCAGCATTACGGACACAAAGGACGGAAAACCTCCATGAGAGAGAACAAACTTGAAAGGCATCAGAAAATATTGTTCTGGACAGAGAACAAGAGGAATAGCTAATCATGGGCATTAGCAGACACAGCGCCCTCACACACATTGTAAGACTCTGTTCTGATGTCCCACGTTGGTAATTTTTTTCTTGTTTATGGTGCAAGAGAGGTAGCAACGGATGGCGTAGTGAGCCCTGTTATGGCATTAAGAGTGTTTGTGAACTACCTGGTATATTTTGGAAGGGTTTAGCGTTAGACAGGGACTGCTTCAGGTTTTGGTGGGGTCCTTGGGCAAGATGTCAGCGGTGTGCCCCACTTCATTCAGTGGGTCGTAATCCACCGCACTACCAATCGTGCCCACCAGATTACTAGGTTTGCAAGGGTTTGCAACTGGTCCTCATTCTTGTTCCTGCTGCTCATCTCCCCCGAGCTAGCGTGTGGCTAAGCCAATAGAATAGCAACAGCAAGGAGGAGGAGCAGAAGGCTCTTGTCTGTGGGTCGCTCCTGGAGTATGGGTCATGGCAGGTACTCAACAATGTCGACCTTTGGCACTGGTCCTGTCTTTGGAAATTATTGTTCGGCGTCAAAGATGGTAGGTAGGGAAAGTACTTTTGGGGTATGACTATATTAATATATATATATATATATATATATATATATATATATATATATATATATATATTTGCTTTCGTAGATTTTCACGGGTACAGGAATGCAGGTTTTGGTGTCCTCGGGTGTCTTCCCGTGTAAAAGTTGGGGTGTCTAGGCGACGTTTCGACGAGGTCTCACTCGTCATCTTCAGGCTGGTGCTTTCGGCTTCTTGTTACTGGAACAGAGCAGGATCTCAGTGTTTGAGTTCCTATAAATACTGTTGAGGTGTGGTGTATAGCCTCCAATGTTCTGGGCAGAGAGGAAGTTCCCAGGCTAGTGTGCCTTTTCTTCTTTTGTTCCTTAATTGCTTGAGGGATATCTTGAGTGATTTCTTGAGTGATATCCTGAGTACCACTTAGGTGGGTCATTAGGTGTGGATTAGTTGCTAAAGCCTTTGTGTCTTGACCTCTTGAACTTTGTGAAGAGTTTTTCTGAGAAGATGGCTGTATTAGTTGTGCTCTGGCTTGGCTTCGTGTATAGGGGCGAGCTGTGGTTTTGTGGCCTGTGCCAGCCAGATCTGTGTAGGGATTGCAGGGGGGTGCAGCATCCGGAGGTGCCACCATGGTTTGGCTACTGGATGGTGTCTGTAATTTATCTGTGGAGAGGGTCTGGGTTTGGGTCTGGTGTGGTTGATTGGTGATGGCGTTCTGTGTGCCTCTGGATCTGGTGTCAGTTTTTGTGGGGAGGGCTAATTTCCAGATGTCTGGCAAGCGGGATGTGTCGTCACGCTTGTTCATGTTGTGAGGGTGTTTCTCTATCTCGATGGCTTCCATGATTATTCTCTTGTGGTGATGTTCCATGTTAGAGAGCAAGGGAAGGAAAAACTGGACAGCTTCCTCACACATCTCAACAGCCTACACCCCAAAATACAATTCACTATGGAAATAGAAGCCAACAACCAACTTCCCTTCCTTGACGTCCTAATCTACAAAAAACCTGATGGCTCCCTAGGACACACTATCTACCGGAAAAAAACACACACCAACCGCTACTTACATGCACAATCACACCACCACCCTGCACAAATAAACTCCGTAGCCAAGACTCTCATCTCCAGAACCAAACGCCTGGCTGACAAAGACCACTTGACAACTGAGTTACAGAATCTCTCAAATGTATTAATTGCCAATGGATACCAGCAAAACAGGGTTACGAAGCTAATCCAAAAAGAAACACCCCCCAAAAACCAAGACACAGAAGAAAACAATGGCATGGCCCTCCTTCCTTATATCAAGGGCACTACAGATAAAATTAGTAAAATCCTCCATAAACACAATATCAAAACAGCCTTTTGCGCCAACCAAAAAATAGCCAATATCCTCAGAAACCCCAAGGATAAAATCCAGTTGGAAAACCAAGGGGTCTATGAAATACCCTGCAAAGTCTGCCCAGCCACGTACATTGGACAAACAAACAGACGAATAAATGCACGTATCGCAGAACACAAGAATGCCGTCAAAAAAGAAGAAAAAACTTCCTCTCTTTTCCAACACATGAAAGAAACAGGACACGAAATTAATTTTGCAGATTCCAAATTGCTCTCTAACATGGAACATCACCACAAGAGAATAATCATGGAAGCCATCGAGATAGAGAAACACCCTCACAACATGAACAAGCGTGACGACACATCCCGCTTGCCAGACATCTGGAAATTAGCCCTCCCCACAAAAACTGACACCAGATCCAGAGGCACACAGAACGCCATCACCAATCAACCACACCAGACCCAAACCCAGACCCTCTCCACAGATAAATTACAGACACCATCCAGTAGCCAAACCATGGTGGCACCTCCGGATGCTGCACCCCCCTGCAATCCCTACACAGATCTGGCTGGCACAGGCCACAAAACCACAGCTCGCCCCTATACACGAAGCCAAGCCAGAGCACAACTAATACAGCCATCTTCTCAGAAAAACTCTTCACAAAGTTCAAGAGGTCAAGACACAAAGGCTTTAGCAACTAATCCACACCTAATGACCCACCTAAGTGGTACTCAGGATATCACTCAAGAAATCACTCAAGATATCCCTCAAGCAATTAAGGAACAAAAGAAGAAAAGGCACACTAGCCTGGGAACTTCCTCTCTGCCCAGAACATTGGAGGCTATACACCACACCTCAACAGTATTTATAGGAACTCAAACACTGAGATCCTGCTCTGTTCCAGTAACAAGAAGCCGAAAGCACCAGCCTGAAGATGACGAGTGAGACCTCGTCGAAACGTCGCCTAGACACCCCAACTTTTACACGGGAAGACACCCGAGGACACCAAAACCTGCATATATATATATATATATATATATATATATATATATATATATATATATAATTAGTTTTTTAAACATATCATTTTCAACAGTAATTAAACATACTTTTACATCTTATTCAAATTTTTGACTTCCATCAGTCCTGTCTGAAAATTTTCCAGTCTAATCTCTCAGTATGCATTTCTTATCTTCCCTGTTACATTTCAAACCCATAACCAATATCTCTATCTTCTTCTACTTTGTAAAACTTCGTATATTTCTCCTTACAAAACTTCTTGTAGTCCTACTAGCGTAATTTGTTGATTACAGTTGCTCTTCAAATAATTCATATACTTCTTCCAATCGTCTGTAAATCTCTGGTCCCGCAGGTTTCGAATCCTTCCCATCACTTTCTCCAATTCTGCATAGTCCATTAATTTCGGGGATATGATGATATTAAGGTTAGCAGATTTTTTTCAATAAATCCAGGGACTCTCTCTCTCTATATATAAAATAAAATAAAATAAAATAAAATAAAATAAAATAAAATAAAATAAAATAAAATAAAATAAAATAAAATAAAATAAAATAAAATAAAATAAAATAAAATAAAATAAAATAAAAATAAAATAAAATAAAATAAAAATAAAATAATAAAATAAAATAATAAATAAAATAAAATAAAATAAAATAAAATAAAATAAAATAAAATAATTTTTATTTAAAAAAGAGGGGGAAAGTTATTTAAAAAATAAAGAAGTAATATCTTCTCTTCTGTGGTCTCCTCTTTTGCGTGGCCTTCCTCTGGGTCCCAGCCTATCTTGGAGCACTAGCCATGCTTCCCCTCTCCCTCCCTCCCTCCCCCTCCTTGTACTGCGATCCCCTACAGGCTTATTAGAGAGTAAGCGTTAGCAGAAACCCCCTCCTCCTGCTGCTGCCCTGCCCACCTGTCTGGGCATCTCCTGCACAGGCATTGTCCAGCAGCCGCCCATCCACAGTGTGGCGTGCCCAGTCAGTGGGTCTTGGGCAGAGCCGGTGGCAAGCGAGCAGGAGGAGGCATGCTTGGACCAGATAATAATAATAATAATAATAATAATAATAATAATAATAATAATAATTTATTATTTATACCCCGCCCATCTGGCTGAGTTTCCCCAGCCACTCTGGGCAGCTCCCAATCAAGTGTTAAAAACAGTACAGCGTTACCTATTAAAAACTTCCCTGAACAGGGCTGCCTTAAGATGTCTTCTGAATGTGGGGTAGTTATTTATCTCTTTGACATCTGATGGGAGGGCGTTCCACAGGGCGGGCGCCACTACCGAGAAGGCCCTCTGTGTGGTTCCCTGTAGCCTCACTTCTCGCAATGAGGGAACCACCAGAAGGCCCTCGGCGCTGGATCTCAGTGTCCGGGCTGAATGATGGGGGTGGAGACGCTCCTTCAGGTATACAGGGCTGAGGCCGTTTAGGGCTTTAAAGGTCAGCACCAACACTTTGAATCGTGCTCGGAAACGTACTGGGAGCCAATGCAGATCTCTCAGAACCGGTGTTATGTGGTCCCGGCGGCCACTCCCAGTCACCAGTCTAGCTGCTACATTCTGGATTAATTGCAGTTTCCGGGTCACCTTCAAAGGTAGCCCCATGTAGAGCGTGTTGCAGTAGTCCAAGCGGGATATAACTAGAGCATGCACCACTCTGACGAGACAGTCCGTAGGCAGGTAGGATCTCGCCAGATCAGCTTGTCTCCTGCTCGCTTCTCATCCACAATGGCCAACAAGCTGAGCTGCCACTTGCAAGTCGAGGAGCATAAAGACGAAGCCGAGCAGGAGCCGCAGCCACCCAAGCACCACCCGGAGGCTGAGCTGCCACCCTTGGACAGCGGCGCCGATGGAGAGCTGAGCACCAAGTTGCAGTGGCGCTCCAAGCTCAATGACCCTGTGCAGCTCTCGCCTGGTGGCGTCTTCAGCCCCTACACCGAGTCCCCATATGAAGCGAGCCAGAGCCAACTGCTCTACCAGGCTGGCTCCGGGCTGCTGAGACTGCTGCTGCTACATTTCCCAGGGACATTAGATGAAATCCGGGGACATTCCGGGGATGGAATTTGTCCGGGGACAAATTTGCAAATCCAGGGACTGTCCCCGGGAAACGGGGACGTCTGGTAACCCTAGACTATATTGGTTTTTTAAAAGTGAGGGTCTGTTTTTCTATTGCAAATGGCAAGAAACATTGGATCAGTTTGGATCACTCCCCTTCCTGCTTTCCTCCCCTCCCTGCAGGGAAACTCGTCACTCATCAAAGATGTTGTGAGGTAGTTTGGTCAAGCAGGACCCTCCAACTGTCCCACTTTCCAGCATCATTTCCCCCCCTCCATTATTGGAACAGGCAGCACTTCGGCTTTTCTGGCTAGGACTTACGGGAAGAGTTGCTCAAAACATCTGGAAGGCATGAGTTCGGGGAAGACACTATTGCGCTAGATGGACCAGTGTTCTGATTCAGTATAAGGCAGTTTCTGATGTGCCGTAAGATTTACAGTCCTTTTCATACCTTATAGAACCTGGCTTCTGTAGTAGTAGTAGTAGTAGTAGTAGTAGTAGTAGTAGTAGTAGTAAATAATAATAATAATAATAATAATAATAATAATAATAATAATAATAATAAATAATTTGTCGCCTTCTAAACCACCATCTCAATGTTATTTACACATTTTTTGGGGAGCTGCCCAGAGTGGCTCGGGTAACCCAGTCAGATGGGGGGCATGTAAGTAATAAAATTGTTGTTGTTATATAATTAAAAAATTGTTAAAGCACAAAAGCAACACTTAAAATAAGACTAAAATCTGAACAAATAGACAACCGTAGTACAGACCCATTGATCAAGCTGGGAAAGCCAGTTAGATTTAAAAAACTGACATTCAACAGAAAATGCTGGTGGTGGTCTCCTGCCTCTGACCAGGGAGGTAGAGGGTAGAAAAACAACTACCAGACTTTTAGAAGACACCTGAAGGCAGCCCTGTTTAGGGAAGCTTTTAATGTTTAATAGACTATTTTAATATTCTGTTAGAAGCCGCCCAGAGTGGCTGGGGAAACCCAGCCAGATGGGCGGGGTATAAATAATAAATTATTATTATTATTATCATTGCTAGATTTGACAGGACACCGCAGTCAACCCTGCAGTGGCGTAGCGTGGGTTGTCAGCACCCGGGGCAAGGCAAGTAATTTGCGCCCCCTAACCCGTGGATTTGCGCCCCCTAACCCGTGGATTTGCCCTAACCCCAGATGTTGTGCCCAGTGCGGCCGGCCCCCCCCTGCACCCCCCACGCTACGCCACTGCAACCCTGACCCCCCCAATGAGTAAAGGTCTGCAATATCTGTGTTTGCAAACATGTTGTCAAAGTCACTTTTTAAATTATCAGTGGTATACATAAAACATTCCTGCGTAAAGTTAAAAAATGCATTGAATAAAGCAGCTGTTTGATACATAATTTGCTGCTGGATCTGTGGAAGAAAAGAGATGCACGTGGATTGCGTGGAGATCACTGGAGCTGAGGCTTCGTGATCCAAAGCTGATTGACCACCAAGAAACCAAATTGCTGCATTGCTCATTCTGATAATTGGACTACATTACTAGGTTATTTTTGCTTGAACAGAGGAAACAAAATGGCAATAATTTCTGGACTGGGAGGATGTTAAGAGTTTTCTTATCTAAATGTTTACTGTTCACTGTTGCTGTTGGGTCTCTTTCCATTCCCTTGCTCTGATCTTTTAGATTCTAAGCACTCAGAAGAGTTCTAGTAAACTTTTAAATGTTTACACTGAAGAAGTGTAAATTGCCCTTGAGAATTATATGCAACGCACATGTGGTTGGCTGTTCATCTACATTGCTTCCAAACAACATATCTACGAAACTATAAATCTAGCTGGCAATGCAGTGTTTAAACAGCGCAATGTGAAGCATTGTGAAATAACCCACCCCAAACTACTCTAGGCATCTACACGCACTGCATGATACATTTGGTGCTGGACACAGTTGTCTTTGGGGTGTGGTACACACATCATCCCCATGTCATCCTAGTCCAAAAATAGTTTTCAAACTGAAGTGCAATCTGCTGAGAATGTACTTCCAGTGCTTTTTTTTCTGGGGAGATGCAGGGGTACTTTGTTGTTGTTTAGTCGTGTCCGACTCTTCGTGACCCCATAGACCAGAGCACGCCAGGCACTCCTGTCTTCCACTGCCTCCCGCAGTTTGGTCAAACTCATGCTGGTAGCTTCGAGAACACTGTCCAACCATCTCGTCCTCTGTCATCCCCTTCTCCTTGTGCCCTCCATCTTTCCCAACATCAGGGTTTTTTCCAGGGAGTCTTCTATTCTCATGAGGTGGCCAAAGTATTGTAGCCTCAGCTTCACGATCTGTCCTTCTAGTGAGCACTCAGGGCTGATTTCCTTCAGAGTGGATAGGTTTGATCTTCTTGCAGTCCATGGGACTCTCAAGAGTCTCCTCCAGCACCATAATTCAAAAGCATCAATTCTTTGGCGATCAGCCATCTTTATGGTCCAGCTCTCACTTCCATACATCACTACTGGAAAAACCATAGCTTTTACTATACGGACCTTGTTGGCAAGGTGATGTCTCTGCTTTTTAAGATGCTGTCTAGGTTTGTCATTGCTTTTCTCCCAAGAATGCAGGGGTACACATACCCCTAAACATTTTGTGAATATAAGTTTGTCCTCATTGAGGGGCAGTATTTCAATATGAGTAGGAAAATGAGAGTACCCCTAAACATTTTTTTAGGAGGAAAAAACACTGTGTACTTCTCAAGAGCTTGCTGCCTACATGTGTACACAGAGAGGGCTATCTCCGTTGACCTCCTATAGGGGTGGATCTGCTGATGTTGCAGAGCTGCTCCCCCTCACCAAGTTTAACTTTTTTATGAATGGAATAGGCAAAATAGAAAGCAGTACTGTAACTTAGCCAACTCTGTATATTGAGATATATATCCTCTATCAGTATATCAACACATCAGTTTCCAACCCTTCGTTCATTTGAAAATATTCCCTCCTTGGTGTGAGGACAACACAGTTAGTAGCTGCTGCTTTAGATAAAATAAAAGAGAGAGTCTAAGTCCAGAGTGAAATTGCTGATTTAAAAACTGATCAGCAAGTTCAATTCCATTCATTTAAGTCTGAAACAAAACAAGGATTTTCTTTTCCACTACAAATATCAGAATTGATTGGTGTTGCTGAAACTCCTAATGTTGTGTTTTGGAACACAAATTTGTCTGAGCTGTAATGCTTGGAAACAAGATGAATCAAACATTGTTTCCCTCCCCATTCTTCTTTGGTTTGGAGTAGAAAACAAGGCTCTGAACATTCACAGAGAATGCTTGTTTCTAAAAAGCTTAAAAGCATTTTAAATTTAAGACCAATATGCCCACAAAGAGGTACTGAAATCTCTCCCCAAGGGATTGTAAAGGTTCTTGAAACTAGGGTGCAGCCTTGGTGACTCTCCCAAGCCGCAAAGAAGAAGAAGCTATACAGCTCTAGAACTTTGTCACTCTGTGCAGCTTCCTAAACCATGCAGCTGATAGTGAAAGCAACTGCTTCCACTTTTCTTTCCAGGTTCTGCTAGCTGTATCCCTAGCCTATATTTTCACAAAAACTTTAGCTTATGATAAGTCAGAGGCAAAAAAAGAGACTCCCTGCCACCTTCCTTCTGTGTTCAGTGCAAATTGCATCAGTGCATGTTTATGCCACAAAATCTGGCAAAAAGCAGTCAATATTCTCTCTATGTAGAAAAACCGAGGGGGGGGGTTCTGAGGGGACACAGGGGTATGCATACCCCTAAATATTTTGTGAACTTTTGTCCATTTACTGTATTTATTTTTCCCAATTTGAGTAAGAGTACCCCTAAACTGCCAACCTAGCAGTTTGAAAGCATGTCAAAGTGCAAGTAGATAAATAGGTACCGCTCCGATGGGAAGGTAAATGGCGTTTTCGTGCACTGCTCTGGTTTCACCAGAAGCAGCTTATTCATGCTGGCCACATGACCTGGAAAAACTGTCTGCAGACAAATGTCAGCTCCCTTGGCCAGTAAAGCAAGATGAGCACCGCAACCCCAGAGTTGTTCGCGACTGGACTTAACTGTCAGGGGTCCTTTACCTTTACCTTTTTAAAAACATTTTTTAAGGGGAAAAAAAAGCACTGAGAAAAACTAAACCGAAACTGCCGGAAGAAAGTTCAGCATGACTGTCTTTGAAAGGTCAGCCCTTTGTTGCATGGATTTTGAAGACCCATAGATCCAATTTGTCAACCTGGCAACATCAAACCCTCACTTTTTCATTGATTGAACCATCATCAACCTCAGTTGGGGGAAATACAGCCTGCTGACTGAGAGACTTCCAGACTTTGCCTAGAAGATCGACAGCAGTGGAGAATCTGCCACGTCAGAGATTCCAGAGAGGTAAAAGAGATGTTGAGGGCTCACACTGTCTACAATGAGTCATTGCCTTCAGCTTTGGAAGACTTAATCCAGAGGGAGTGTGTATGTTTCCGTGTCTGTGTGATGTATGGTTTTGTAAGAAGCGAATTCATTTTGCTTCCTCTTCTTCATTCTATAGTCCTGGCTTTCTCCCCAGTGAGGTTCACTGTAGCATTTGCCACAATTTTACAAAAGCTGCTAAGAGAGGGTATTCCCTCCAGCCCCCACTGCTGCTGTTGTTGTTGTTGTTGATGGATGAAGCTTGCCTTTTGTACACATGTTATGTTGCTAAGTGACTTTTGGCAAGGTGGACAGCTTGTTCCTCTGCCTCTTCCAAGCCAGCAGCTCTTTGTTTGCTACATTCCAGATGTCAGGGGAGATGGATGTCATCCTGAAAAGATGTGCAATCAAACAGGGAGGGAACGAGCGACTGGCAAGAGGACTGGCAGATGTGTTAATATCAAAGATTTGTTGCGTTGCCCAGTTAAAAAATGTGTTCTACTAGAGGAGCCCCAATTGCTTTTCTAAACAGCAGCTCCCTCTGCACCTTGGACATGGGAGATGAGACCACAGAAGGCTGGTCTGGGCTTTTGACAGCAAAAATCCATCTGGGACCTTCCAACCACTGTTTCTCCACTGTGTGTTGTGAATTTTGCTTTGCTATGAAGACTTCATGCCCAGGCTTAAGCCTTGTGTGGCTTGTGCAGCGGGACAAGGGAGCAGAGATGTTAAAAACACTGGCCAGAGCTTGTGGGACTACCCAGATACCATGCACAGCCTCACATCCAGGTGGCACCTTGGCCATAGACCTGGCTTGTTCCATGGACATTCCCCATGCTCCCTCTATCTCTCAGTATCCCTCACTATGAACTGGGTTGGCTGCTGATTGACAGAACCAGGAACAAAATTTTACATATACCCACATTGGCTTCAGATGGTAATGTTTTTGTCTGGGTCCCTGTTAGGTGTTTACATTGCAAGACATGCACTGGGTAGGTTCTCCAGTCCATTCCCTGATTGCCAATTTGCTACTGGGTCAGTTTCAAGGTTCTTATTCATTCGCAATGCCCTGAACAACTTGGACCCCAAGTTACTTAAGGAAAGACTGATCACCTTTACTCCACCTCAGTCACTGAGATTCTTTGATACTCGTCTTTGCTAGAGACTGAGCCTTTAGCGTGGCAGACATGGTGGAACTCCAGCAGAGGTGCAGCAGGAACCATCCTTGTCATCTCTCGGACACCTCTTTAAAATAGTAGAGTTAGAAAAGGTTCAGAAAGGGGCAAATGATCAGGTGAGGGGAGTTCCTTCCCTAAGAGGAAGGTTGCAGAGTTTGAGGCTTCTTTTAAAGAAAAGCTGAGTAAGAGATGATAAAAAAATTAGAAAATTATGCACGACATGGAGAAAGTTTTTCTCCCTTTCTCGTGACGCTAGAACTTGTGGATATCCAATGAAGCCAAATGTTGGACGGTTCAGGACAGATAAAAGAAACTTTTCTACTCATTACATAGTTAAAGTATGAAACTCGCTCCCACAGAAGGCAGTGATGTCCACCAATTTAGATGACTTTAAGAGGAGTAGGCAAATTCATGGAGGATAATACCACAGAGGGCCGCTAACCATGGTGGTTGTGTTCTGTTTCCACAGTTGGAGGTAGTTATGTGTTTGAATGCCAGTTGCTGGGAACCCTAGGAGGGGAGGGTGGTCTTGTGCTTGGAACCTCCTTGGGGGTCTCCCACAGGCATCTGGTGGCAATGGTGAGAACAGGATGCTGAAGTAGGTGGCTCATTGGCCTGGTCCAGCAGACTCTTCTCATGCCCCTATGACTATCTTCTTGGATTTGTATCATCTGCAGCCACCTGCAGACAACTGGTGTCCTGGAGACATTTTGGACTATAATTCCTATCAGCCCCAGCCAGCATGGGATGGGAGTCATAGTCTAAAACATCTGGAGGGCACCAAGCTGGCAAAGGACCCAATAAGGGTAAGGAGCAGCAATGTCTATGAACAACTCTTTGGAGACTCTGAGAGATATCTGACAACACAAAATTCAAGTTTTCCCTTTTCAGCTGAGGACATTACCAAAAGCAGAATATGCACAAGCTGAGGAATGTTGATGTGTAACGTAGCTGGACTCCAGTCCTAGTTGTTGGCATCCGTCTGCCTCAAAAAGCAATGGCGTGCGCCTCCGGGGATGAAGTCAAACCGAAGTCCTAGTGAAGAGCTATAAATAAATAAGTTTAATATACTGGTTGCGTGTGAAAGGCGCAGTGTCTGAATGTCATAAATGCCATTTAAATAATCACCAGACGGGAGTGCTTATAGTTTACTATAAATACTGTTTTATCATCCACCTCTTTCTCAAACAAAGGCATGAATCATAAAGACACCTCCTGAGCCAAGTCCATGGAAGCCATTAGATGTTCATTTTGGTGGAGAATTCCCCACCCCTTTATTTCCACTTGCTAATGTCATGAAACACATTGAGAACTGGTGTCATTTAGTGGTTGAAAGTATGACTCGGATATCTCAGCTCCACTATAAACATATCTTTAGGCCAGCCATGGGAGAAGTTGTTGTTCCCTACCTCAAGGCATGTTGAGGAAGGGCTGACCTCCATTCTATGGGAGGAGAATAGAAGTTGTGTCCAAAGTTGTGTCCAGTTTTGAGTCATTGTGGTATCACCAACATACAGGGCATGAAATGTAGGGATTTTATATATAGTCCCTAATTTATAAACACTTCTAGCAAATCTGACTGATTGGATATGTCCTGGGCTGCTAAACAGGTCTCATCCACATGGTTAGGTAAAGGTAAAGGTAAAGGGACCCCTGAACATTAGGTCCAGTCGTGGACGACTCTAGGGTTGCGGCAATCATCTCACTTTATTGGCTGAGGGAGCTGGCGTACAGCTTCCGGGTCATGTGGCCAGCATGACTAAGCCACTTCTGGCGAACCAGAGCAGCGCACGGAAACACCATTTACCTTCCCACCGGAGCAGTACCTATTTATCTACTTGCACTTTGATGTGCTTTAGAACTGCTAGGTTGGCAGGAGCCGAGACCGAGCAACAGGAGCTCACCCCATTGCAGGGCCGACCTTCTGATCGGCAAGTCCTAGGCTCTGTGGTTTAACCCACAGCGCCACCTGCATCCCTTTTCATCCACATGGTTGCCTTAGGTTAAATTTCTATTCTCCCTTAGGCATTCTGTAAAATGTTTACAGTGGTACCTCAGGTTAAGAACTTAATTCGTTCTGGAGGTCTGTTCTTAACCTGAAACTGTTCTTAACCTGAGGTACCACTTTAGCTAATGGGGCCTCCCTCTGCCGCTGCGTGATTTCTGTTCTCATCCTGAAGTAAAGTTCTTAACCCAAGGTACTATTTCTGGGTTAGTGGAGTCTGTAACCTGAAGCGTCTGTAACCCGAGGTACCACTGTATCTTCATAGCTTCACCCAAAGAAACAGAGACAAAAGATCTCCCTCCTCAAAAAAATACTTAATTTTTTATTTGGACCTCTTCACCCATTATAAATAGCCGCCATCAAAGTTCCTTCTTGTTTTGATTTTTCCAAATTGTGTTTTAGTGCTGGAAGCGTATTCCTGGAAGGGGGAAAATGCTGAGTCATCCATGTACTCCTGCGATGCGGCACATAAGGCAAACATATTCAGTCTTGGGGGGAAATGACAGGAGCAGGAAGTAAAGCAAAACAACATCAAGGGAAGTGTAAATTATCTTTTTTTTTTGTATATAATTACCTCTTAAAATACTTGACTGTGACTTTAATATGTTGCTGCTCACCAAAGTTTTCTGTTCTTGGCAAACATCATTGGCACACAGAAGCTCACTCAATGATAATTCCCAACGTTTTATACGACAAAAGTCTCAAGCACTTGGAAGCCAAATTTGAATCTATTTTTTAAAAAATATTTTTATTGGTTTTTCCATGTATGCATCCTCTAACAATATTTCTCTAACAATTTTCCATATTTCCCCCCCTCCTTCCCTGGACTTCCCTCATATTCCCACTTTGTTTTATTTCCATATTACTCACCCTGCGTGTTTCCCCCCAAAATTTCCCCAATACATATAGTCTTACTTTTCGTTATATACAATTGAGATTGTTTATTCAAACCCTGCCAATGTGTCCAATTCTTTATGTTGCCTCTTCATATACGTTGTAAACGGTTCCCATTCTCTTTTAAAGTCTTTGTTATCCTTTTCATGTAATTTATCTGTTAATTTTGCCAGTTCTGCATATTCCATAAGTTTCCCTTGCCATTGTTCTGTCGTTGGTATTTCTTCTGTCTTCCAAGCTTGTGCTAATATAATTCTTGCCGCTGTTGTTGCATACATAAATAATTTCCAATTTTCTTTTTTTAAATCTTGATCTAAAGTTCCTAATTTGAATCTAAAAAACCCCTGCAGCCAACAAAACTGTGTGTCAGCTGATATCATTCTGTAGCCGCCACATTCCTTGTCTCCTTGCCTCAAGCATCCTTCACTACCTATACAGTGGTACCTCGGGTTAAGTACTTAATTTGTTCCAGAGGTCCGTTCTTAACCTGAAACTGTTCTTAACCTGAAGCACCACTTTAGCTAATGGGGCCTCCTGCTGCCGCCGCGCCACCGGAGCACGATATCTGTTCTTATCCTGAAGCAAAGTTCTTTACCTGAAGCACTATTTCTGGGTTAGCGGAGTCTGTAACCTGAAGCGTATGTAACCTGAAGCGTATGTAACCCGAGGTACCACTGTATTTCAAGTCCATATGTCTCAGTCTGAGGCCTGCTCTGCTTCTTCACTTCCTAGGGTCTCAGCCCTGACATTTGTTTGTAACATAAAGCAAATCATGTTCTGGCAACTTCCCTTGCAAAAACTAAACTGCAAACATTCTGACAGCTTTCCCCCCTGGGCACTTGTAATACTGATGAGCACATGAACTGCAGCATGGTGACAGCTTACAATATTATTATATACTAAGACCAGCAACAAATACGCGCACTTTCACAACTCTCAGCAAAAACACAGAACATTTTGCCAATAATCAACTTTTCCTTTTCATGTACTGTCTTTAGGAAAGCTGTAAGGTGTTGAATTGTTTTATGGTTATATTTGCTGATTCATTTTGTACTCTATATATTTCATTTGGTTGCTGTATATTGACAAATAACATCGCAGTGATGACAAGCAGATAACTAGCGTGGGGGCCGACTTCAAAAATTTACTGAGGGCAATATCACAATTTTTCCATAGTAGAAAGGCAAACTTACTCATTTCAGAGAGCTAGTTCTGAATAAAGCATATCAAAGCCAGCCAGTTGTGTTTTGTTCTGTGAAGACAGCACACTTGGAGACTGTAATATTCTCACTTAAGAATATTACAATCATTGTTTGGTAAGATGATCCCTAGAACACTCCACAAAGGTTTGAGAAATTCCCCTATCTATGCAGGGTGTGGATTTGTAAATGTCAAACGTGTTTGTCTGTGGTTCACTCTGCCATTGCAACCAATAGTCCCAGAGCCAAGATGGTGGGCTGGATATTCACTCACTTGGCGACTCCTCTGTCTCCTCCTTCTCCATCCACTTCTAGGTTTGTGCTGCAGACCCGTGTGGTGTTGATATTTTTAAAGCATAGTCATTTTCAGACAGGTTTTCTAAAGTTCTTGCTTTATGGGTTTTGGAGAGAGGTTCTGGCGAGAGACTATCAAAAGGGGGGGGGGGAGTGGAGGGAAGTGTTTGCAGTCTTTGGAGGTTAATAATTCCTGGAAAAAACTCCTGGCAAATTCCAACTTACTGAATTTTCGCAGAAAATGTTTGTTTGAATTTGACCACTTTAAATGAGTTTCTTGTGTAAGTGTCTTTACCTAGTGGAAGTCGGAGTCATGAATTGGTTTTTACACACAAAGTCCAACGGCCTGGCCAAAGCATACAGAACTCTTCTCTCTGAAATATTTTATTTATTTATTCTGGAGTTGGAGGACAGCTTGGAGACATGTCTCTTGGCCTGCAGCCTGTTACAGTGGTATTTGCTGTGATGTCCTTTCGTTTCGAGACCATGGACTTCTGCTGTATTTCTAGGATTGTGCGGTGAAATAATTTCAAACTAGTATAATTTTGGGGCTGTTTTTCAGCATCCCAGGCCAAAGCTTCAGTTGTTGACTTCAAGTATTTGTGTCCTTGCTAGACTGCAGTACAGAATGTACACCTTTGATCCCCCACTCATCCCGGGGCAGTCAATGAGACCACCAATGGTGCTTTTCATGCAGTCTAATATGTGTCAACCATTTGTAGCCTAGGCCAGGCATTGCCCAGGTCCACCTGGAAAAGTTTGGGCTTTCTTCCAGCATTCGAGGTTCACTGAGAACTGCACAGCTTTTCAGCTGAGGCTATTGAGCTTGTCCTTGCTTTGGCTTGTATGGCTGGCCCAGTCCAGAAGGTAGAGTGATGCAGCTGCTGGAAGAAGGGATGAAGAATCTGTGCCCCTCCAGATGTCATTGGACTACAACTCACATCATTCCTGATCACTGACCACGCTGTCTGTGGCTGAAGGTAGTTGGAGTCCAACAGCATCTGCAGAACTGCTGGTTCCACATCCCTGGCCTCAGGCATCTGATTCTGGGGAATCGTATAGTGGTCACATATTTATCATCACCACCACCACCATCATTATAATTTTACTGTCAGGAAGAGGCCAAATATAACTTGGCCAGGGGATACCAAAACTAATGGAAGACGAGAGGCAGGGGTGCTGAATTTTGGCATCACACAGGCTGCTGCTGAAATTTGATCCCAAGATCTGCTACTGATGACACCAAACTAGAAGGGCTAGCTAATGCTGCAGAAGACAAAATCGGGGCTCAGTATGGCCGTAACAGATTGGAGAACTGTGACAAAACGAACTGTGCCCTTCTGAATATAGGGGCATAGAAGAAGAAGAAGAAGAAGAAGAAGAAGAAGAAGAAGAAGAAGAAGAAGAAGAAGAGTAGTAGTTTGGATTTGATACCCCACTTTATCACTACCCGAAGGAGTCTCAAAGCGGCTAACATTCTCCTTTCCCTTCCTCCCCCACAACAAACACTCTGTGAGGTGAGTGGGGCTGAGAGACTTCAGAGAAGTGTGACTAGCCCAAGGTCACCCAGCAGCTGCATGTGGAGGAGCAGAGACGCGAACCCGGTTCCCCAGATTACGAGACTACCGCTCTTAACCACTACACCACACTGGCATACAGAAGGTTAGGCAGGTATAACCAGCTGCACAATAGTACATTGCCAGTAATACATGTGAAACAGATCTAGGGGTCTTAGTGGACCACAAACTGAACATGAATCAACAGTGTGATGCAGCAGTAGCAGCAAAGAAAGAGCTAATGCTACTCTAGGTTGCATCAACAGAAGTATTGTGTGCTGATCAAGGGAAGTCATAGCACTGCTCTCTTGTCCCTTGGTCAGAACACACCTTGAGGCATGTCACACATATGAATGGGGGTGAAGATGAAATCAGGGTCATGAAAAGGTCTGCAGAATTGGAGGGGATGATGGCTTTGTAATAGGGCGGAAAGTGAAAAGTGTGTTTAGTAGTTGCAATGTGAGGGAGGAGGAAGATCATACTCTCCAAGTGTCCTGATTTAAATGGGACATCATGTTTTGACAGAAACCACCCTGGTTTATAATCCCAAACCAGGGTGTCCCATTTTGGCTCCCATGCTCTGGCCTTGCCCAAGTGCAGGACCAACAGGCAGGCATTTTGGGGTTATGCGCTGTGGATAAACATTTTAGATAAGGGGTAAAGGTGAAGGTACCCCTAACCTAGATCCAGTTGCGGACGACTCTGGGGTTGCGGCGCTCATCTCACTCTATAGGCCAAGGGAGCTGGTGTTTGTCCACAGACAGCTTCTGGGTCATGTGGCCAGCATGACTAAGCCACTTCTGGCGAACCAGAGCAATGCACAGAAACACCGTTTACCTTCCCGCCAGAGTGGTACCTATTTATCTACTTGCACTTGATGTGCTTTCGAACTGCTAGATTGGCAGGAGCAGGGACCGAACAACAGGAGCTCACCCTGTCACAGGGATTCAAACTGCCAACCTTCCGATCGGCAAACCCTAGGCTCTGTGGTTTAGACCACAGCACCACCCACATCCCTGTAGATAAGGGATAGAGCAAGGCTATAGTTCAGTTGGTAATGCATGAGGTTCTTAATCTCAGGGTCAGGAATTTGAGCCTCATGTTGGGCAAGAAGATTCCTGCATTGCAGGGGATTGGACTAGATTTTCCACACAGTCTCTTCCAACTCTATGATTCTATGCTGTTCTGATCTCTCTCTCTCTCTCTCTCTCTCTCTCTCTCTCTCTCTCTCTTGTCACCCGCATTTCAGTTCAGTTCTCCAAAGAAAGAAAGAAATCTTGCCGAAAGCAATTTTTATCTCACTAAGGCAGTAACTAAAATACAGAAAGAACTCTACCCACAGAAGGGGAAAATAATCCAAATTCAGTTTTACAAGGAGGAAACTCAACGTTCCTCCAGCATTTCAGGACGGCCACACACCAAGACAAAACACACACACTTCCCCCTATTCCAAACTGTGCCCCACAAGAAGAAAAATTGCCCGGCATAACATTAGCCCTACCCACTGACATTAAAACAGTGGATCCAACAATCCATTAACCAAGTCTGTCAACTCCAAGCATCCCTTTCAATCTATTGCTGTGTTTGACAGGCATCCAGGCCATACCACAAATCAAGATTGTGGTGTGTCTGTGAGTGCGTGCTGGTATTTGGGCATTTTGTCATAGTTCTGAAAACAGCCCACAGTCATATGCTACCTATGCTTCCATTTTGGAGAAGAACCTTACCACCTTAGATGTCCTCTCTCTAGGAAGCACAATTTCCATATTTCCAGTATCATGACCTAGACCCATATATATATATATACTGTGATATACAAGTCCTTTAGTTCTCACATTTATACCATAGAGTGTTCATGCCCAAAACGGTGTATTATTTTAGACATGTAACACTCTCCTTGCATGTAAACTCATGAGATCACGTGTGGTTTAATCCAGAATCTTGACGTACTTAGCACTGTCAATTTGCTGGATTAAACCCTGTGGAGTCCCCTAGGCAGTTGAAATCTCAGGGTGGGGTGGGGGCTCACAAGTTATCTCCTAAGACATTTTTTTCTTTCAAGATCAAATCAATATTATTTTGATGCATTGTTGCAGGGCCCCTAAGAGGTGCAGGGCCCATAGTCCAGTGCCTAGTCTGCCTGGCGCTGTCCATTTGAGCATTTATTCACCCCCAAACTGCTGGTACAAGCTGGTCTTCCTTCACACCAAAACTCAAATAATAATGATAATTTATTATTTATACCCCGCCCATCTGGCTGGGTTTCCCCAGCCACTCTGGACAGCTCCCAACATAATATTAAAAACATGCTAAAACATCAGATATTAAAAACTTCCCAGTATAGGGATGCCTTCAGATGTCTTCTAAAAGTCAGATAGTTGTTTATTTCCTTGACATCTGAAGGGAGGGCGTTCTACAGGGCAGACACCACACCCAAGAAGGCCTTCTGTCTGGTTCCCTGTAATCTTACTTCTCGCAATGAGGGAACTGCCAGGAGGCCCTTGGAGCTGGACCTCACTGCCCGGGCAGAATGATGGGGGTGGAGACATTCCTTCATATATACTGGGCCGAGGCTGTCAGCACCAACACTTTGAATTGTGTTCAGAAACATACTGGGAGCCAATGTAGGTCTTTCAAGACTGGTGTTATATGGTCTCAGCTTCCACTCCCAGTAGGCAGCCCTGTTTAGGGAGGTTTTTAATGACTGGTGTTTTAATGAATTTTTAAATATTTGTTGGAAGCCGCCCAGAGTGGTTGGGGAAACCCAGCCAGATGGGTGGAGTATAAATAATAAATTATTATTAATTATGATTAGCTGCTGCATTGTGGATTAGTTGTAGTTTCTGGGTCACCTTCAAAGGTAGCTCCACGTAGAGCGCATTGCAGTACGCCAAAGCAGTCCATTCAAAGCCTTGATGCATGATCCCTGTGCCTAGTAACACATGTAGAAATCATCTCATAACGACATAAGAAAATCCCCTCTAAATCAGGTCCAAGGCCCATTAAGTTCCGGATCTTGTTCTCAAAGTGGCCAACCAGATGCCAATGGGAAGCCCCCAAGCATGTCATGAGGACCACAGCTCTCTCCCTACTTATGATTCCCTGCTGCTGGAATTTTATGGCATACTGCCTCGGAGACAGTACAGGTAGAACGTAGCTAGTAACTATTGATGGTCCTATTTTCCATGAATTTCTTTCATCCTCTTTTAAAGCCATCCAAGTCTATGATCCTTGCTACGTCATGTGGGAGCTAATTCTGTTTAAGCATGTAACTTCGCAAATTACTTCTTTTGTTTAATTATGAATTTCCAAAAAAAAAAAAAAAAAAAACAATTCTCTCATAGAGAGAAGAACTCAATGATTGTATTTTTGCAAGAAGATATGAATGACATTTATTTATTTATTTATTTATTTATTTATTTATGAATGAATGAATGAATGAATGAAGACACCACTTTTCATCTGAAGATCTCAGGGCGGTTCACAAAGCTTATAATAAAAACAAGAACAACACCAAAACAAACCAATAATATGTTAGAATATTCCGTTCCACCTTAAGAGGAACAGGCATGACTGTTGTGTGTCACATGCCTGTTTACACTCCAGCGCAGCTTGCTGGGAACTTCCGTTTTGTGTATAGCTATTGCTTATGCTGCTTGCTTGGACATGAAAGGGAGAAGACATGTTTTTCCTTTGTCCTGATGTATGCTAAATAACCTGCCTGTAAATATTATTGAATTATGGTGCTGGAGGAGACTCTTGAGAGTCCCATGGACTGAAAGAAGATCAAACCTCTCCATTCTGAAGGAAATCAGCCCTCAGTGCTCACTGGAAGGACAGATCCTGAAGCTGAGGCTCCAATACTTTGGCCACCTCGTGAGAAGAGAAGACTCCCTGGAAAAGACCCTGATGTTGGGAAAGATGGAGGGCACAAGGAGAAGGGGACGACAGAGGATGAGATGGTTGGATGGTGTTCTTGAAGCTACCAGCATGAGTTTGATCAAACTGCGGGAGGCAGTGGAGGACAGAAGTGCCTGGCGTGCTCTGGTCCATGGGGTCACGAAGAGTCGGACACGACTAAACGACTAAACAACAACAACAAATATGCTCATCACAGCCTCTCCCGCCGCTTCTGTTGTGCAATGTTATTTACTCTCCTGATTAGAGCGTGCTGTAGCTTCTGAAGGCTTCTGAAGCTGTGGGTCGCAGTTTCATGCTGAGCCAAGGACTGGAGATTGCCAGGCTTACTGGCCGGTGGGCTGGAGCCAGCTGGGGGCTTGCAAATTGCCCCTGTTCCCTTGGATGCATCCCAACATAATAACCCCCCTCCCTCTCACAAACACATTTAAAAAGGGCATCAGATGTCAAACAGCCAAAGGCCTGCTTAAAGAGGAACGTTTTCTCCAGGTGCCTAAAAATGTATAATGAAAGTGCCAGATGGACCTCCCTGGGGAGATCATTCCACAGACAGGGAACCGCTGCAGAAAAAAACCTATTCTTCTGTTGCCACTCTTTGGACCTCTTGTGGAGGAGGCACATGAAGAAGGGCCTCAGATGATGATCGCAGAGATCAGGTTGGTTTAGATGGGGAGAGGTGGTCCTTGAGATATTGATGCCCTGAATGCTATTGTTGCAGAAAGGGTGCACTTACGCAAAAGCATTTTGGACAGGTTGCCATGTGATCTCCGCAAGCGGAAAGGATTTTAATCCACCTGATTTGTTGTTCAGAATGTGCATGTGAATCCTGATTTTTCTCCTCTTTTTCTCACGTTGCTGCAGAGTGTGGCCCTGTTCTTCACTGTCTCCCTTGACATGTACAAGGATACAGTCATTTGATGACTGCAACATCAACTGATGTCCTGCGTGAAACAGCCCTGTTTGTTTTAGAGTTTTATTAGCTGTGGCTACTCTCCACAATTCATCCTCCTCCTTTCCCTTTGAGATATATAATGGCCTACTTCTGAGAATTGTTTGCAGCGATGGAGGAGATAAGGATCCGAAGTGCTTTTTGAACTGTTGAGTGATATTTATAAAAGAAATTATTAATAATAACTCATTGAATGCAATGCCGAGAGTGCCAAGTCTCAGATCACTGTGTGCTTGCAGTGAACTGTGAATGGCGCACTCCCTTGCACTTGAAAGACAATAGCCGCACAATGTGATTAATTCGCTTTTCTCAAAATAAAATGTTAAGCAAGAGCCTGCAGTTAACCAGAAGCTATTTTCCCTGGTTTTCAACTTTTCTAAGCCTCTGATTAACTCTCTAAATTGTGTAATATTTAATAAAAATTATATTTTGCATTTGACTAGTTCATACTTTATTTCAGCAATTATTAAAATGACCCTGTGAGTTTGAGTCAGAAATATTATTATTCCCATTTTGCAGATGGCGGGGCTGAGGCTGAGAAAACCTGGCTTGCCACCAGGTGAGTTCATAGCTGGTGCAACATCTGAACCGTCCACACACTTACAAGGATGAATGAATCTGATGGTTTCTTTTTCTGTGTCTCAATTTTCTGTTCTTACATTCGGTCGCCACATTTCTGCTTCGGTCTGCAGTTTCTAATTTCAGTATTTTCCCTAAGATATGCCTTTTTGTATGAATTTATTTCCTAAGATACACATTCTTGCAAGCAATTTTATAATGTATTTTAACATGTTGTTTTCACTTAACCAGTGCTATTTTTCTTTTTAAAGAATGTTTAGGGGTACTCTCATTTTAACTCAAGAAAATCCCCATTTTATAGTTCAAATCGGGGGAAATAAATACAGTAAATGGACAAAAGTACAAAGATTCACAAATTGTTTAGGGGTATGCATACCCCTGCGTCCCCCCCAGAAAAAAGCACTGCACTTAACACATCTTTATGCTAACGTTCCCCTAGAAGACACATTTTGACACCCAGAACTTGGCTGAAAAACTGTCTCACAAAATTCCCTGATCAAAATTGCCCCTTCTGATGCTGTAGCGGCTGTTTCCTGGTTGATTGGAATGTTACTTGGTGGGTTACAAGGCTGCCCTTGAGACTGTCCCAGAAACTCCAGCGGGTGCAGAATGCCGCGGAGAGACTCCTTACGGGGTCCTCACTGCGAGATCACATTCACCCGGTGCTATACCAGCTGCACTGGCTCCCGGTGGGGTACAGGTTCAGGTTTAAGGTGCTGGTTTTAACCTTCAAAGCCCTATATGGCCTAGGACCCTCGTACCTACGGGACCACCTCTCCTGGTATGTCCCACAGAGGAACTTACGGTCTTCAAACAAAAACATCTTGAAGGTCCCAGGCCACAGAGAGGTTAGGCTGGCTTCAACCAGAGCCAGGGCTTTTTCGGCTGTGGCTCCAATCTGGTGGAACGCTCTGTCACAAGAGACTAGGGCCCTGTGGGACTTGACATCTTTCTGCAGGGCCTGCAAGACAGAGCTGTTCCACCGGGCCTTTGGCCAGGGCACAGCCTGACTCCCTCCTTTGGCAATCCTCACAGAACTCTAGCCCAATGGTTGCCATTAATCTGATTTGAATTAATTTTATAATGAAATGATTTTAGGGGAGGGCGGGATATAAATAAAATAAAATAATCTGTTCCATTCAAGCTACTACTCTCCTTTTCCATCTGACTTGCTGTCAGGATACCTAAATAGACTTTTGACTTTTGTAAATCTCTTCAGCATCTCCAAGGCATGAGACTAGAAGTCGCTTTTCCCGCTTCCCATTTCAATAACTTTTATCCAATGAGCTCCCAGTCATGTTCATACTCTAGTATAGTGGCAAATTCAGAAATGCAAGGTCCTTTCATGATAGTCACAGCCAATGCTATTTTTCTAGGAAAAGAGGTGCCAGAACTCAACATGAACACCTCTCTTGTTCTCTTAGAATGACAATAACGCCCACTTCAGAGGTGCCAGAACTGAGTTCCAGTGAGTTCCAGCTGAAAATAGCCCCAGTTACATGCTCCCTCACAACCACAACCTCTTATAGCCTTGCCGCCTTCTAAGATTATACAGCCAGGCAATAATCTTAAACTAATACAAGAATAATAATTAGAAACTCCTTGCAACAACCAATGCAGATCTCCATGTGTTACCTTTCTGGTAGATTGACTATTTTTAGGTCATGTACACAAACAAATAATTTGGAGAGGTCCATATCGACTTTCAGAGTGACTGAAGTTGTACACACAGGAACTGTATTTGCACATCATCCTCTTGAAGCTGAAGCATCCTGCATTTTCAGCACTTCTAAATGCTCAGCTTTGGAACGTAGAGAACAATTCTATGAGAATTGTCCTTCTCATGAGCCTTCTCCAGAGTGACCCTAGGAGCTAATCCTCATTGGCCGACTCATCTTCTTTCACTCTGATTGGCTCCAATCAGTACAAAGGATGAGAAGACTTTCCAGTGGCTACAAAGCTCTCCTTATATGCTGATTAGGCAGCTCTACCATGCTGGAAGTGGGGACCCACCCATGTATGGGTAATATTGTTGTTGTTGTTGTTTAGTCATTTAGTCATGTCCAACTCTTCGTGACCCCATGGCCCAGAGCACGCCAGGCACTCCTGTCTTCCACTGCCTCCAGCAGTCCTCTGTCACCCCCTTCTTCTACTGCCCTCAATCTTTCCCAACATCAGGGTCTTTTCCAGGGAGTCTTCTCTTCTCATGAGGTGGCCAAAGTATTGCAGCCTCAGCTTCAAGTGAGCACTCAGGGCTGATTTCCTTCAGAATGGATAGGTTTGATCTTCTTGCAGTCCATGGGACTCTCAAGTGTCTCCTCCAGCACCACAATTCAAAAGCATCAATTCTTCGGCGATCAGCCTTCTTTATGGTCCAGCTCTCATTTCCATACATCACTCCTGGGAAAACCATAGCTTGAACTATACGGACCTTTGTTGGCAAGGTGATGTCTCTGCTTTTTAAGATGCTGTCTAGGTTTGTCATTGCTTTTCTCCCAAGAAGCAGGAGTCTTTTAATTTCGTGACTGTTGTCACCATCTGCAGTGACCATGGGGCTCATTGGTGTCCTCACAATTGGCACATGGCAAAGAATTTGGGAAAGGGCCACAGTTTAGTGACAGAACATCTGCTTTGCATGCAGAAAGTCATTAATTCAATCCCCAGTATCTCCACATGGGGCTGAGAGAAAACCCTGTCTAGAAACCTGCAGAGCCACTGCCAGTCACTGTGGAAAAATCTGAGCTACATGGACCATTGATCTTGTGAGTCAGGAACTCATCCTCTTGTGGATCTGGAATGATTTCCATTTGTGACTCAAAATAAGGCATCTTCCTGTGCCAAAGAAGCATTAGCTTGTTCTTGTAACTATTGGTGCAGAGAATCCATTGGATTCTAACTATGTTATGCAAGCAGTTCCCCTTGCACAGTATCCAGGATCAGAGGCCTGGACGATCCTATGCAGACTTACCCAATGTTGCTACCAGACTGTTGCTATTTTCAGATTGGATTCAATACAAGCAAATTCAGGATGTGCAATTAAACCTGGTTTGGAGCTCTTGGACAACACACTCACTTCCTTAAAAGATTGGGGTTTTTGTGATAAAGAAAGTGTTGTGAAGTTGCACTTGAAAGTGTAGGATAACAATGTCCAACCTTCATGCAAACATATCAGAATGAATGCTCATTAAATAGCCATCTTCATCTAATCTCCCTCCCTCCCACAACAAATCAGGAATGAATGCTGAATAAACAGGTAGATGTCTGAGTGTAAGTCACATTGAATACAGTAATATTTGCATCTGAGGAATCATATGCATATACTATATAGCATTCAAAGGCTGATTGCTGTTACAGGATACTGGATCATGGTAAACAAAATTCTCAATTCCATTCTATTTTTCTTTTCAAAGTAATGTACTGGTGTTATGTTCCTGGTTGTCCTATAACCCTTAGTTTCCCTCTCTATATGACCCAGCATTTCTTCAAAATAACCAAAAAGTTTTGTAGTCCAGCTAATGTTGGCTAATTAAGTATATGCTGGAAATAATATTTTCCTATTTCTACTGGAAATGCTTCTCGGAAATATATCAGCTCTTTAACATCTGTGTTTGCTATTAAAAGGCATTTTATTGTAGATGTCACAATTTTATGTTTCCCAGAGAAATTAACAGGAAAAACTCAATTCCTTGTTGTTTGACTCACAACAGACTAAAAAAAGAAGAAGAAAGCAAGAAAAGTACAAACTAACAAATCATCGCACTTCAAAGGATGTGTCCAGAAAATTATACCCCAATCCAATGGCATAAACCAATCAACAATGTGGCTAAGATGAAAAATATAGAAATATCTTTTTTCTTTGGATCAGCAAAAAATCAAACTAAACACATGCACAGACTCACACATACCCAAACCACCACACAATATGGTGGAACAATCAGAAGGCAAAATGGAGACTCACATATCATCTGCACAGCCTTGATCCCCCAAGGTATAAAAAGGTAAAGGTTAAGGGACCCCGGACCATTAGGTCCAGTCGTGACCGACACTGAGGTTGTGCGTTCATCTCGCTCTATAGGCCGAGGGAGCCGGTGTTTGTCCGCAGACAGTTTTTCGGGGTCATGTGGCCAGCATGACTAAGCCGCTTCTGGCGAACCAGAGCAGCGCACGGAAACGGCGTGTACCTTCCCGCCAGAGCGGTACCTATTTATCTACTTGCACTTTGACCAGCTTTCGAACTGCTAGGTTGGCAGGAGCAGGGACTGAGCAACGGGAGCTCAACCCGTTGCGGGGATTCGAACCGCCAACCTTCTGATTGGCAAGCCCTAGGCTCAGTGGTTTAACCCACAGCGCCACCCACGTTGCCCAAGGTATAGGTGGGTCTTAATATTTATACTTTAAGAACATAAGAAGCTGCCTTAAACAGAGTCAGGTCCATCTACTTCAGTATTGTCTACACCAGGGTTTCCCAAGCTTGGGTCTCCAGTTGCTTTTGAACTACAGTCCCCATCATCCCTGACTGATGGTCCTGCTAGCTAGGGATGATGGGAGTTGTAGTCGAGCAACGGCTGGAGACCCAAGCTTGGGAAACCTAGGTTTACACTGACTGTCAGAAGCTCACCAGAGTTTCAGAGAGGGTCTTTCCCAGACCTACTTGGAAATGCTAGAGATTGAATCTGGGACCTTCTGCAGGCAAGGCAGATGCTCTGCCACTGGGGAAACCCAGCCAGATGGGTGGGGTATAAAGAAAAAAATTATTAATATTATTAGGTCCTTCCCCATTTAAAATAGCTTTAGGCTTTCTAAGGAAGGTGATTCAGAAATATCACACAGAGGAATGGAGTGTCTCTACATTTGTGGTCACATCTACAGGACGATCGATACCAATGTGCACACCAGTCACACCTGAACACATGAGGCTGATGTGTGATCAGTGTAAATCTGAAAGGGGCCTCTGACTCCCTCCAGGTTCTCCCTCCAAGTAGCCAGAAGACTTGATTGACCGGGTTTCCTCTCTCTCTGGAGGAACCTCAACACGTGTACATCCACAGTCATGTTGGTCTGTCTCTCCTTAAGACTGGCACCGATAACATGCCAGCTAGAGTGTGAGGTCTGGACTAGCAGGCCCTTCCCATGTTTGGTACCTACCTACGGGCACCAAATGCCTGAACAGGTCTGGTAACAATTGCACTTCAGCCGCTGTAACCACTTGGCGCTTTCTACAACAGCAAGCAGGTAGGTAACTCTGGTCATCTGGGTTCCTTCAACCCACCCATCTTCCGAAAGTTAAAAATCAAACGCAATAAAACAAAATTAAATAGAGTTTGTTTTCTAAGTATGCTCTTACTCTGGCAACTCATCTGAAAGAAAGATCTGAAAGTACCAAATAAATCAACGGATGGTCCTTGAAAAGCTCCAGGGTTTTATCGCTTCAGTGTTTAATTCATGATCTATGGCTTTGGCTTAGATAATGACCAATCTCTGGACTGTTATTTCCCTGCTTTTATTGTTGTTTATTTGGGTTGTTAAAAATAACAATAGAAACTCCACTAGTTTTTGAGAAAATGCTCCATCTGTTTTTAAGTGGTCTTTCAAAAAGCTCAAGTGTTGTGATTCTCCCCACGTAGAGTTTGACTATTCCAAATGTGTTATCTGAACTTCCTTTTTTAAAGAAAAAGAAAGTGGGTGGTTGTAATGGTTGCCAGGACCGGATTTAACTGGTCTAAGGCACTCAGCTTGAGAGGTGCTGTCTCTCCCACTATCTAGTCAACAGCTGGGGGTGGAAATAGAACATGCAGGTCTGTTGTTGTTTACCACAGCAGGGATAGGAAATATGTGACCAACCAGATGTTGTTGGACTACCAATCCCATCATCGCTGAACATTGGCCATGCTGTCTGGGGATGATGGGCAACATCAGGTTGCTCACAAGTTTCCTATCCCTGTAATACAGGTTGGGTTTACATGATATGCAACTATAAGGGCAATATGGTAAGTGTTTACTGGAGGGAAATCATGTCCCAAGAACCATCCCAAGGGGTACAAAAGACAGGTCTGGAGTGTTGCAGATATTATTATTGTGCAGTTTGAAGTGATGGGATGCAAGAAAACTGACTTCTTTTGGAAATGAACGAGTGTCCAGCCCCATGAAAATGTTGTTCAAATTTTACTATGAGAACTCTTCAATATAAAACACGAACATCAAATGAGGCATTCAAAATATCCATACAATGAACTGTCCAGCACAGGCTCAGCATCTTAGAAATAAAAGATAACTCCAAAAATCAAAACAGTCCCCATTCCAGCCTGCCTTAGCCTGCCTAAGGCTGTGCAGCTCTTTTTGGAGAGCCATTATCACAGCCTTTTGTTCTCTGTCACATTCAGAGAACATTCACCCTTTCAAGATGGTGAATTTGCAACCCAATACCTTTGTCACCTGATCTAAGGTTAAAGCAGCTTAGAGTAACACAGAACAATCAACAGGTGATCATTAACCCATTTAGAAGCTCAGAGTCCCTTAGAAAAACTACTGTGAAAACTGCCTAATGCTATCAATACACATTTTCCATTTTAAACCTTCATGAATACACATACATTTTCATTTCAGTGTCAATTAAATATATTATACTTAGCATGAAGGACCACAATCAGATCTTGGACACGAGGTTCCCACGTCTGCTTCACAGAAGAGGCAAAAGCTCACACCTTCTACAGTTTTGGATCCTCTAGCAATGTGTTTGTTCTCCTGGAATCATTAGGAATTAAAGGTAAAGGTACCCCTGCCCGTACGGGCCAGTCTTGACAGACTCTAGGGTTGTGCGCCCATCTCACTCAAGAGGCCGGGGGCCAGCGCTGTCCGGAGACACTTCCGGGTCATGTGGCCAGCGTGACATCGCTGCTCTGGCGAGCCAGAGCCACACACGGAACGCCGTTTACCTTCCCGCTAGTAAGCGGTCCCTATTTATCTACTTGCACCCGGGGGTGCTTTCGAACTGCTAGGTTGGCAGGCGCTGGGACCGAACAACGGGAGCGCACCCCGCTGCGGGGATTCGAACCGCCGACCTTCCGATCAGCAAGCCCTAGGCGCTGAGGCTTTTATCCACAGTGCCACCCGCGTCCCTCATTAGGAATTAGGGACGAAATAAAGCAGCCTGTTCTGTGCTGTTCTTCAAACGTTTCTTTGAAAGCATTTAGCCATCATGGAGACATTTCCTTTGATGACTGACTATTTACTTTTGGTTTAAGCAATCCTCACAATTAGACTTAATCGCCTTTGCACATCGAATGCATTCCCCAGAAGGCAACTTATGCCATGGAGGCTAGAGTTATGCATGAGGCCACACAGCAAGTAGGCCAGAGTTTAGAAAGAAACTGGGCGTTTCTGGCTTTGAGCGCTGTGTCAGACCGCTAGAACATATTGCTTCTGTAGTGGTTAGGAATCAAACCAGCACAACCGAGGCAATCTAAGATATCTTGGCATTGGGGGCCTTGTGTGTAGTTTTAGTGTATTTATTTTATAATGTAATCAGTGGTGGACCAGACATCGCATCTTAGAAGCCACATACATGGGGTTTTAGCCCACAAATTATTGGCCCAGTCCACAGGAAGTTGAGAAAAGAAAATGGCCTCAGCAAACCGAAGTTTTAAAACCCACAATTTTATAAATGCCATACGTTGAAATCCTGTGTTCCTTTTCTCCTAAGGTAAGAACTGTAGCAATTGTCCCATTAAGGTTATGAAGGTGCCAGGAAGGCTGGTGGGAGGAACAAATTCAATACCTTGTCGATCCTTTCTTTTAAAATTTTATACTGCACTTTCTTTTCCCAGGGTGGTTTACAAAAGTTAAAATAACAGCAGAAGCACAATACAATCCCATCAATCAAAGACAATGAGAAAAGAGCAAATTTCAAGCAGCATTTGAAGAGCTGAACGGATTTTTTAAATCTAGGAGAGTAGAGATTTAGACAGATCATGCACCTTCTACAGTTCACTTGTGTTGACTCAAAAGTATATTCTGTCTATTTACACCAGAGGTGGGGGACCTTTTCTGGATTGAGGGCCACATTCTGTTATTGGCAGTCATTCATGGGCTGTATGATAGTGGTGGCAGCAGCCAGAAGCAGATGTGACCAGAGGTAAAAGTACGCAACGCAATGGATGAAACTCTTCCTTTGGTTCAATAGGCTACATCCCAACCATATAAAAGTCAGGTCTTTACACATGTGTGTGTGCACTCCTGTGTCATGATTGCATGAGCTGGTGATGTTTGAACCAGAAATGTCCGTTCTCCTCTGTAATGGTGGTGGGCCTCTCTGGAGACTGATGGAACCTGGTGTGTTCCTGAATGCTCTGGGGGATTTTCCAGCAGATAAAGCTGGCGATCCTGTCAAAGTCATAGCCTCACTATAGAACGCCGAGATTAAAAGGGCAGTTGACATGATTGACTCTGAGTGTCCTGTCTGTCATTGTGGAACCCCAGTAGCTGCTTGGCATTCAGGGAAACACTGGACTATGAAGCAAACAGGACAGACTATGGCCCAAGTGGCCCAAGTTCTGAAACCAACTGAACACTTGTTAGCACACATAAGCATGCCAACCATGTGGCAGTGCAGGCTGCGAAGAAGGGTCGTTTTGCAGTTTGCCTCACATCCTATAGTAGCCAGCTGGCAGTTATTTCAGATGGTAAGGGTTGCAGGTGGCACTGTGGTCTAAACCAGAGCCTCTTGGGCTTGCCGATAAGAAGGTCAGTGGTTCAAATCCCACCACAGGGAGAGCTCCCGTTGCTCTGTCTCAGCTGCTGCCAACCTAGCAGTTTGAAAGTATGACAGTGCAAGTAGATAAATAGGTTAAAAAGGTAAAGGTAAAGGACCCCTGGATGGTTAAGTCCAGTCAAAGGCGACTATGGGGTTTGGCGCTCATCTTGCTTTCAGGCCAAGGGAGCCAGCGTTTGTCCACAGACAGCTTTCCGGGTCATGTGGCCAGCATGACTAAACCGCTACTGGTGCACGGAGGACCGTGACGAGTGCCAGAGCGTATGGAAACTCTGTTTACCTTCCCACCGCAGCAGTACCCATTTATCTACTTGCTTTCGAACTGCTAGGTTGGCAGGAGCTGGGACAGAGCAACAGGAGCTCACCCCGTCACGTGGATTCGAACCACCGACCTTCCGATCAGCAAGCCCAAAATGCTCAGTGGTTTAGACCACAGTGCCACTCATGTCCTAGATAAATAGGTACTGCCATGAACACAGTCTTAACAGTGAGTCCATAAGTGACTGTGGAGACCAATTCTGGATCCACACGTCCTTCCACAGTGGGGACATAGGTTTCTGGGTAGGAGTTGATCATGGTGAGGGTTTGCCAAATGTGCCTTCCTCTTAGTGTGTTTCTCCTTTTTGCCCTGAGTTTGTGCTTCTTCAAAATCCATGACACCTTTGGTAAAGGCTGTTCTCCCATTGCCAGAATGAGTAGGATGATAGTGTAGGCCTATTGGCTATAGCACAGGTCCTCTGAGGCAGGCACCAAGAATTCCATATAATCGCACAATAGTTATTACAACTTTGCTGTAAATGTTTTTGGGTTTTTTAAATATCCATGGTCAATATCATGTGCAAAGCAAAAACTGAGTTTACTTGTAACCCAGAACCTTCATTGTCAAGAGACCTCATCATTCTATTTAGTTAGAAAATGCATGCCTTTTTTTGGGTACATTACTTTTCTATGAGGAATGATGGTTTAAATTAACCAAAAATGGAAAATGGAAAACCATAAACATTTTGTGAAACCATAAGCTTTTTCAGGTGGTCAAGCAATTGGTGTCTATTGGTTTTCAACCACAAAGTACCACCAGATTTTCCTTTCCTGTGGGGCAAGACTCAACATTAAATTACCCTTGACAAATATCCACCCACATTAACCACTGGACCACACTGGCTTTCTTAGTAGCCATTTATGCATCCTTAGTTCCCAATGTCTTTTAGATCTTACTTGTTCCAATAAATTGGTCAAGAAAACCTATAGGTATCCTATTCCAGATTTGGGCTCACGAGGAATGCTGGTAAAGCTTGTCAGGCAGTAGATCAAGTCCAGGAAGACTCTAAATGCAGACCTGTTTGAGATCTGAATATCACAATTCCGATGGACAAACTTATAACCCATGTCCAAGAGAGTCAAACAGACAAGAGAACCACTAATTTTTGATTAACATGGCATAGTTTTATTAAATATGCAGCATGCAAGAAATATTATTATAGGTCTCCAAGGACATATGGCAACTTGTGGAATGATACCTTTGTGTAAAAACTGAAATGTCTGAAAGTTAAATGTAATGAAATAAAAAAATAGGCATGGGGGAATTTTTGAATATTTATTGTTGCTTCTTGTATAAGTATGTGAAAACAACAAAATATTAGGAGCAAGGAGAGAGACCAGGGTTAACTTTCTGTGAAGTTGGGTAGAGTCACACTGGATAATATAGGGCATGACTACAACAAGGAAGGATGTTACTCCAGCAATCATCTGGAACCAACTGAAGATTTAAGTAAACGATGGGGGGCTTTTTTGTTGTTGTTGTTGTTGTTGTTGTTGTTGTTGTTGTTGTTGTTGTTGTCAAGGTCTGCATTCCATTGGAGGTAATCTGCCAGGGGCTATGTGGGTCTGCAGGGCTGAATCCAAAGGTCTCACAGAATTGTAGAAAGACTCTCTTTCTTTTCCCTCCTCTTCCCTCCCTCTTTCCCTTTCTAATACTCCTTTTCATTTCTGACACCCCTTCTCCCTGTCTTCATCCCCTCCGCCACAAATCCAGTTCAATTTGGAATGGTTCAGTCTGCCATCTTGATTCAGAACGGCGTCCAACGGTACCCCAAAGTAAACAGCAGTAGTTCCTCCATCTTGGAACCATCATACCAAATTTGGGAACGATATCTCTAGCAGCAGCCAAACACACAGAAAACAAACCGCTTTGCAAAATATATAGTAGCGAATAAATGACAAAACTAGATCATCTGATAAGAAGGTTAGACAAAGTATAAATCATTTCCCAAGGAAGGTTGGGGGAGGGGGACAACCTCCCACATCAATCTCCAGTGTCAATTGATCCACAGAAGACATAGCCCTCTTCTTTTCTCGCAGCCTCCCGGGGACTACAGTAACTTTGCCTCAAGGCCTCCCTTCCACGGCAACCTTGCAGTGACCTAAATATGATAAACTGTGTCGAAAGAAACATTCCCTCTCCCGTAGGCCCTCTCCCTCCCATGGCCCTAATTTATTGGCCACCCAACCCCTCTTTTGATTCATTTTTCTGTTTCCGTCCAAATCTCCCCCCCTTTCCAGCCTATGCTTTAAGATTAAAAAATACTTATTTGGCAGGCAGTATAAACACTGTACCTCAACAGATGTTTTTAGTGTCAGTATTTTATTTTTTTAATAAAAAACAACAACACGGCCACACGCTGATGCGGTTCTGTTTGGCAGGCGCTCATGTCTGCAGCTTAATATATCTATATATATATCTATAGATATATATTCCCCATAGTTCTTTTTCTCCCTCTCCAAATCTGTGGCAAGTTTGCGCTTTATGAGCGCCATCCCCCTTTCCCCCCTTCCTCTGATTTGCTAAATAAAACACACACACACACAAGCAGTTCCCTCACCCTGCTGGTCTCATTATGCAGACACGGTTGTCCTGACGTTACCTTGAGGCTCCTCTTCCTACACATTTGGTTCCAACATACTGTTTACCAGAAATGCATTCCCAGCATCGCTCCAGCCTTTACCAACTCTTTCCATGTGTCTCAATATCACTCCTTCTCTCTCCCTCTCTCTCTCTCCAAATGCATTTCTATGTGGGCAACATGTATCAAAGTAGCTGGGACCTCAGTGAGTAATATATTCTACCGTTTTTCTATTTACTCAGCTGGTCATGTTCTTGTAGGAAATCTCCCCCCTTCCCCCCCACCTGGGATTTTACACTTGAGGAAATGAGGAGGTGGGGGGTCCACAAGTTACCGTATCTTTTGCTCTATAAGACTCACTTTTTCCCTCCTAAAAAGTAAGGGGAAATGTGTGTGCGTCTTATGGAGCGAATGCAGGCTGCGCAGCTATCCCAGAAGCCAGAACAGCAAGAGGGATTGCTGCTTTCACTGCGCAGCGATCCTTCTTGCTGTTCTGGCTTCTGAGATTCAGAATATTTTTTTTCTTGTTTTCCTCCTTCAAAAACTAGGTGCATCTTGTGGTCTGGTGTGTCTTATAGAGCAAAAAATACAGTATATAAGTGTGTGTGTGTTTAAGAAGTGTATTCTCAGAAGGTTTGATCCCAAAGGACTTCTGTCTCCAAATACCCTTTTTTGATTGCTCTGCTCGGTTGTTACACCCTGAAGGGTGATGGGATCTTTTAGATCAGGCATGTCCACCATTGAGGAGGTTGTGATCTACAATTCAATATCTACCACCCTCCAAAGTCAATCAATCAATCAATCAATCAATCAATCAATCAATGGATCTTTATTTCACAGTCAGAGCGCATGGCTTCTCTCACTCCCCACCCCTCAAAGATGGTGGAAGAGGCTCAACTGTAGCAATGGAGCAGATTTGCAGCTGTTTGAAGTTGAAATATTTGCCGTGTGTGGAAAGAACCAGCAATGCACATGGCAACTCCATAGGACTTGGTGCTCTCTGTGCAACCTGACATAATGAAGAAGAAAAAAATCCTTCTTTGGCACAGATTTAGAAGACGGAAGTAGGTATTTCACAAAATTTCAAACAGGAAATAACTGGTTCCCCCAGTGCTCTGAAGTGGTGAATACTGACATTTTGGTGGCAATCACTATATGCACCACATACACACACACACACACACACACACACACACACACACACACACACACTCAAAGCTCTTTCTTATTCACCCAAGTCTGGGGATATATATATATATATATATATATATATATATATATATATATATTACATATAGAAATGTATTAAACTGAAAGGTAATACTATTTAAATGTGGATCCTGTGATGCATTGTAAATCTGTATTCTATGATACTTGTATTGTGTTTATGGTGTTTTATGTTTTAAGGTTGCACATTGCCCTGCATATATAGAGAGAGAGGGGGGGAGAGGGGGGTGTAATGTGGATACATTTGAAAATACATTTAAATACAAATGTTAAAATGGGTTTTTAAAATTTAAAAATACAGATTAATATTGCAATGGGGTGGGAACAGACTTCTGAATTTTGAAATTAGCATGGACTGCAGGTAGGCTGAACCATCTATTGCTAATTAAACGAGGCTCTTCTCACCTCCATTCAGTTCAAAGATGGTCCCTCTTCAGGATGATGGATATGGTGTGGGGCCCCAATAAAGGGCTTTTTTCAGGGGGTAGCTTCTTGTATGTGGAACTCCCTTCCACCTGAAGTGCTTCTGGCCCAGACCCTTTATCGTTTTAAGTGGTAAGTTAAAACTCATCCTGTTTGGCAGGTTCTGGAGAAGGAGAGACCTGAGCTGGATCACATCAAAGAAGCCTTTGAGTTTAAAGCGTTGTAAATTTAAACAGGGAAAACAGGTAGAGAAAAACGGCACTCCACATCGCCATCTGGTGGCACAATTATATCGCACGTACAGCGCATATAAACCACTTTTTCTTTACCAGTGTAGCTGAGTCCCTGATCTATTAGTGATTTGTATCATATTATGGATTGTGTGATTTTTATGGATTATTTTTTTTATTCTATTTGCCTGTTGTAAACCACACAACTGTATATTGTCTCCCTGCTTATTTAACTTATATGCAGAATTCATCATGAGAAAGGCTGGGCTGGATGACTCCCTAGCCGGAATTAAGATTGCCGGAAGAAGTATAAACAACCTCAGATATGCAGATGACACAACCTTGATGGCAGAAAGTTAGGAGGAATTAAAGAACCTTTTAATGAGGGTGAAACAGGAGAGCGCAAAATATGGTCTGAAGCTCAACATCAAAAAAACGAAGATCATGGCAACTGGTCCCATCACCTCCTGGCAAATAGAAGGGGAAGAAATGGAGGCGGTGAGAGATTTCACTTTCTTGGGCTCCATGATCACTGCAGATGGTGACAGCAGCCACGAAATTAAAAGACACCTGCTTCTGGGGAGAAAAGCAATGACAAACCTAGACAGCATCTTAAAAAGTAGAGACATCACCTTGCCAACAAAGGTCCGTATAGTAAAAGCTATGGTTTTCCCAGTAGTGATGTATGGAAGTGAGAGCTGGACCATAAAGAAGGCAGATCGCCAAAGAATTGATGCTTTTGAATTATGGTGCTGGAGGAGACTCTTGAGAGTCCCATGGACTGCAAGAAGATCAAATCTCTCCATTCTGAAGGAAATCAGCCCTGAGTGCTCACTGGAAGGACAGATCCTAAAGCTGAGGCTCCAATACTTTGGCCACCTCATGAGAAGAGAAGACTCCCTGGAAAAGACCCTGATGTTGGGAAAGATGGAGGGCACAAGGAGAACGGGACGACAGAGGACGAGATGGTTGGACAGTGTTATAGAAGCTACGAACATGAGTTTGACCAAACTGCGGGAGGCAGTGGAAGACAGGAGTGCCTGGAGTGCTCTGGTCCATGGGGTCACGAAGAGTCGGACACGACTAAACGACTAAACAACAACAAAAACCACACAATGGCTTCCACAACTATCAGTATATAAATTATAAATAAATAAATAAAATTATCTATATAAAGGGTTTTTTAAAAAAGAGCATGGATGTAAATTTGCATTGACACACACAGGCTGAGAGATGACGGCAAATGTAATTGCTGGAGCAATTCAAATGTTTCTTGTAACTGCAGAAACTCTGAAAGGACCTATGACTGATAGATGAAAAAGACACTGGCTGAAATCTAAAGTAGTGCCAAGGCAATCCTTCCATCAGCACAAGGATTCCTGCTTGGGCTACAGAATGTTCTCTACCTGCATACTGCAAACTCTTCCTTTCTCTGATTTGCAGCCCCATAATCCCTTTCCTCAGGCAGTTCCCTTTTCTCTGGACCACTGGAAGGCTTCTTAGGAGAAAGGAGCATGGGGTCTATAAACAAGTCACAATCCAGTTTCGTTTTCAGTTGTGCAACCCTCTAAATCAATTCCTATCCAATCCAAGGCAAGGAAAGAAGGAAGGGGGGGGGGAATTGTAATCCAACAACTAGGAAAAGGTAAAAAAAATGAGTTCAAGTTATTATAATCCACAAATTGTGTGCCAGCCAGCTACCAACCGATCAGTACAGCAGTTCCAGTCTTGATATGCAAAAAGAATTCCCAGTCAGAAGGAAAGAAGGAAAAAATAAAACTATCCTTTTTAGATTCTGCAGGAGTCCATCAATTAAAGAAAAATCCAATATATATATAGAAGTTCACAGTCCATAAAGTGTGTCCCACTCAGTCAGCCACAGAGTCCAAACAGGAAATTATATTTATATAATTGAGTGTGCCCTCCAAACCGTAAAAGAAAAACCAAACTCAGAAGCAAAGAGAAGAGCACAAAACTCTTCAGAGATTGCTGATATGGACTGGAACGTATTCTTTTAACTCTTTCCCCTTTTCAATCCACCTGACATGTTTAGCCCCTGAGTCTCCCCCTCCTGCTGTGACAAGCTCCCCTTCCCCTGGTCTCCCAGATACAGAAGAGGCATGAAATGGGTGGAGCAAAGACAAGCACGCAGGCATAGTCTCCAGTTGCTTGGGGGAAGCCCAGGTGAGGAGGGGATTTAGGCAGCTGTGGGGAGGTGGCAACCTCCAGTATCAGCAACTGCTTTATGGGGGCAAGACCTTCCTGAAATGAGTTGCTGTGATCATTAAGTCTGGCACTTCACCAAGTCTGTGCTTTTGCTAATAAAGAGTTGACTCCAACGTACACAGTGTGATTTACTGCTGGCTCACTCATGACACTCACCTCTGACTGGTTGTAGGTAGGAAGGCAGGCAGGTGAAGGCTGGCTGCTGGGGACTGAGGTTGGTGAGGCATTCCCCCTAATGGTCAAGCCTCCACTGCTATTTCTGAATGGAGCAGTGCATCACAGAGGATGGAAAATGAGGTGGGCCAGCCAGCGAACCATTGAACCAGCCTAGGGAAATCTAGGATGTCAGCTGTTTAAATGGAAATTATTACAGCAAGACTGGGTGACCACTCTTCCTGCATTAGTCTCAGCAGCAGCAGCAGAAGAAAACAAGCACCAAGGGGTCAGAATTGAGTCCAGTTAAACAATGGTCAAGAGGAAAACACATAATATTTATGTTTAGGGTCATAAATGGACAACACAGAATACATTAATGTAACTGTGGCATTTGCCAAAACAAAGACTTGTGTCACATAAATAAGATTAAGTGTGTTTTGAAAGTTTATTTGTCTAATGAGAAGAGATTCAACAGCAACAACAAAAAATAACAAAAGAAAATTAGAAAGAAAAAGAATTAATTGTTTGCTATTCCAACTCCTTTAACTCAGCAGAAATAAGGAAAAGTCGCCAAATGTCCAATACCTCTTTGCAGCATCTTCCAGACGAGTCAGATTTTCCAGAGAGAAATCTTTCCAAATTTTGGTAAGACATCTGCCTAATGTAACTATCATCCTTAGCTGTTATTGTGCTAGTCTCTGTCTAACATGTTACAAAATAGAAGTATGATGCATCCAGTTTGATAATGCATTTCACATTTTCCAAAGGGGAATTAATTTCAAGAAGTAACACAATAATAAATATTATCTGAAGATCAGCAGGATGACTTATTACTTACACAGATGCAAAGCCACTTAACTGCAAAATCCTCTCCTTATGTCCACTTTAGACAAACGTTAAATCTGTCTGGGTTCTTAGATTGGGATTATTCTATCACTTTCAGGGGGAATTGTATGGTGGGGGTGGGGAGGGCATAGGTGCCAGCTCCCTGGGGACCTGAGCACCTACAAGATTCCCCATGAAGGGGCAGGGCACCCACAAATTTCAGTGCCAGGGCCATGCACGCTGCATGGCACCCATGGTCAAACTGGCAACCTTGGGGGAAGGAATGGCTGCCTCCAGGTAGAAACCAAGGACAGCTATGTCTTTCCCCTTACAATTCCACCCAAGGATGACAACATCAACAGGGCTTGTTGCTCCCAAGGCAGCTTGTTATATTGTATTCAAGGTGTGCAAGGAGAGTCTTCTGTCATTCACTGCTGTATACCACTTTAACCAGGGTGCACATATCAGTGGGAGAACCGAGGCAGGGAGCAGTGACCATTAAAGCCCTAAACGGCCTCGGTCCAGTATATCTGAAGGAGCATCTCCACCCCCGTCGTTCTGCCCGGACACTGAGGTCCAGCACCGAGGGCCTTCTGGCGGTTCCCTCACTGCAAGAAGTCAAGTTACAGGGAACCAGGCAGAGGGCCTTCTCGGTAGTGGCACCCGCCCTGTGGAACGCCCTCCCACCAGATGTCAAAGAGAACAACAACTACCAGACTTTTAGAAGGCATCTGAAGGCAGCCCTGTTTAGGAAACCTTTTAATGTTTGATGCATTACTGTATTTTAATATTTTGTTGGAAGCCGCCCAGAGTGGCTGGGGAAATCCAGCCAGATGGGCGGGGTATAAATAATAAATTATTATTATTATTATTATTATTATTATTATTAAGCTTATAGAGTAACTTCTAGTAGCTGAATGCATTTCAGCATGCTTCTTTGCCAAATGTACCAGCTCTTCCAGTCCCATTGAAGCTTGTGTGGAACACTTCCCTGGAAATAAAATAAAATCAGAGCGGGTGACAGATGAAATGGCTTACTCTTGAAAACATTAATAATACGCAATATTGGAAATAGAACCAAAAGATATTATTAATGGCTTGAGTTTGTTGCCATGAAGTGAAGCCGGAGACAAACATTAATTATGTTTCCCCAAGTAATTCCAATTTTGTACTCCTCATTTACTTCCCGTCTGATTTATTCGTGTTTGTTTTATATTTATGAGAAAAGGGCTGTTCAGAGGATCTCTGGCTATGCAACCCAGAATGTCAAGGCATGTGAAGGTCTTCATGTCAGGTGCCAAGCCAAATAGTCGGAAACTGATTTGTGGCCAAAGGTGGGTGCCAGTAGTAAGGTACTGGCATTGGAAAATTGCAGCCTGATCTATCAGTGTTTTCCTGAGAAGTAAGCTCCGTTCATTCTGATATCCTGTTGAAATGGTCCTGCATAGAGAAGGGTCTCGCTTAGTGAAGGGGAGTGACACCAGTCATTCTGCCTCACGTGCAGATGGCTCTAGCTTCAATCACGGGCGAGTGCAGTTATACCACTGCTTGGAGCCAATTGCTCTCATTCGCTGTTGCCCTCCTCTGCTGCTTATATTCAGTAGGATAGATACCATGAGGATTGGGCCATAGCCCAGTGATACAGTGTGTGATGGCCTGGGATTCGGACTTGGAGGCTGAACCTGAGGAATCCCAGCCTGCACAGGAGTCCCTGCCTCCAGAACCAGCTGAGCTGGGGCTGAGGCTTGAGATCCTCAGGTGCAGGCATCAGCTGAGTCTGCTCTGGCTCCTGAGATGATGGAGGACCCATTGGCTGCAGGTGCTCCACTCTCAGCCCCATCAGGGGAGGCTGAGGTTGCCTTTGGGTCTGGTAACCCTTCAGCCTCTCCTGAGCTGCAGAGGCTCAGGGCAGAGAGGCGGAGGGAACTAAGTTCCCACAGGAGGAGTGCTCGCCTCCAGACAAGGAGAGGCGAGTCACCTGTGGACTGGGGCTGCCCTATGCCTCGGGGCAGATAAAAGCCAGCCAGCCCCAGTCCCAGGTTGTGGGTGCAACATTGTTGGTAGCCTGTTCTTGCCTGCACCCTGTCCTGCTCTTCTGCCAGAGTTCCTGACCTCACCCGACTCCCTGCCTTGGACCTCGCTTCAGCTTTGACTGACAGCCTCCATACCACACCCTTGACCTTGGACTGGACTCGGACCTCGCCGCACGGTTAGCCCTCTGGACCAGCACACAGTGTCTGCTTTTCATGCAAGAGGTTCCAGGTCCAATCCCTGATGTCTCCTTAAAACCTTGGAGAGTGGCTGCCTGTCAAAGACTGAATCTGCATTTTAAAGCAGTATCATGGCACTTTAAAGATCAGTGGATTCCTCCAAAGTATCCTGGGAACTGTAGCTTATCAAGAGTGCTAAGTGGTGTTAGGGGACCTACAGTCTCCAGAGTTCCCTGGGAAGAGGGATTGATTTTAACTGTGTGAAGGCTGTCCTAACAACTCTTACCCCACTTAAGAAACTACAGCTCCCAGGATTCTTTGGGAAGCCATTGCTATTTAAAGCTTTAAATGTATAGCGCAGATGGGACTAGAGTGCTGTGCTTTGAATGTTTGATGTTGTATTGTATTTTTAGTATTTTTTGTTGGGAGCTGCTCAGAATGGTTGGGGCAACCCAGTGATATGGGTGGCATCTAAATAAGTATTATTATTATTATTATTATTATTATTATTATTATTATTTTACTGTGCTAAATGTAGTAATGGCCTTCTGTCCCTTTCCACAAGGGGAGAGGGAGGGAGAGAGAGAGAGAGAGAGAGAGAGAGAGAGAGAGAGAGAGAGAGAGAACCTTTGGATTGGCTAGAAGGAAGAGAGAAAGACCCGTGACATGTCAAAGAGGAAAGGAAGGAAATATAATAGGAAATTGCTTTCAACACTTAATAAAGAGAGGAAGAAAGGAGGCAACTAGTTTCAGCAGCTCAGCCCTTCTTGGAAGTAAAAATTTTGGTATCCCCGTCATCTACCCCAAGTTGACTTCTCACATTGATAGCGGTCACCACCCTTGTAAGTGTTTTAATACATTTCAATATAATGGTCCATGATATCAGGAGCAATGCAACAACACTGAATCTGAAAGTTTTGCAGCAACTTGGATCCTCTTCCAGAAAATATTCCGGGAAATATATTTTGAGTTAGAAGGTTATAATTTCAATTTGTATATTGTCCTATTTATAAGGCAGGGAATGACAAGGCTCCTAGCATCTTTCCTGATCAAGTACCACATTAGAACAAAAACAGTGTGAGGTTGGGTGAATGGGACATTATATTCCAACCCCACGTATGTATGTAAAAGGTAAAACTAATATCAGTGGAAGAAGCAAAGATCACCAGTATTAAAGCAATGATTCTTCAACATCAACTTCGTTGGACTGGTCATGTTGTGCGGATGCCTAATTATCGTCTTCCAAAGCAACTATTCTATTCCGAACTTAAAAATGGAAAGCGTAATGCTGTTGGTCAACAAAAGAGGTTTAAAGACTGTCTCAAGGCAAATCTAAAAAAATGTAGTATAAACACCGACAACTGGGAAACACTGGCCGGCAAGCGCTCCAATTGGAGAACAGCCTTTTACCAAAGGTGTCATGGGCTTTGAAGATGCTCAAACTCAGGATGCAAGGGGGAAACGTGCTAAGAGGAAGGCACGCTTGGCAAATCCACACCGTGATAAACTCCTGCCTGGAACCCAATGTCCCCACTGTGGAAGGACGTGTGGTTCCAGAATTGGCCTCCATAGTCACTTGCGGACTCATTGTTAAAACCATGTTTATGGAAGACAATCTTACTCGGCTACGAGTGATCGCCAAAGAAGAAGAAGAATGTATGTAAAATAAGAGAGAATGAAACTACAAGTTCCGCTGAAGGTCTTTGCTAGTAGTACAATGAGTTTTGGAACCCTGCTTTTGCTGGGGAATGGTGGGGAGAAGCAATTGTAAATTGAGAAAGAAGCCAAGAGAGAAGGGGGAAAGCAAATGAATATGGGCCTCTAGATGAGCTTTCTTCAGTTGTCTTCCTGGCTTCCTCCCTCTCCCTCCGCCTCCAGCTTTTCAACCAGGGCACCCGCCTAGGCGGCGGCTCTCAAAGAGCGATGACAACTCTGGCAGTTCCCATTCTTTCCTTTAGCACAATGCCAGGAAGGCAACTATTCAGAAGTCTGAAGATGTGTCTCTGCACAACAGCTCCATTATACGATTAATAGGACAATCATATACGCGAGGTTAGTCCAAGTGTGTTCAGCAGGACTTACGCTGAGGTAGGGATGGGGAAGAAATTAGATTTTGTTTGCATTTCAATGAAAAGCTAGCTAATCTGCACTTCAGACCAATGTATGAAACGAAACGCAGCTACCCTTTGAAAAACACACTTCGCTGAATCTTGCGATGCAGCTCTCAGACCAACCAATGTGCATCAAAATGAATATCAGAGGGGAAAGTGTGTGTATAAATCCATACGTTAGTGAAAACAGCATGCATTGTCTCGGGGGAAATTGCTCGCCACAATGTGTATTGGAAGCAAAACTGCGTACCAAAATGTGGCCATTAAGAGAGTTTCGCACTAAAATGCAAACAATTTTTCATGAGGATCTTTTTATAAAAAAATAAAAACACACAAATTTCTGCAGAGATGTGGAGAACTGAATTTAAAATTATAAAGATGAGAAAATCACAGGTACCAAATTTGACAGATTCCTCTGTCCATCCTTCTAGGGATGCATAGGATTCTAGCCTAATATTGGAACCCAATACCCACTTTTCTCGGGGTTCATCTAAATTGACATGTATAGGATTGTGCTGTAGTCCAAAATTCACTTTTTTGAAGTAATCCCCATTCAGCACAGATTTTACTTCTGAGTAAGATAAAAAGGAAGGGGCTTAGCAAAGAAGCTCCTTAATTAATAACATTTAAATCCAGGCACTGACCTGGCTGGGTCTCACTCTTAATGTGGTGGGAGAGCAGGCAGATGCTGTGCTCCTCCCAGAGATTAAATATAATCTCTGAAGCGGGCACTTCAACAGGGGTCCACCCAGGGTCTCTATCATAGGATTCTCCCCCACTTTTTTTTAAAGGGAGAAGAATCACAAACACCAGGTGTCTGGACATTAAAGACTCTGCATGTAGTTTCCACTTCACACTTTAGAATCATAGAATCATAGAATCATGGAGTTGGAAGAGACCATAAGGGCCATCGAGTCCAACCCCCTGCCAAGCAGGAAACACCATCAGAGCACTCCTGACATATGGTTGTCAAGCCTCTGCTTAAAGACCTCCAAAGACGGAGACTCCACCACACTCCTTGGCAGCAAATTCCACTGTCGAACAGCTCTTACTGTCAGGAAGTTCTTCCTAATGTTTAGGTGGAATCTTCTTTCTTGTAGTTTGGATCCATTGCTCCGTGTCCGCTTCTCTTACCAATCTGGACTACAACTCCCATCATCAATGTGGACTACAACTCCCATCATCTCTGACTATGTTAGCTGGGGCTGATGGGAATTGTAGTCCAACAACATCTGGAGAGCACCACGTTGGCTACCCCTGTTTTAGAAGCAAAGGGTAGAGAAGCGATACCCATCTCTGCCACACAAAGTTGGATGCCAGTGAGCCAGGGAGTTCGTTGTATGCTTCCATGCAACAAACCAGGTGAGTCTGCAGTTGGTTGCATTGAGCAGTCATGCCTTCTTAAAGCACAGCTCTCTTCTAAAGGAATTCCTTCCTCTATTGCTATTTTGGTTGTGCAGAAAAGGAAAGAGACAGGCAAGCCTTTGGTACATGTAAGTGAAAACATTGCCAAGGCTGAGTAAGGCCCAGAGCAGTAGATATTGTGGATTTCACACTTCCCTTCTGCCATGCTTTTCCAGTGTCCTAACAGGAATGTATCCAGCAGCAAGAACAACGGTTTTGCAAAAAACAGAAAGAAAGAGAACAAGGAATAGCAACAGAACACATTTGGACACATTTTTCGCATAGCTCATAAATTTATTCCACCCCTTCCATCCATCATGACATTAGGTTCAAAATATTCAAATACAGTACAGGTTACAGTTGTTCCTTCTCTTCCCTCGGAAAGCTGCCATTTCATGGTATTTATGAAAAAAAATTGTGTGCCATCATTCCATTCCTCCTGCCCAATGGTTGAGATAAACGATGCAGTCACTGCCTCTGGAATTTCTGCTCTGGAATTCAGTTAAATGCACCTTGAAACCGTAGTTGTTTCCTGAAACCAGGCCATGGGTGAGTGGAGATGGGATGGAGCCAGGCTTTCAAATATTTTGGGCCTAAGCCATTCAGGGCAATAAACACTCGTGTGAGCCCCTAGAATTGGGCCTAGAAACATGTATATAGCAGCAGTGTGGATGAACTCTGTGTGGGGTCCAAATAACAAGGCAATTTGTGGGCCTTTTCCACCATCCCAACTTGAAGCATGTTGTGAATTACCCCACCCCATGTTCCAAGTCAGATCAGGGCCCTCCACTAAGCCTCATGTTGCTCTGCTATTTCTGTCCTTTTCTGTCCATATATATCTCTGTGTTCCCCTAGGTCAATGGCTTCTACAAGACGTGAGGCTGTCCATAACAGTGCCTGTGGAAAAGTGAAGAGGTCAGGACTGTTGTTGTTTCTGCAAGCACAGAGGAGGAGTTAAAACAAAAGTGAAACACTTCATTTAATGGTTTAAATATATATACAGTATGGTATATACTCTGGTATATAAATATATATACAGTATGGTATATACTCTGGTTGCGAACGGCATCCGTTCCGGAGGCCCGTTCGCAACATGAAAAGAGCGCAACCTGAAGCGCTGTATCTGTTCAGGTGCGCGGTGCGATTTGGCACTTGTGCGCATGCGCGAGCGGCAAAACCCGGAAGTAACCCTTTCCAGTACTTCCGGGTCGCCGCAGGACATAACCGGAAAGAATGTAACATGAAGCAAACGTAACATGAGATATGACTGTATGTATATATATATATATACACACAGTGGTACCTCTAGATACGAACGGGATCCGTTCCGGAGCCCCGTTCACATCTAGATGTAAACGTAACTAGCGACGGCACGTCTGCACACGCACGCGTTGCTTTTCGCCGCTTCTGCGCATGTGCGTGACATCATTTTGAGCGTCTGCGCATGAGCAAGTGGTGAAACCCGGAAGTAACGCGCTCTGTTACTTCCGGGTTGCCGAGGAGCGCAACTTGAACGCGCTCAACTCGAAGCGTATTTAACCCGAGGTATGACTGTATTTGATGTTGCTCCTCTTTAACAAAAACATAACATACCGGTAGCTCAGAGCAGAAGGTGTCGGGTATCAGTCCATCATATTTCCAGATATGACAGGGAAATGTGCCCTGTCTGAAATCTTGGAGCACCACCACCTCTCAGCATAGACAGCCTAGCTTCCTACGATTAAACTTGCTTAATTTGTTACTCCTGATTCAGTCTGCTGGGGGTGGGGGCACACAATTATGCAAATAATGTCTCTGGTGTAGCTACATGCCTAAATACGAACAGTTCAGCATCCTTGAATATTTCTGGTAAACAGCTCTTCCAGGCTCGCCGGAGAACTCCAAGATAAACACAGACCACTTTCAGCACATCTGTCATGGGCAAAACTGTACAGTTTGTGAAATGGAATCCTCGCAAAGGGATGCTTGTCTGAGAACAGTTGAGAAAACATCTCCAACAGGGGGCAACAGGTATTTAGCATGGGTTTGTTCCCATTAAGTAGATTAGGAGAGGAATAACAAGTCAACATTCCCCCTTCTAGGGTTCCCTCCAAAGAAATAATACTGATGTTTCTATCCACATTGGCTGTGTGTGTGTACATGTTAAAATGAAAAAACAAAGAAGGTTGGTTCTCCACTTCTGTGCCTGCAGCAGGTGCCAATAATGGAAAATGAAGCTGATCATAAGAACACAAGAAAAAGCCCTGCTGGATCAGTCCACAGTTCTGCATAATACTGTATCATGTTCTCACAAGAACCAACAAGGTGCCTGTGGAAAGCTTTCAGGCAGCACATGAGCACAACAACACCCTTCCCAGTATACCTGAAGGAGTGTCTCCACCCCCATCATCCACTGAGGTCCAGCTCCAAGGGCCTTCTGGCAGTTCCCTCACTGCGGAAAGTGAGGTTACAGGGAACCAGGCAGAGGGCCTTCTTGGTAGTGGCACCCGCCCTGTGGAACACCCTCCCATCAGATGTCAAGGAAATAAACAACTACCTGACTTTTAGAAGACAGCTGAAGGCAGCCCTGCTTAGGGAAGTTTTTAATGTTTGATGTTTTAGCGTATTTTTTACAGTCTGTTGGGAGCCACCCAGAGTGGCTGGGGAGGTCCGGTCAGATGGGCCAGGGTATAAGTGTAGCACCCTGCTTGTGGTTAATGCTTAGCTGGAATGAAATATTCAACGCAGCAATAGAGAAATTAAAATAATAATTTATTTGTCAGACAAATAAATGAGAGACACAGTGGTATATGGTTACCAAAGAGAGCCAGTGTGGTGTAGTGGTTAAGAGCGGTAGTCTCGTAATCTGAGGAACCGGGTTCGCGTCTCCGATCCTCCACCTGCAGCTGCTTCCTGCTGTAAGGATTGGCGTTGGGGGCCACCTCCTAGTGGCAGGTGTCCAACAATGTCAACCCCTGATGCCCACCCTGGATCAGACTATTGATCCATCTCACCTTGTATTGTCTGCTCTGGTGCACAGTGGTTCTCCAACAGACAGAAGTCTGTTCCAGCACATGCTACTTGATTCAATGAGGGTGCCAATCTTTCTCCATTCCGAACACCCTTCAATCCATGAGAGCCAGTGTGGTGTAGTGGTTAGAGCAGTGCTTCTCAAACTTGGGTCCCCAGCTGTTGTTGGACTACAACTCCCGTCCTAGCTAGCAGGACCAGCAGTCAGGAATGATGGGAGTTGTAGTTCAAAAACAGCTGGGGACCCAAGTTTGAGAAACAATGGGTTAGAGTGTTGTACTGGGAGACCAGGATTCAAATCCACACTCAGCCACGAAGCTCACTGTGTGACCTTGGGCCAGTTCCGTATTCTCAGCCCAACCTACCTCACAGGGTTCTTGTGAGGATAATCATAGAGTTGAAGCCAGGTAAGCATAGAGGGTGGTGCTGTGGGTTAAACCACAGAGCCTAGGACTTGCCGATCAGAAGGTCGGCAGTTTGAATCCCCGCGACGGGGTGAGCTTCCGTTGCTCAGTCCCTGCTCCTGCCAACCTAGCAGTTCGAAAGCACATCAGCAGATAGTAGATAGATAAATAGATAAATAGGTACCACTCCGGCGGGAAGGTAAACGGCGTTTCCGTGCGTTGCTCTGGTTTGCCAGAAGTGGCTTAGTCATGCTGGCCACATGACCCGGAAGCTGTACGCCGGCTCCCTCGGCCAATAAAGCGAGATGAGCACCGCAACCCCAGAGTCAGCCACGACTGGATTAATGGTCAGGGGTCCCTTTACCTTTAAGCACAGAGTAAGCTCCACTCATGCTATGGAACTACCCCCATACCTCCTCAAATCTGAAGAGAAGACTGAGAGGTGATATGAGAGACATCTTCAAATATAGGAAGGGCTGCCACATGGAAGATGGAGCAAGCTCTTTTTCTTCTTCTCCACATGGTAGGACCCAAAGTGAATTGCAAGAAGGGAGATTCTGAGTCTGACAGAACATTAGAAGAATTTCCCAATGGTAGAGCTGTTTGGAACAGCTCAGAAGGTAGTGGAACACCTCAGAAGGTAGTGGACTCCTTCACTGGAGGTTTTGAAACAGATGTTGGACAGCTGTCTGTCAGGGATCCTTTAGCTGTGATTTCAGAGGGTTGGACTAGATTACCTTTGTGGTCCTTTCCCAACCTGATAATTCTATGAGACTGGAAGTCATTGTACTTGCGCAATTAATTGGCTAAAACACATTAACTCTTGATGATAAGGTGTCTTCCCCCCACTGGCAATAATTACTCTATGCATTGACAGTTTACATGTGTTTTCTGATGTTCCAATGTGTGTTACATCTGGAACAGCAGCTATTTACACCATGAGAAGGGGACAGCCTAATCTTATTTTCCTGGGTGCCTATGGTGTAGTGTGTGTAGAGCCAGTGTGGTGTAGTGGTTAAGAGCGGTAGTCTCGTAATCTGGGGAACCGGGTTCGCTTCCCCGCTCCTCCACATGCAGCTGCTGGGTGACCTTGGGCCAGTCACACTTCTTTGAAGTCTCTCAGCCCCACTCACCTCACAGAGTGTTTGTTGTGGGGGAGGAAGGGGAAGGAGAATGTTAGCCGCTTTGAGACTCCTTAAAGGGAGTGAAAGGCGGGATATCAAATCCAAACTCTTCTTCTTCTTCTAATGGGCTTTGCACATTCTGCACTGTTCTATTTTTATTTGCCACATGCTGCGGCCAGTAGCTCTGCACACGGAACATAACCAAACCACATTTCATCCCCAAACAAAATGCGTTCTTTGAAGCTGGATTACATGGAAACTTCTCGAAATTAAGGTTGATTCTGCTTTGGGAGAATTTGGAAATAAACAAGTCTGGTTCATTAGAAGGAAAATATTATATTTATTGAATTGCTTGTCTTCTTTCTTGTTTGTTTGTTTGTTTCACTTTTATATTCCAAATGGGTCTACTTCCAGTGGGAATGAATTTGCATACGCAGTACACATTGTACAAGAGGCTAATACTTTTGCAGCAAACACAGGCTGAGTAATGCTGCAAGCGTCATTTTCAATATTTTGCATCAAATCGGTTTCATGCAATGTGTTGCCACTAGCAATTTGTTAGCGGTTTTCATTCCAGGCCAAATGTATCTCAGAGGGATATAATCGCAGAAAGATGGGCTATCACTGATTGGAATGTTTGGCTATGTTGTCTTTTTTCAGTGCCTAGAAAGTCAGAGTGGGGCCTTTTGTCTATATTCTCCTAAGGTTTGTTTAAACAGTTGAGAAAGAGCAGAAATTAATTTAATTTTGGGCTGCCATACATTGGGGTTTTCCCAGACACATCCAGGAACTGGGCTGCAAAATGGCGTCTGGACAGATTTTTTATTTAAAAAAAAGCTTTAGAAAAATCAAAGGGTCCCCCCCCAAAAAGCTCAAAGTCAACAACTTTGATTCCCCCCCCCCCAAAAAAAAATCAAAAACTTTGTCTAGATTTTCACTTTTGGGAATATGGCAACCCTATATTATTTCATAGTGGCCCAGATCTTATGTAGACTGAATGCCAGGGAAAAACCTGACATGATGAAGATTTCCATGTCCTTTGTGAAGCAACATGTTCTCTGTTTAAAACAGTGACAGGGTCCAATTTTTCCGCAAGCTACATCCACCTGTCTTACACCTAATGTAATATGGAACACTGGATGTTTACACTGCATTTCCAATTGTAGTGGTAGGCACTGAAAACCGGTCAGTGCTGTTTTTAAGTAGTCACTTTGCAGGTGTGGTTTGAATTCAAACCACATGTGCAAACTGATGAAGCTGGGCTTGCCATCTGCACCAGTCAACTGATCTGTGCTGACAGTGAGCCCGTTTGAAGTTGTTTCTTGATCTCAGAATGATGTCAGCCGATTGACAGGTATGTAAACCCACCTGGAAGGTAGGCTCATTCTTTATCTGGCTGTCAGGCTAAAAAAGGTTCCCCAGAATCACTAATCATCCCTGTGACCTTTGGTGGAGCCCATTCATTTGTATTTTATCATGCTATCTTATGCACTGTTATCTTCCACATATTTTAAAGGTAGAATGTGGAAGTATTGTTTGGATGGGTACAGTAAAACAAAAGTTAGCACAACCGAAAATAAGTCAGGGGTTCTCGAACGTTTTGGCTCCCGAATGCCACAAACCCAGAAGTGACTGTTCTGGTTTGTGCACTGTTTTTGGAAGCTGAACATCTGATAGGGCTTCCCTGGCTTCTGATTGGCTGCAGGAGATTCCTGCAGGCGATCAGAAGCCGCGCTTTGGTTTCCGAACGTTTTGGAAGACGAATAGACTTCCGGAACAGATTCCGTTCGACTTCCAAGGTACAACTATATTAAATAAATGCCATCAACAACAACAACAACAAAAAACCTGACAGGAATGAGCCAGTAGTAAATCACACCCAACATGTTGTAGCTAACTCTTTATTAGCAAAAACAGGATCTTTACAGGAGTATCAGGACTAAAGAGCACAGAAACTCATCTCTGGTAGGTCTCCCCCCACCCCAAAGCAGTTGCTGAGATTGAAGGTCCCCACCTCCCCCCAGCTGCCTAAGTCTCCTCCTCTTCAGGTTTTCCCCTCCAAGCAATCTGAGACTGCGCCTGCATGAAGCCAACTTCTCCTCTGCCTGCCCTCTTCATGCCTCTCCTGGTTCTAGGAGACTAGCAGTGAGGGGGGCTTGTAGCAGCAGGAGGGGGAGACACCTGTACCTCTTCACCAGCCAGACTCATCTCTGCTTCTTGCCCTCCCTTCTCTACTGCTTCAGCTTCTGTCCTGATTCTGGATTTCTCTCTGCCACAGACACTCCCTGTCACTAAACCCTGTTATGTCTTCAGCTTCTGATACCTCCTTCTCCCACTGGCGCCAACTCCAGGGGCCCTGGGGTCCTGAGCAGCCACAAAAAGTTTGTTGTGGGTGCTCAGCACCCACTCTGCAGGGCCTTGGAAGTGACTTACGGGAGTTCCACAGGACAGGTGTGACTTCCGAGAAGGCCCTCTGCCTGGTTCCCTGTAAACTCATTATTGAAATAATAATGGGCTGAACATTTAAATACCGTATTTTTTGCTCTATAAGACTCACTTTTTCCCTCCTAAAAAGTAAGGGGAAATGTGTGTGCGTCTTATAGAGCGAATGCAGGCTGCGCAGCTATCCCAGAAGCCAGAACAGGAAGAGGGATTTCGCTGCACAGCAATCCCTCTTGCTGTTCTGGCTTCTGAGATTCAGAATATTTTTTTTCTTGTTTTCCTCCTTCAAAAACTAGGTGCGTCTTATGGTCTGGTGCGTCTTATAGAGTGAAAAATATGGTAATCTCATTGACTACGCAAAAGCCTTTGACTGTGTCGACCACAGCATACTATGGCAAGTTCTTAAAGAAATGAGAGTGCCTGATCACCTCATCTGTCTCCTGAGAAATCTCTATGTGGGACAAGAAGCTACAGTTAGAACTGGATGTGGAATAACTGATTGGTTCAAAATTGGGAAAGGAGTACGACAAGGCTGTATATTGTCTCCCTGCTTATTTGCAGAATTCATCATGTGAAAGGCTGGACTGGATGAATCCCAAGCCGGAATTAAGATTGCCGGAAGAAATATCAACAACCTTACATATGCAGATGACACAACATTGATGGCAGAAAGTGAGGAGGAATTAAAGAACCTTTTAATGAGGGTGAAAGAGGAGCGCTCAAAATATGGTCCGAAGCTCAACATAAAAACCGAAGATCATGGCCACTGGTCCCATCACCTCCTGGTAAATATAAGGGGAAGAAATGGAGGCAGTGAGAGATTTTACTTTCTTGGGTTCCATGATCACTGCAGATGGTGACAGCAATCACGAAATTAAAAGACGCCTGCTTCTTGGGAGAAAAGCAATGACAAACCTAGACAGCAGCTTAAAAAGCAGAGATATCACCTTGCTGACAAAGGTCCGTATAGTTAAAGCTATGGTTTTCTTAGTCGTGATGTATGGAAGTGAGAGCTGGTCCATAAAGGAGGCTGATCTCTGAAGAATTGATGCTTTTGAATTGGTCCATGGGGTCATGAAGAGTCGGACACGACTAAACGACTAAACAACAGTGTTATTCCGAGTATATTTCAAACAACAACAACAAAAGTAAAGTAAAGCTAAAACAGCTACATTTTAACAGAGGCTAACTTCCATGCTTCCTCACTTAGCCCTGGCCAAAGACAAACCTTCCAAGAATCATAGAATCATAGAGTTGGAAGAGACCACAAGGGCCATCGAGTCCAACCCCCTGCCAAGCAGGAAACAAGAAGAAAGGTCTTGATTCTGATGAAAGATGTACAGTGTGTTCTTTTGTTCATTTGGGACATGGTGCACTAGGAAAGTCTTCTCCCATGGTCTCTTGCCACTTCCATTGACATTAATGGGGCTTGAGCAGGACAGCTTCCTGTTGGACTCCAGCATCCTTCTGTTTTATTAATAGAATCTGCCTTTCCTTTGATGCCCTCTCAGCCCTTGGGCTACATGGAAACACAGAAGTACCCAATTAAAAAGCCGCAAACAGATAAAACACGAGAACAGAAACAACAAAAAGTGAAAATGTTTTACAGTGCTTTGGAAAGATGTTGCACAAGTTGCGTAAGGGTCCCCACCACAACTGAATGAATGACTGCATCTCCACACCTTCCCATACACAAAAGTTGCAGATTGCATAATGCCACAGATACATTACATAATGCTTTTGACCCTTCCACAGATACTGCTTGTTTCCTTTGAAGTGACCTCCGCTCTGTTAGCTGCACGTTGATTAATTCCACACTGCATCTGGTTGCACTATTGCAGAACAGCTGCAAGCCCAGAACACATTGGGCAACATTTACTATTTGGGAAGTGGTTCTGGTGTGCGGATGAGGGGGGTGGGCTAGGCGAGTGATGCCTGCTTCTTTCTTGGTTAAAGACATGCAAGGAAACCATAATTGTCCTTCAACAGATGTACAGTGGTACCTCGGGTTACAGACACTTCAGGTTACATACGCTTCAGGTTACAGACTCCGCTAACCCAGAAATAGTACCTCGGGTTAAGAACTTTGCTTCAGGATGAGAACACAAATCATGCGGCAGCAGCAGTGCGGCAGCAGTGGGAGGCCCCATTAGCTAAAGTGGTACCTCAGGTTAAGAGCAATTTCAGGTTAAGAACAGACCACTGGAACGAATTAAGTTCTTAACCCGAGGTACCACTGTACGTAAGATGTCAGAATGAGCCCCAGCAGCAGTTGCATGTGACTTTACATAGTACTATTCTATCAGGAAAGTGACCACTTTACAAGGCAGGAGCAGTGGAAATCTGCCTTATACTGAGTCAAAACCTTGGCCCACCCATCTCAGTATTGTCTGCACTGACTGGCAGCTGCTCTCCAGGATTTTGGTCAGGGAACAGTCCCAGTGCTTCCTGGAGATGCTGGAGATTTATTTATGTATTTATAACATTTTTGCTGATTTTATTTTTAAAAAAATGTTTTAAATGGTTGTTTTTAACTGTTTCTTTATAAAATAATTTTTATTCAGATTTTCCAAACAAGTAATCTTTGGGTAATTACAGCAACAAAAAACCAAGCAGAAGTCAAAGGGCAGCATAGGAAGCAGATTACAAACTGGAATATAATCAAGGCAAGTTGATATATCGCATTGACAAAAGAAAAGCAGAAGGTCGTACTGAAGTTCCAAACTGTTTCTACTGATAGTTTTATCAATTCATTCTCTTTGTATACCTCTTTGAGTGGTTTCTCCTTTTTAAAAAAATCAAGTGGTGTATGATTCCCAGCTTCAACAAAACATGTCTCTCCCTTATCGGTCTCTACAGCCACAGCAGGTGATGCAACTCTCCAATGGTTTGATTTCACCCTCAAAGGTGCCAACAACCTCCATTTACTGGGAGCTGGGAACCATATGTGGGAATAATAATAATAATAATAATAATAATAATAATAATAATAATTTATTACTTATGAGGCATCTGATCAAGATCTGTATTTTAAAATGAGCTTAAAAGATATATTTGCAAATGCTTGTATGTTCCATGCCAGGTGGCAGCTGTTTATCTTCCTGCTCAAGGGCCCCCCTGATTTATAGCAGTAGCAGGAGACACATTTCTCAAAGTTGTAAAAGGAAATTACAGGCTACAGGAGCAAAGGTCATACTGACCATACAAATTACAGAATACAATCAAGCTGCAAAAACACTAATTAAGAGTTAAAATAATACCAGGTGCCTCCCATTAGACTTGAGCCATATTTTCATAAGGTTAAAGGGCAAGAGCTAATAGGAACAGCAGCTGGCTTGAAAGGGGGGTGTAAATTTAAGGGGTTGCTTTTGGAAACTGTTTTTACTAAGTTCCTTTCCTTCTAAAAAGCTATATATGTTAATGTATGAAATATATTGGCTTAATGTAATTATGCAAAGGATTTAGAAAGTAAGAAATGTTAGATTCTTATGTTAGATTCTTATTTCATTGATGGTGTGTGAGAAGGTGAACCCAAGATCTCTGTTTACGATAAAAATTAAAACCATTAGCCATCTGTTTTGGAGTGAAGGGGTAATAGGGCAATAGGGCAAAAAGGTGAAATGTTAATTAAGGTGCCTTGTCTAGGGCAAAAGGTGAAATGTTAATTAAGATGCCTTGTCGAGGCAAATGTAAGATATATGGCTACTTGTCTGCCATTTATGGATAGAAGGAAATATAGCTCTTTGTCTCCCATAAAAGGTAATAGGAAATGGGTGTATCTTTTATGATTGGTTCTAGAAAACAGCCAATAGGAATTTCAACCAGGCTGATTGGACAGAGGCAGCCAAAGGAGGAGCAAGGGGGCTGGGCTGAGGAAATATAAGTACTGGCCATCAGGGCTGGAGTGGGCAGAGCTTTGAAGAAGAAGAGTTTGGATTTGATATCCCGCCTTTCACTCCCTTTAAGGAGTCTCAAAGCGGCTAACATTCTCCTTTCCCTTCCTCCCCCACAACAAACACTCTGTGAGGTGAGTGGAGCTGAGAGACTTCAAAGAAGTGTGACTGGCCCAAGGTCAGGAAGGTAAACGGTGTTTCCGTGCGCTGCTCTGGTTCGCCAGAAGCGGCTTAGTCATGCTGGCCACATGACTCGGAAGCTCTATGCTGGCTCCCTCGGCCAAAAAAGCGAGATGAGCGCCGCAACCCCAGAGTCGGCCACGACTGGACCTAATGGTCAGGGGTCCCTTTACCTTTTTACTCTATTATTATTATTATTATTATTATTATTATTATTATTATTATTATTATTCCCCACTCATCTGACTGGGTTGCCCCAGCCAATCTGGGAGGCTTCCAACATATATAAAAACATAATAAAACACTAAACATTATTTTAAAAATTCCCTGTTCAGCACTGTCTTGAAATGGCTCATGGGTCAGATAATTCCAAACCCTCCAATATTTCTCCAACGAAAATAGGGACGTCCAAGGAAAAGCAGGACTTTCTGGGATCAAATCAGAAACCGGGTCAGCTTCTGTAAATCTGGGACTGTCCCTGGAAAATAGGGGTCCTTGGAGGGTCTGCACTGGGTCTAATGGGAGCTCCTTTCATATCTTAGATTTCATTTTATTGTATTTACAATTTGGATTGTATGGGGTTGCCATTGCTACAAAGTGCTGAAACAAACAAATAAATGGCAATGGAAAGTTGGCCTTCTGTGCGTGTAGGGGAGGTTCTGACCGGAACAGACTCTGTGTCTCCCTATTTCCCTGGCATATCTTCTTCTTCCTTGTAGGGAAGATGGTGCCCATCAATGTGAGAAGAATAACCGCTCCCTTGCGTGGTTGCGCGCAGCCCCCTGGACCCTATGCGGCACCATTAGCACAGGCTTGGCTTCACCTTCCCCAGGTGGGATACCTGGAGGTCTCCGCCTACCTCAGCCAGTTGCCCAATCCCGCCTGGGGAGGCGTTGCCAAGGTGATCAGGCCAGGTAGGGAGAGAGACCACCTGCCCACACAATAGGGGGAGGATCTTACCTGGGAATCATCAGTTGGCTCCAGAGCTTCTCCCACCCAACCCACCCTCAGTTAAGACTTCTTTTGCAGGTTACTCTTTTCTCCACAGGTACGCGGGCGCTGCTACCTCAAGGTCGCTGTTGAAGGGCCGGAAAGGAATTCTCCTGCATTGGCAGGTTTGCCTTTCCCGTAGCAAAATGTCACAACTTTGGCAGTATCAGGCCTTGGGCAGAATCTTTTAGTCTATCTTCCCTAAATGGGGGTGGGCGTGTAGCAGTGACTCACACCCCCCTTCTCTTTGTGGCAGCGATACCAGGGTTCCCCGTTAAAAGGGTTGTTTTGAGGGGAGGCTTTGGCCGTACGCCGAGAGGTCATCATTGCTCTCCCCTGCGATGGCGGCGTAACGGGGGCAGGCTCTCTCTCCTTGAACATAGGTTCTCCAGAGCCAGCCCACTCACTCTCCACACTGGATAACCCTGATGTTCCCCAGATCCCTGGCGGGGGACTGGGAGGGATAAATGCCCAATGCCTGAGCCAAGGTCTACCCACATGATAAAGTTGTGGCCAATTTTAATCCCATAGCACGTTGTCTTGAGTCGTTATTCCACATGGGGGCCGCCCAGGGTTTGGGGGAATCTGCCTGTCCACGCAATGGGCTTCTCTTCCATTCCTACTTAGGGCAAGCACTAAAATTACATTCTCTGTACCCATGAGTGTGCTCAAAACCCACAAATGACCATGATGGGGTGAAACAACCGGGGGAAGGCAGCCTAACCGATGGCTGAGTCGTTATTCTCTGAGGTTTGGCTCTCAAATGGCCCTTGGGTGCATTAAAACGATTACTTTTGTGTGTGCTATTATTATTCTCAGCTAATGGCTGCAGCATCTTTAAGCGTCGAAACACCTAAGCCTGCCATTTGCATCCTGCAGCCTTTCGTTCTTTGATTGGCCGTGTGCCAGGCCAACCTTGTTCCAAGAAGGCGGTGCAGCAAAAGCCAGCAGACACCTTTGCCAGCCAGTAATCACATCACCATGGCATGAAAGCAACAGAAAAGAAGGAGAGGACTTTTCTCCAAGAACATTCCATTGTCATTTCGATTTGCAACCTTTCAGAGGCGATCCACGAAGAAGAGACAAGCTCTGCGTCTGGGCTTAGAATCCCGTGGACTCAGCAGAGGAAGATTTAAAAGACAACAAAGCACCAAATCCTTTCCCTCTCGCCTCCCCTCTCCCCATTATCCCAAATCAATTAAGTGCTCTTACAAAGGTCACAGATCCCCTGAGTGCACATATGACCGAGTCCAGATGACTGACACACCCGTCTCAATGGCCACATTCTGACATCTGGCGCTTAGCAACCATGACTCTGCACCCTGCCAAAGACATTTGCCTCTTCTCTTTTGAAATACCAGGTTGGGGGTGCCAGGTTGAGAACACTCAGTTTGGAAAGGACAGAGCAGGGGCTTGGTGTTGATCCCCAGTTGCTGTTGCTGCAAATGGCAGGACCCCAGAGGGAACTTATTATGCAGAAAGTTGCTGCAAGCTTGTTTTCACAAGAAACCTGAAAATGAATTTGCTTCCCCACGCAAAAAAAAAATTGCAAAATTCTCTTTTGTAGCAGCCGTGCAAATAAATTTGATGATGATGATTGTCTAGCATCAGCATTAACACCTGAAGATTGTGTGGCCACAATTAAAATTTGATAAAATCTAGCAGGGACGCGGGTGGCGCTGTGGGTCAAACCACAGAGCCTAGGACTTGCCAATCAGAAGGTTAGCAGTTTGAATCCCCGCGACAGGGTGAGCTCCCGTTGCTCGGTCCCTGCTCCGGCCAACCTAGCAGTTCGAAAGCACGTCAAAGTGCAAGTAGATAAATAGGCACCGCTCCGGCGGGAAGGTAAACGGAGTTTCCGTGTGCTGCTCTGGTTCGCCAGAAGCAGCTTAGTCATGCTGGCCACATGACCCGGAAGCTGTACACCGGCTCCCTCGGCCAAAAAAGCGATATGAGCGCCGCAACCCCAGAGTCGGCCACGACTGGACCTAATGGTCAAGGGTTCCTTTACCTTTACCTAGCAGGTCATTGTAACAATATTTGACAGCTGGCATGCAGGAACAGCCAATATTGGCACTAGTTGAGAGGCAGAACTAAGTATTTGATAGTATAAAACTTGCCACATGCAATATGTCACTGTTGATTTGATATTTGGCAGTTGACATGCAATATCAGTATTTCACAGAATCATAGAATTGGAAGGGACCATGATGGTCATCTAGTCCAACCCCTTGCAATCCAGGAATCTCTTGTCCAATGTGTGGCTTGAACCCACAACCCTGAGATTAAGAATCTAGCAACTGAGCTATCAAGAGTCAGCTTGACATGCAGCTAAGGATATTGGAGAGGGACTGACTGCTGACGTGTAGCAGTATCTGACAAATAGCAGTCAAAATCTAACTATATTTGACATGCAGCAGGAAGCAGTATTTTATGGTATCTGAAATACAGAGTTGGATAACTGACGGGATTTCAGAGTTAGCATGCAGCAGATGTCAACATTTGACCATGTAGCTGGCCTGCAGCAGCAATCAGCATTTCCCATCTCCAGTGTTCACAATCAACATTTTCCTGTGTCTGACGGATAACAAGCCAAAAGAAAACCTGTATTTTGACAGAATCTTACAGCTGACTTCCAGAAGAATATAGCAGATTGCATTAAGCCTGTTCATTTGTATACCCAATCAAAACAGATGAACTTAGATTCTTAAATAATTTTGATGACAATGTATACCAGATGTGACATTTTGACCTGAATGCTGTCATCTTCGCAAATTCTGAAATTATACAAAAGGTTGTTTCAGTTCTAACTTACATGGGAAGAATAGCAAAATGCTATTGTCTTGAGCATTAAAAAGCTGGGAGACATTTAGAAAAGATTGACTCCCCCCCACACACACACACGTTTTTTCCATCCACAACGGACTGTTAAGTTAAAAATGATCAGATAGGTTCTCCACCCATTCATAATTGTTCTGAGCTGCTTATGGTTTTGGAGTGCTGTCAATAGCAATCAGAAAACAATGTGTGTCCCTATTTTCTGTGATGGGAAAATGGTCTGAACAAATGGCACTCAATCAGTACTGCCTTCCATTTTCCAGTACAGTGGTCCCTCTGGTTACGTACTTAATTCGTTCTGGAGGTCCGTTCTTAACCCGAAACTGTTCTTAACCTGAAGCACCACTTTAGCTAATGGGGCGTCCTGCTGCTGCCGCGCGATTTCTGTTCTCATCCTGAAGCAAAGTTCTTAACCCGAGGTACTATTTCTGGGTTAGCGGAGTCTGTAACCTGAAGCGTATGTAACCCGAGGTACCACTGTACATGGAGGGCAGAAAACATAGAACACTGCCTTATACCAAGTCAGACCATTGGTCTATATAGTTCAGTATTGCTCAGCATTGTCTATGCATTGTAGGCTAATAATAATAATTTTATTATTTGTACCCCACCCATCTGACTGGGTTGCCCCAATGACTCTGGGCAGCTTCCAATATGTATAAAAACATTACAAAACATTAAACATTGAAATACGTTGCTATGCAAGGCTGCCTTCAGATGTCTTCTAAAAGTTGTGTAGTTACTTATCTCCTTGACATTTGATGGGAGGGCATTCCACAGGGAGGGTGCCACCACCAAGAAGGCCCTCTGCCTGGTTCCCTGTAACCTCACTTCTTGCAGTGAGGAAACTGCCAGAAGGCCCTTCTGGATCTCAGTGTCCAGGTTGAATGACAGGGGTAGAGATGCTCTTTCAGGTATAGCAGTGGCTTGCCTGGGTTTCAGGCGGGGGACATTGCCAGCTATAGCTCAGTATATAATGCAGTGGCTGAGAGAAGGCTTCTGGAGGAAACAACAGAAGGATATAATGCAGGGGGGGGGCGTTCAGGAGTGGTTGGGGCTCCTCTGAATGGATCTTCCTGCTGCTTTTGCATTCTGGTTCCTGTCAGGGAGTTTTTCCACAGGCAATATGGAAAAACCTTTCCTCCGGAATCGGCCAATAGAGCACTTCAACACAACCCTTTAATGAAGCGCTTAGTGGGAAAGTATCTGAGAGCCTCTTATGTCCCTCCAATAGTATAGACAGATTCCTAATGTTTCTCTGTAAACATTGTTCCCATTAATAGAAAGCCGGGGGCTGGATGGGTTTTTAGCGTGGCCGGATGCCAAGGTTCTTTAAGAACCTGTGCATTAGCCGAAGGCACAACCTCAGCTGACCTGAGGAAAGCCACAGGCTCATCTCCTTTCCCTACTGGCTGGTGCCTTAATTGGCAGGTTCACAATGAGAGCTTTTGTTTGTGTCCTAAGCTTGCAGAGCACAATTAAGATGTCTGATACTTTGAGCCCAACAGCACAGCAATTAATACCGTTTTATATAGGCCAAATCCATTACATATTTGAACAGCGCATTCAAGCATGACAGGAAGGTGTTCAACCGAACTGGGAGAAATTTCTTTTAAAGAAATCAGGATCTGGTGTCCTTTTTATATAACACCCCCCCTCCATCCCCCAAAAAGTAAACCCTTCTGCATTACATGATGCTCCCATAGTTTCCCTACAGATCCACTGGCAGAATTTAGTGAACTGTAGCTCGTCTGTTTTGCTTGCAGAAGGTCCTTGCTTCAGTCCATGGCATCTTCGGGTGTGAATGGGAATGGGAATGTCCCTTCTCTGAAACCACTGAAAGCCACTGCCAGTCAGTACAGACAATACTGAGTTAGGTAGGTCAATGGTCAGCTCAGTTGAAGGCAGCTTCTTCGAATTTACTTGCAATCTGTTATTTTCTGTCATCCAGGTTTCCATTGGCTCCTAGGAGCAGAGTCCTTTGCCCCCCCCCTATATTTTGGGGGTAGGGGCCAGGGGGCCCCATGCCCCAAAAGCACGGAGCCGGAGAACAGAGCTGAGCGCAGCATGTTGGCTATTTGCAGTATGGTAGCGCTGCAGATAGCTTGCTGGGGAGATCATGCATTAAAAATGAAAAGGACTCAAAAATAACTTAAACAAGGTTTTAATAAGAAAAACAAAAACTCCATTTACACTAAATACATTAACAACCAAACCAGACCCAACCACCAACCCAAACCCCAGGGTAATGGGAGAGCTAGGTGCTGCTCCTTATATACTAAACCCAAATGCTGACACACCTTAATCAAATACAACTCAGCAGCACCTGCTATGTTTCACAGCTTTAAAGTTGGGTCTCGTTATCTTGCTCTGGCCCTTGCTCTGGCCCCTTTAAGATATACACATCGAGTGGAACAATGATGAACCTTTACATTTAAAGAAACCATTCAACATTTCCCCTGCGGTTCATCATTGTGGAACAAAAACAGAAAGCATACTTTGTACATGTTTTTCATGTGTAACCTTTGGAAGTGCTTTTGTAAAAATGTCCGCAACTTGACTGTCACCAGGAACATATTCAAATACAACCATTTCATCAGCAATTAGTTGCTTTACAAATTCTAAACGTAACCTTAAGACTCTAGTGCGCTGCGTATTGGACTCTGAGCACAGGATAGCAAGTCCACTCTGGGAATCAAGGTAAACTTTTACTGGTAGTGTTACTTGCATGTGTAGGTCTGCAAACACTTGCAGATACCATTCTACATCACGAGTGGCCTGAACGCATGCACACAATTCACTTTCTGTTGTGGAGAGACAAATAATGGTTTGTGTTTGGGACTTCCATTCAAATGGACAACCGTTATAACAAAACACCATACCAGACACACCCCTGCAATTATTTTGTTCCATTGCATGAGATGCATCGCAGAAAATTTCAAAACCTTTGTCAATACATGTTGTAAACTGCAACCTATAATGTTTGGTATGTTTAAGGTACATTACCACTCTCTTAAGAGCAGAGAAACATTGTGTAGTAGGCTTTTCCACAAATTTTGCCAGAAAGTGAAAAGCATAAGTTATATCTGGTCTTGAGATTCTTTGAATGAAATTTAGCTTGCCTATAGCAGAACGATACAAAGTTTTGTTAGGAAATGGCTTGTCTTCACCTGTAAAGGTGAAACCACACACCATAGGTGTTTCCTTCCCATTTGCATTTTCTAAACATAGCATTTCAACAAGATCATCAATTTTTGCAGTTTGATGAACCAGAAAAGATCCATTTTTGCTTTTCTCAATTTGCATGGATAAGTAATTTTTAGCTATGCCTAATTCCACTACATCAAATTTCTTCTGTAACTGTGATACCACCTGTTCATATTCCTGTTTAGTTTTTGTAGAAATTAATACGTCATCTACATACACACATATTTTTGTTACAGAGTTTGCCCTTTCTTTTATGAACACACAATTGTCTGCCTTTCCTTGTGAAAAACCAATATCCAGCAATTCTTTTGCTAAAGTTTGGTGCCAATTCCTTCCACTTTGGTGCAGACCATAAAGGGATTTGTTTAATTTGCATACCAAACCTTCAGCGGCGTCTATGCCTTCAGGAACACGCATAAAAATTTGTTCTTTTAAATCTGCAAACAAATATGCAGTTTTTATATCTAGGTGATAAACGGAATGTCCACGCTGTGATGCATCTTTTAACAAAAGCTTAACTGTTTCATATTTTACGCTTGGTGAATAACACAAATCATAATCTTCGCCTGGAATTTGTTGAAAACCCCTAGCAACTAATCTTGCTTTGTACCTTACAACTTCATTTTTGTCATTCGTTTTAACTCTATAAACCCATTTCGAATCAATAAGTCTCATATCTGGGGTTTGTGGTACAAGAGACCAAGTGTTATGCTCTTTTAAAGAAGCTATCTCGGAGTTCATAGCTTTATACCAATTTGCAGCTTGTTGCTTAGGTAATTTCTGAACATCACTGTAGCTTTTTGGCTCAAAAACTACCTTATTGGCATACACAGTATTAAAATGTTCATCTGCAAAACGTTGTGGCTTCTGTCTCTTTCTATCTGAACGTCTCAGTCCGGAAGGAGAGTCAGACTCCTCAGACTTAATAGGACTAAATGAACTACTAGTTTCAGGTTGTAAATCATTGTCAGATTGAAGAGGTGCCTGTAGGCTAAGCTCACGGTCAGAAAACTCAAGAGAATCTGACCTCCCCTCGGGTGCCTGTGACTTTAAATCATCAAACAAATTATCAGACTCAACAGGCTTTTTGTCTTTTCCCATTAATTCAGAAGCACTATTTCCTGCTGCTTCTTCTGCTGTTTCTTCCTCTTCTTCCTCAGTATTATCTATACCATCAGTATCTTGGAAGACAGCAACTCCATTCCAATTTACAGTTTGTATCATGCTTCTGGTAATATGAAATTTGCCAGTTGCTGGTATGTAAATTCTGTACGCCCCCTGCTGGTAGCCCATTAATTTTCCCTGGACACTACGTTCACCCAATTTTTGCTTAGCAGGATAATGCATAATTACATCTGAACCCCAAATGCGGAGGTATTTCAGATTAGGGCGTTTTTTAAACAGTTTCTCATAGGGGGTGACATCTAAACCAGTATGATAACTGCGATTTCTAACGTAACAAAATGCATTAAGTGCTTCAGCCCAAAAGTCTTTGGGCAGATTAGCATCATGCAGATACGTTTTAACCCCTGCCTGTAGGTCACGCTGCACAACTTCAACAAGCCCATTTTGCCAGGGACTTCGGGGGCAAGATAACTCATGAGTAGTCCCCTGCGCTTCCAGGAATTTCTCAAAATCCTCAGAAACAAATTCCCCGCCCCGGTCAGAAAACAGGTTCTTAATTGGTTTGTTAAAGTGCGTTTTTACCCAGTTGCAAAAAACTTTATACTTTTCAAATGCTTGGGACTTCTCAGCTATTGCATAAGTCCAACAGTATCTACTATACTGGTCTATCAGGGTAAGCCAGTACTTAGAACCTCCTAATGATGGTGGGAGTGGCCCAACTAAATCACAATGTACACGCTCAAATGGTTCAGTTACTTTCCTATCTGAGCACCTACCCTTGCGTGCAACCTTAATCTTATTCTTGCAACAGGATAGACATTGCATAAAGAATTTACATGGTTTTAAGTTGAGGCCATTAACAATATTCTTTGTCTTAATTACATCAGCAAAATTCAGGTGTCCCAGAATTCTGTGCGCCTCATGGACACACCCGGAATGAGGCCTTACATTCCTCAACCCCTGGCTTGACTGTGCTGCTCTGCAATTTATAGGCGATTGGGAGTAGGTGCGAAAATACAGTCTGTATAAACCATCAGAGTCCCGGGCATACAATAAACGTTTGTTCCCATCAAAAAACTCACACATTGATTTTAAGAAACGCACAGTTATGCCTTGACGAGCAAAGCACCTTACTGACAATAAATTGTCCACTGACGGGCAGTAAATGCAGTTTGCTATTGTAATGTTTAAAGAGTCAAGTTTAACAGTACCTCTGCCAAGCGACTGCAAGACTTGTGAATTGGCTAAATGTACATTACCAATTTCCTCTTCGAAAGAAATAAACAAGCTTCGATCATTGCAGATGTGCTGAGATGCTCCAGAGTCTATAATAAAAGACTTCCACTTGGCATCTTTAATTCTTTTACGATTTGTAGTCCAAGCATGAAAAGCTCGCGGCTCGTTTCTGTCTTTACTATACGATGTCTGCTGTTGGGCTGACAACCGTGACTGACGAACAGAAACAGACTTGGGAGTACTTTGCTTTCTTTTGGCTCTGCAGTCCTTTGCAAAATGTCCTTGCTTATTGCAGAACCAACAACGCTTTGCAGCTTTAAATGCAGTTGTATCACCACAGGTTTGCATATGGCGTTCCTCATTCTTTCTGGAAATAGGAGTGCTTATGGCACAAGCCTCCCTTCTATCCAACTCGCCCATTAATCTTGCCGTTACCCCTTCCACAGTTAATTGTGCTGGTGGAACAGCAGATATCTGGCTAGCTATACCATCAAAGTCCTCATTAAGGGAACAAAGGATGATAAAAACATACTGAATATCAGGTATCACCATATCCCTTCGAATTAATTCGCCGCGTATTGCCTCCAGACGTCTCAAGTGTGCTGCCAAATCACCACCAGGCTGCAACTTCGTCTGGTACAACTGCTTGAAAAACGACAATGCAGATGCTGACTCTTTTCTAACATGCACTGCTGCAAGACTGTCCCACATTTCTTTGGCAGTTTTCTTATTTCTTATATAGACTACTTGCTGGTCGCTGACTGCCAAATTAATTATCGCCCTGGCTTTTGCATCTCCTTTCGACCAAGCATTAGTTACAGGGTCAGGAGGGTCATCAGTTACATAGGTCCATACTTCTCTAGAGGTCAAAAGCGCCTCCACCCGAAAAGACCATAAACTATAGTTCTCATCTGTTAGCTGTGGGAAGACCAGAGCCTTCTCAGCTTCAGGAACCCGGTCAACCATTCTGGAACTCTTCCAGACCCACAAAAAATTACACTAACAGGAGAAGGAGTTTTCAAACCTTTCTCAGAGTCCAAAAATATGCAGTCATCCACTCAGCAGCTGGGCCCATAACCAAAGATGTTGGCTATTTGCAGTATGGTAGCGCTGCAGATAGCTTGCTGGGGAGATCATGCATTAAAAATGAAAAGGACTCAAAAATAACTTAAACAAGGTTTTAATAAGAAAAACAAAAACTCCATTTACACTAAATACATTAACAACCAAACCAGACCCAACCACCAACCCAAACCCCAGGGTAATGGGAGAGCTAGGTGCTGCTCCTTATATACTAAACCCAAATGCTGACACACCTTAATCAAATACAACTCAGCAGCACCTGCTATGTTTCACAGCTTTAAAGTTGGGTCTCGTTATCTTGCTCTGGCCCTTGCTCTGGCCCCTTTAAGATATACACATCGAGTGGAACAATGATGAACCTTTACATTTAAAGAAACCATTCAACACAGCATGCCTTCCACAGATGGCTACTTCTCCTCCTCTTCCTGCCGCGAAGGGGAAAGCGGGTTGAAACAGCCTCCCACCAGTGGTGGCACCAAGAGGAGGTGGAGAAGGAGCTGTGGAAATGTGGAAGACAATTGTATTTTGAGGAAGCAGGTGACATGTCCCTTTCCATTTAACATCCCCAGTTTGAGGTCTGTTGGATTATTGTGTTTCACACACCTGTCAGGAGTTTCTTGGGTTCTTCTGTCTTGCAAGTGCTGGCTGGATGCCCGGCTGCAGGTAGTGGGAGATTCCCAGCCGCTCTGTCTTAATTCCATCTCAGGGTCCTGGGCTAATCATGAGTAATGCCAGGTGCACTTGATTACTTCAAGGCAGGCTATAAAAGCCATCGGTGGGAAGGGCCCGGGGAGCTTCTACCCAGATCAAAGGACCTGATGCTGAGAGACCGACGGTTGGGGTCTTTCTCCTGCTGCTCTACCTGGGGCTCCGGGCAGATTGGGTAGCCCCTGTCAGGTATGTTTTATTTTATGCTGTGTGTGCCTGCTGTTTATTTGTTAATAAAGCTGTTTTGGTTCCCCTTCCACCTCCTCATTCCTTTTGTGCTTCGAGCCCCAAAGCCCATCCCGAATGGAAATAAAGACACAGTGGAGACAGAATTTAGTTTAAATGTTAATGGGCAAATTTTGGCCACAACTTTATTAAAATACACAAATGTGACTGGTATTGGCTTAGGCATTGGTATCAAACTATATCTGGCTCCTGCCCCACCCTGCAGGAAGTCTGGAAGGGTAAACGACCAGCAGGGGGATCCCCTAAACCAATGCCTAACTGCTAAACCTTACAAAGTTGTGACGATTGCTAAGAGGTAGGTAAAAACCAAGTGGCCACAGCCAATCTGCCACATTGGAAAAAAATCCTACCTGGCCCCCATTCCAAAACAGGCGACCAACTGTGAGTGGGTGGGTGGGTGGGTGTTCAGCAGCACGAAGCAAAAGGAGGTCCCTATGTCGTGCTGCCAAATAGATACCCCCAGCCCCCAACCTTGCCACACTACTGATTGGCTAAAGGCCATTGGCATCATGACATCATGCACGCAATATCACCACCGCCACCCCCCAATCATCTTCACAAGCTGGTACCTCTGCTGGCTTCTGGGTGATACACTGGTGCCAGTACCCTGTGAGCCAGGCTCATTGGCACTTGGTCTGCCTTTACTACTTCATGTTTCTCCAGAACTCTTCTCCCCATCATATGATGGGGGTGGGGTTGCAGTGAGATGTATGGGTTGAGATCTCGCTCAGAAATCCCACCATGCTCTCAGCCAGCCAGTCTCGTTTCCACAAAAATGCCTTGCCAAGAAAGTATTCAGCGCCTTCTTGCTGCTTGGCTCCAAACCAGGCCTTCCTCTGTCCTCACTTAAAGAAATGGCTTCAGGGCATTGGCTGAGGGTATAAAACACAGAAATCTTGCTGAACCTAAGTAGGTTTGTATATTGTTGATGACTGGACGGGAGGCTGCTGGAAGGCACCCAGCGCCCCAGGGAGTTGGCACCTGTGGAAGAAAGGCAAGATATAAATGGGATAAAATCAATAAATTTGTAGTAACTTGTTGCAGCAGGACTTCAGAAGACAGATTTAAACTGGGCTAGTATTTTATTTTTCTTTGCTATAGAGTTTTATTGCTTTATAATTCTAATGGTTGTACTTTATTAGCTGATGAGCTTTTAATGATTTTTATTCCATCTGTTTTTATGTGTATTGTTTTAGCTGTAAGCTGCCCGGAGGGCCTTTTTAAGTCTTTGTGGTGGGATACAAATAAAGTAGCTGAATAAATGCTGTCTCTTCCATTTACCCACCATCAGAAGGACATCCATGGCCCAAAGAAGTGGCTCTAGGCCTGGATTACTCAATCATCAGTCACCACAGCTTGTATCTCACCACCAATTCGTACATATGGGAAGGGAGCAGAAGGCAGTCTTGTCCAATTTCCCATTTCAAAACAGCACTTCTGAACCAGCAATTCCTGACCTTCTAGTTGTTGTGGGCCCCACAGTTCAGATATCATAGGCTATCCCTATTTTCACTGGAGAAATGTTGGGATGTCCCTATTCTCATCAGAGAAACATTGGAGCATATGAATCTGGAATGATTTGTCAGCCCCAAACAGACCAGGAGGAGGAGGTGGAGGAAGAGAAGGAAGAGAAGGAGCAGGTGTGGGTTTGGAAGGCAAGCAGCCAGGGTTGGAGAAGAGAGGTCTTCCCCTTGTGACTCTAGTTGTCAGAGATGGAGAAGAAGATCTGTGGGCTCTCTCCTCCACCCTTCTGGCAGTTCAGAGCCTCATCAGGGAGAGGGGAGACCTTTGAAGGAGCCAGAGGGGAGAAATGAGCAAGAGGAGGTGGTGAGGGAGCTAGAGGCAGAGGGGCAGGACACAGCATTATCACTGAGACCCAGGTGCTGCCTTCATAGGAAGAAGAAGAAGAAGAAGAAGAAGAAGAAGAAGAAGAAGAAGAAGAAGAAGAAGAAGAGTTTGGGTTTGATATCCCGCTTTATCACTACCCAAAGGAGTCTCAAAGCGGCTAACATTCTCCTTTCCCTTCCTCCCCCACATCAAACACTGAGGTGAGTGGGGCTGAGAGACTTCAGAGAAGTGTGACTAGCCCAAGGTCACCCAGCAGCTGCATGTGGAGGAACGGAGACGCGAACCTGGTTCACCAGATTACGCATCTACTGCTCTTAACCACTACACCACACTGGCTCTCACACTGGCTAGGTGGAATCAGACATATCTCCCTAGCCACATAGGGCAAGAGAGTCCTGTGAGTGGGCTCACCCCATCTCATCTTTAATAGTTTGGTTGGAGGGTCATGTTAACTCTCAGGACAACTTCATGGGGACCTCAGACACCTCATAATCTTGACTTCTGGACCTTTTGGCGGCTGCTGAACCTGTATCACTATTAGCCTGAATAAAGATATCTTCCTTATTTTCCAGGTCAGAGTTGCTGTCATGTTTGGGGATGGGAGCATGACACTAATAATATGTTCTGTAACATGAATCTTGGCCAAAGGGGGTCATTTTCAAAAGAAGACAAGGGTTCTGATACCTGCAGTCAGAATTCAACCTCTTAAAAAAAAAAAAGTGCAAGACTGGATTATGCCCCACACAGGAGGAAGTCCCAGAGGGATGCAATTCTGAGGCCTAATTATGAATCACCAAGAAAGAGAATTCCAGTATATTCCCAGGAGCCACCACTTCCCACATTCAGACGGAAAACGAGTTGTGATGCAAGACAAGGCCTTTTCTGCCCAGGTGGAATTCCTTCCCTTAAAAAAGTCTCCTTGGCTCCCTCTCTGGTAAGCTTCAGGTGAGCTCCTAAGACCTTTCTATTTTGCCAAGTTTTTGTTTTTTTTTCGTGTGAGTGAAAAATAATAAACTCCCAGTGTTTATGCTGAATTGTTTTTATCCTACTCTTGATTATGTTCTATAAAATTGATTTTAGGATTTGAGGCATTTCCTTACTTGCGCTTCTTTGATTAGATTTTTTTTTAAAGCCGTCTTGCAATTAATGTCGGGTTCAGCGCAGTAAAAATGGAGGTGTCTACCAAAACATTGTACAGTACACACATATTTCAGTATCGCAAGCTGCCAATTTCATGTTCTCACAGAACGTACTGTGGAAAAAGGGAGGGTTGCATAAATGCTAATATCAATATAATAAATAGCATGTGCAGGATATACAGTATAGGTTATGCTGCTAGGATTGCTCAAGATAATTTCCTACAATTCTTCTTATGCATTCTCAGCCATTTTCTGTGGTTTGGCACATTGACCCTGTGCAATGTGCTTACCATTGGAACAGCATCTCAAGTCCCTGGCTGGACACCAAGTGAAAAACTGTATGTCAGTTGTTGGTCATGCTCTTGGATTCTATAATAGTCCTGGCTTCACTTTCTTATGTAGTCCAGTAAGAAGCCATGCCAACAAAATATATGACATATAAATCCCAGTTGCCTTTCACGAGCAATTACTGTTTTCATTAATAAAGAGATAACAACATTCTTTTTGGCACAGGCTGGAATATATTCACATACATTGTTTTGTTTTACTTTCTGGTAAGAAAGGGGAAACTGTTCCATCCATATTTCAGGGGAAAGAAGTCACACTCCACTTTCCTATCAATGTCAAGTACTGTAAATCCCACTGTTTTCAATGGGAAAGATTTAATAATGTGCTGGGTTATTCCACAGTAATCAATAGGGTGTGAGAGTGAGACATATCATCTCTGATAATGGGTGTAGGACATAGTCCTTGTATCTAGTAACAATGAATAGCATTACCCCCCCCTCAAATTGTCTAAATTGTTCTTAAAGCCTCTCAGAGAAGCAAGTTCCATAGTTCTAACTATGCACCATATGAAGGACTTGCCTTTTCCTGATTTTTCCAATGTTCAGCTTCATGAGAGCCAGCATGGTGTAGTGGTTAAGAGCAGTGGACTCGTAATCTGGTGAACCGGGTTCGATTCCCTGCTCCTCCACATGCAGCTGCTGGGTGACCTTGGGCTAGTCACACTTCTCTGAAGTCTCTGAGCCTCACTCACCTCACAGAGTGTTTGTTGTGGGGGAGGAAGGGAAAGGAGAATGTTAGCCGCTTTGAGACTCCTTCGGGTGGTGATAAAGCGGGATATCAAATCCAAACTCTTCTTCTTCTTCTTCATTCGGTGTCCCCAAATTCTAGCTATGAGAGAGGGAGGAAAGCATTACCTCTGTTCACCATATATAATTTTATACAGTTCCATCATGCCCCTCATCCTTGTCTTTTCTCTAGGCTAAAAAGTCCCAGATGTTGCAACCACAGAAGAGTTGCCTCCACCCGTTTGAGTGATCTGCCCTTGAAATGAACGAGACCTACAAAAGCTCAACTTTTGCTGGATCAGGCCCGTGGTTTGTGGGTTTCTCAGAGAGCTGCGGGAGTTTAAAATGAAGCAATCAAGATTCCAAAACAAAAGTGTAGGAGGATAGATGAGAGATAGATTAGCGGGGAGGGGCGTGTTGGGAGGGGGGCAAAATTCTGCAGGCTTTATCCAGAACAATGCTAATAAGAAATCTCAATATGTTTAGAGAACACAAAAACTCTACAGCAGTTATGTATAATCATTATATGCTATTCAGTGTGTCCTTAAAGGACTTTGGAGTTCTTTTAAGTTTCTATGGTAACAGCTTTGTATAAAGGGTTTTTTTACCATTATACAAAAAAAAATCTGCCTTTATAATGTTATTTGTCTTCTACAGTATTTGAACATAGCATAGCCTCAGTAGAACAGCATGCCAGAGAATAGGGGCCTGTGTTGCCTTGAACTTAAGAAAAATCCTAGCCACGAAGTGAAATACATACTAAGGGCACATCTCTATTGAATTTTCTAACAAAATAACAATCTAGCGGGGGGACGACTACGACATACCATTGAATTTGGGATCAGTTGAGCTATCTCTTCCACTATGGACTTCACATGGGCATCTGCTCTTGCAAGGTTCTTCCAACATTTTACATTCCTAAAGTGGTCTAACTAGCACTTTCCGTTTTCTTACCATTCCTTAACAAACACTAGAACCCCTTCTCGGCAAACATGTTGAATAGAGATGTGCCGCTGATGAATCCAAAAAGAAACTGCCTGCATAATAAACTTCATCAACCCAGACTGTAAGTAAAGAACATGGTTGAAGTGGATTTTCTTACGGCCTAGACCAGCCTTCCCCAACCAGATGCCCATCAGATGCTGTTGGACTACAACTCCCAGCATCCCCAGCCAGCATGGCCAATGGTCAGGGGTGATGGGAGTTGTAGTCCAACAACACCTGGAAGGCACTTGATGTAGTTGGCACTCCTCAGTGTAATATAATTATAATGCTTACATTATTAAAACGTAAGATTAGTTGTTTGCCTTGTGGGGGAAAACACACACACACCCCATCTGGGCCTGGTATATGAGGCTGCATTAATCTTTAAATAAAAGAGCTCTGACATAACACTTAGTTGCCCCTGCAGTAAAATCTGTAATTTTTGTTACTTTTCTATGCTGCCTTCTTGCCAAATTTAAGGGGGGAAACCCTAACAGAAGTACAGTAAATACTAAAAAAAAGATACACATACACCATGAAATAACAGCACCAGTTTAAAAAACCAAACTGCGCATACAGAGAGAGAGAGAGGGAGAGAGAAATATCACATCTATATCATACATTTAAATATCATACATTTATAACACAATCAGTCATGGAAAGAACACTACAGTGGTACCTCGGGTTAAGAACTTAATTTGTTCCGGAGGTCCGTTCTTAACCTGAAACTGTTCTTAACCTGAGGTACCACTTTAGCTAATGGGGCCTCCCACTGCGCTGCTGCCGCACGATTTCTGTTCTCATCCTGAAGCAGAGTTCTTAACCCGAGGTACTACTTCTGGGTTAGCGGAGTCTGTAACCTGAAGCGTCTGTAACCGGAGGTACCACTGTATAGCACCTAATATTCATCAAACAAAACATGATAGGTGGCACTGCCACCCTTTTTACCAGAAGCTCTGTCTGACAAAGCAGGCTTTAGGTTCCCCGCACCTAAAGTGTAGATGTCAATTCTAAATGTTTGGCGTTGTAACCCTGTACATCTTACAAGATCCCTTGGGTGTACAGAGAGTTCCTCTGCATACACACCATACATTTAAAGCACATTTAGAGCACATGACACCCCCCAGAGTATCCTGGGAAGTATAGTTTGCCGGGGTGCTGGGAACTGTAGATGTGTAATTACAGTTCCCAGGAATATTTGGAGAAGCCGTCCGCTTTAACTTCATTGTGTGTACACAGTCTAATACTAACATCTAGCCTTTGCAGGTTTTTTAATTATTAAAAAACGGTAAAAAAAATAATACAGGTCTGAAGCTCTAGTTTTCAAATCCGCCCACAAGAAATCAACAAGTGCAATTCACTAGGAGAACACAGAATGGCAGTTTTCCTTGCAATTCTTTCCATCACGGTTTTAATGTTTTGGCTTCTGACTCCCCCTTTCTCCATGAGCGCTGTCCCCCTTTCCACGGAAAGTGCTGATTCCTCACATATCGATTCCTATGGAGCAAAAAACTGTTGTGTAAACACAACTGCCTTCCTAAAATAAAGACTTCGGATCGTTTGGAGTTTTGTGCTCTCTCCCCAAGCTTCTTTTCAAGATGCTGTGTGTCTGGCAAAGCTGTGTAGCACAACCTTACATAAATCGAACTGACGTTATTTATGATCTTGGTAACTGGGTACCAGTAAATTAAAACTACCCATTGTTTCTGGTTTCAAGTTTTACTTAAGCCAAGAAACCACTGCAGGCCAACTCACTACAAAAGGCAGAAGAAGCATGTAATCAGGTCAGCCTGTGGTTGAAGTGTCTGCACCAAAATTGTTTGCCCTGTTCTGCTCCCCTCCAACCTTAAGTGTTCATTTGAAAGCAATTAACTTCCCTGACACTCACAGTCATGAACTCCAGATGGTGAGAGGGGAACTAGTGTGCCCCTTCGGATGAAATACACAACTGTTGGGAAAGCAGAGTCATGGAGCCTCTCCTCCTGGCCATGTACAGAGCCAGCCCAAAGTAAGGTAAAGGTAAAGAAAGGGACTCCTGACCATTAGGTCCAGTCGTGACCGACTCTGGGGTTGCAGCGCTCATCTCGCTTTATTGGCCAAGGGAACCAGCGTACAGCTTCCAGGTCATGTGGCCAGCATGACTAAGCCACTTCTGGCGAACCAGAGCAGCGCACGGAAACACCGTTAACGTTCCCACCACAGCGGTACCTATTTATCTACTTGCACTGGTATGCTTCCGAACTGCTAGGTTGGCAGGAGCAGGGACTGAACAACGGGAGCTCACCCTGTCGCGGGGATTCGAACCACCGACCTTCTGATCGGCAAGCCCTAGGCTCTGTGGTTAAACCCACAGCGCCACCCGCATCCCAAAGTACCTGACTACTAAAGGTGGAGCAGCAAATGGCACACCTACCCAGAGCCATCTTTGCTATTGGTCTTAGTGGTTCGTTGCGCCAGGGCACTGGCCTCTCAGGGGCGCCCTAGCGAGTGGGGAAACTGCGCGGCTTGGCCAGCAGCCTCCCCTTTCCCTGCACACCCACCAGCTGACCAGCTGCACCCCGCCAACTATATGGCTGGCGGGCTTCCAGCTTCCTTCCCAAGTCTCCGCGGGAGGAAAGCAATCCCCGCCTCTGCATCTGCTAAAGACGACGCTGCTCCTGGTCTTTGTCCTCCTTCTGCTTCCTGGCAAAAGGCGGTGCACAGCCTTCCTGGGCTGCCTTCTTGGACGCCCTGACACTGGACAGCATGTCCACCAGCACGTTTTCCTGCTTCAACGCTGCAGCCACGCCGGGGATCAGGGCGGTGGGGGAGGCAGAGGACATTTTCCACTGTCCCCTCCCTCGTTTTGGAGTTGCCGGGGGGGGCACCGAAGGGATCTTTGCACCACGGCACCGGATATGCTTAAGACAGCCCTGCACCTACCCCTCCCAAACCTAAATGCATATTACTCAAGTTGTTTTGATGACTGAGGCAGAGCATTTCACAATTGCCTCTCCCTCTCTGGCGGTAAAAAATACATCTAGAAGTAGATTGAACAAAATAATAATAATAATAATAATAATAATAATAATAATAATAATAATGTATTATTTATACCCCACACATCTGGCTGGGCTTCCCCAGCCACTCTGGGCGGCTTCCAACAAAATATTAAAATACAGTAATGCATCAAACATTGAAAGCTTCCCCACATGACCCGGAAGCTGTATGCCGGCTCCCTCAGCCAATAAAGCGAGATGACGGTCACAACTGGACCTAATGGTCAGGGGTCCCTTTACCTTTAAACAGGGCTGCCTTCAGATGTCTTCTAAAAGTCTGGTAGTTGTTGTTCTCTTTGACATCTGGTGGGAGGGATTTCCACAGGGCGGGTGTCATTACCAAGAAGGCCCTCTGCCTGGTTCCCTGTAACTTGGCTTCTCGCAGTGTGGGAACCGCTAGAAGGCCCTTGGCACAGGACCTCAGTGTCCGGGCAGAACGATGTGGTGGAGACGCTCCTTCAGGTATACTGGACCGAGGACATTTAGGGCTTTAAAGGTCAGCACCAACACTTTGAATTGTGCTTGGAAACAGCTGCATGAGGTGGTCACCTCTCTGTACCTAACAGTAGGGCTGGCCTTGCAGAAATTTGGTATGCTCAGCCTACATAGACCCATAGAATCTTAGAGTTGGAAGAGATCCAAGAGTCATCTACTCAAACCCCCTTGCAATGCAGGAATCTTAGCTAAAGCATCCATGGCAAATGGCCATCCAACCTCTGCTTAAAAAACTCAAAGAGGCAGAGTCCACCACCTCTGTTCCACTGCCAAACAGCTCTTGCTGTCATAAAGGTTTTTTTCTGAATGTTTCTTTCTTGTAACTTGAAGCCATTGCCTTCAAGTCATACCCTCCAGAGCAGGAGAAAACAAGCAAGCTCCCTCTTCCATGTGACAGCCCATAAAATATTTGAAGATGGCTATCATATCTCCTCTTAGCCTCCTCTTTTCCAGGTAAACATACCCAGCTCCTTCAAGCGTTCTTTGTAAGGCTTCGTTACCAGACCTTTGATCATCTTGGTTGCTTTCCTCTGCATACGTTCCAGCTTGTCAACATCCTTCTTAAATTGTGGTGCCCAGAATTGGACACAGGATTCCAGGTGTGGTACTATTACTTCCCTTGATCTGGACACTATACTTGTGTCCAGATCTGGACACTAAGTGCAGAACATTACATTTGTCCCTACTGCAATTCATTTTGTTAGCTTGCACCAATTTCTCCAATCTGTTAAGATCATTTTGAATTCTGATTCTGTCTTCTGCAGCATTAGCAACCCCTCCCAGTTTGGCGTCTCTGCAAATTTGAGGAGCATCCCTTCAATTCCTTCATCCAAGTCATTTATAAAGATGTTGAACAACAACAGGCCCAGGAGAGAACCCTGCTGCACCCCACTTGTCACTTTTTTCCAGGATGACGAGGAACCATTAATGAGTACTTTTGGGTTAAGTCCGTCTACCAGCTACAAATCCACCTAACAGTTACCTCGTTCAACTCACATTTTACCAGCTTCCTCGTGAGGATATCATGAGGGACTTTGTCAAAAGCCTTACTGAAATCAAGATACACTATGTCCACAGCATTTCCCCAATCCACCAAGTTTGTAATTCCATCATGACATAAGCAATATGGCAGCAAGCAAGCAAGAATGGCAGGCCGCTTTCCTTTGCAAGTGTCCTGGTTAAATCTCCTTACAGTTTGCCTCCCGTATGAATTTCTTGCAAGGGGAAATAAGGAGGTTGCATTTCTATCATTCATAGAAATCACACGGTGTGGACCTTTCCAGGTTGCACAACTTTAGAAAACAGATAAGGAAGGTGACGTGTTTAAATTTCTAGCATGGGTGAAGGTTTGGTTTTCTCTGTAGACTTAGCATATGAATGACAGTGTTCTGGCTATCCTGCTCCAGAAATAGCTGCAGCTGTCATAACAGCCCAAGCTGGTAGAAGACACTCCAAGCCACTGAGATCACCTGGGCAATGGAGCACCTATAGATATAAAGCAGCTCTTCCAGTGAGGAGCACGGCCATATCCAGAGTGGGCAACTGACCAATTATCTAGACTCAAGAACCTACAGCACCTCCATCTTGCTAGGATTTGGAATCAGTTCATTGGCTTGCCAAAAGCCCAGGGACCAGTCCAGGGCTCCCATGCCTTTTCCTGATTCAGATGTTACAGAGAAGTAAAGCTGGGTATCATTTGGGTACTACTGATGGCGTTTCTCTTAAGATCTTCTAATGACCCACCCAACAACTTCATGCTGGTGTTAAACAGCACTGGGGACAAAGATGGCGCCCTGCATTACTCCGCAGCACAGCTTCAAGGGGATGCAGTGCCTTATCCATCTCCCAAGGCTTGCCTTCTACATTACAGTAGGCATTGTCCAATTCTCTGAGTTTTGCCTAGGCGACAGAAGCATTGGTGGAACATCTCATACCCGGCTGAGCTCTTCAGAGAGTTCCTTCCTTTTTTCATTCTAAAAACACCAGGGGGCAGCACAATTCTCCTTTCAGATACAGTATTTTGCTTTTGCTCCAGCTATCTGGGAGGCACCTGGCACAAGATCACTACAATCTACTGGTTTGTTTCTTCATAAGTCAGTTTGGACTGTATATTACACAATACCCCCCCCCCCCAGGTTCAGTTTTGCTTAGAGTAAATGTATACCCATTCCTGAAGAATAGCCAGTGATAGACACATTTTTTTATTGCAAGAGTTGCATGTATCGCAGGATACCTGTGGTTCACCAAGATGGGCGAGAAAATTAGGACTGTCCCTGGTAAGTGAGGGCAGATGGAGTGTGTATAGTAGCCAAATAATAGAATCATAGAGTTGAAAGGGACCCCAAGGGTCATCTAGTCCAACCCCCTGCAATGCAGGAATCTCGGCTAAAGCATCCATGACAGATGGCCATCCCACCTCTGCTTAAAAACCTCCAATGAGGGAGACCATTCCACTGTCAAACACCTCTTACTTTCAGGAAAAAATTCCCAAACATTTAGTCAGAATCTCCTTTCCTGTAACTTGAAGCTATTTGTTCGAGTCCTACCCTCCAGAGCAGGAGAAAACAAGCTTGTTCCTTCTTCCATGTGACAGCCCTTGATTTATTCATCCCTGTTTTATGTATACTGCAAGGTCAATTAAAGAGTGGATAGTTTTCCATGTTTCCTCCCCCCTCATTCTGTGCTAACGGGCTGCCTATTAAACTTTATGGGCTGTAATTTTGAAATCGAGATTAATTTTATGTACTTAAAAATATATATACTTATGTACATTGGCCAATGGCCAAAATAATAAAACCATAAAATGACGGCTGCTTGTAAATATAGTGGGTGTTTCAATCCACTTAATGATCGCAGAAAGAGGAGGAGCGGTTTATTCAATGATCAAGCTGCAGTAAAAGGATACGATCCTGTGAATGCAGATATCTGAGAGCATGTTTAATGTCATTCACTATTCTAGGACACAGGCTTCAAATAAATTGATAAGATAAATCCCCCTCCCACACGGACACACTTTTACTCCCCCATGATTCTTTATTGCCCCATGATTATTTATTACATTATTTATCGCACTCTTATTCCCATAATGACCCTGACCCTATGTTGGGTGAAGGGATGGTAAATGATTGAAGAGCTTCTAGCTATGTTGGTCTGCCGTAGTCAAAAAAATTTTTTAAAAAATTCCTTCCAGTAGCATCTTAGAGACCAACTAAGTTTGTTCTTTGTATGAGATTTCGTGTGCATGCACACTTCTTCAGATACACTGAAACAGAAGTCACCAGCCCTTATAGATAGTGAGAGGGTAAGGTAAAGGGACCCCTGACCATTAGGTCCAGTCGTGACCGACTCTGGGGTTGTGGCGCTCATCTCGCTTTATTGGCCAAGGTAGCCGGCGTACAGCTGGTCATGTGGCCAGCATGACTAAGCCGCTTCTGGCGAACCAGAGCAGCGCACAGAAACACTGTTTACCTTCCTGCCAGCGCGGTACCTATTTATCTACTTGTACTTTGACGTGCTTTCGAACTGCTAGGTTGGCAGGAGCTGGGACCGAGCAATGGGAGCTCACCCCGTCGCGGGGTTTTGAACCACCAACCTTCTGATCGGCAAGCCCTAGGCTCGGTGGTTTCGACCACAGCGCCACCCACGTCCCTTTAACATTACAAGCACACAAATCTATTATTTGTATCAGCTGGTTTGGGGCACATTCGCATAACAGCTGCACAACAGGGGAAAATTTGGCTTGGTACCATAAGTGTTTTTCCTCTCTGAAATACATATCTGCCTTTGAGAAGCCCCATCATGCAAGATTAATTCTCTCTCTCCCTCTCTCCCTTTTAAAATGCTAACATTCTCTACTGAAGAAGAACAATTTCCAGCACATAATTAAACTGCACTGTAGTTCAAGGCCGCAATTATTTGCTTACAATCTTGGAATGCTGGCAGTGAAGAGAGTGTTATTGTCAAGAGTATGACTGCAGTGCGGGGGTTCCTGAGGACATAAGGACTCAGGTGAACTTATTAAAACAGACTATATAAAAAGTGTATGCTTTCCATTTACTTAATAACACTCAGGTTTCCAAAGACTTTTTTTTAAAAAAAAATCATCTCATTGCCCCCATTCACCTTAAGACTTAAAGTGCTACAAAAGAAACATGTGGGGTTTTTTTGGGGGGGGGGCTTTTAAGCAGCCCCATGCTCTTTGAAATTCAGACAACTGGAGCTTCAAAGCGCAGCATCACCTATGTCTCTATGATGTCAGGTGACTGACAGGTGGGTGGCCCCAACCACCTTGAAGAGTTGACACACCAGAGGTGGGGAGATAATGGCCCATAAAGACTGCCACAACATAACCAATTACCCTCCAAAATAAGAGCCAGAGGTCTGGGTAAATAGATGCCTATCATCTAAAAGCAGACAATGATGGTGTCAGATGTGCCTCCCTGGGGAAAGCATTCCACAAAAATGGAGCCACCACTGAAAAGGCTCGTTCTCATGTAGCCATTCTCTGCACCTCCCTCAGAGGGAGCAAACAATAATGAATTTATTACCCAAGTGCTGATCCTTAGAGATCCAAAAACACAAGAGGGGGAAGAGCTTGATTTGGACTGACTTAATTGACATGAACCCTACGGGCCTGTCGGGATCAGTTATACCTTTGCAGGCTCAGATGGATGGGAACAGGCTCACTTGCCCAGAAGGAGTGTCTCAGGGGTAAGCTTGCCATGTCTTGTCTTTAAAAGCCTGGCAAAGGGGGTATGGAAACTTGTTGGGACATCTCCATTGCTTCCATCCAGTTCTGATCTTCTTGCCTAGTTCTTGAACTCCTGACTCATACTGCTATGCCTGCTGCAGTACAGCTTCTGGTCTGAATAAAAGCCTCTCTGTCCCGGAATGGCGGACGCCGGAAAGAGAACCCGCTCGGCCGCGCACGGGGTTTCCAAAACCCTGACGGGGAAAACCATCACCCTCGAGGTTGAACCATCTGATACTATAGAAAATGTCAAAGCCAAGATTCAGGATAAGGAAGGAATTCCTCCTGATCAACAGCGATTGATTTTTGCTGGGAAACAATTGGAAGATGGGCGCACTCTGTCTGATTATAACATTCAAAAGGAGTCGACCCTTCACCTTGTGCTGAGACTTCGTGGTGGAGCAAAGAAGAGAAAGAAGAAGTCTTACACCACTCCTAAGAAGAATAAGCATAAGAGAAAGAAGGTGAAACTCGCTGTCCTTAAGTACTATAAGGTGGATGAGAATGGGAAAATCAGCCGCCTGCGGCGCGAGTGTCCCTCCGAGGAATGTGGGACTGGAGTATTCATGGCTAGCCACTTTGACAGACATTACTGTGGCAAGTGCTGCTTGACATACTGCTTCAACAAACCAGAAGACAAGTAAATGTGTCTATTGTAATAATTAAAAGTTGCTTTGAATTAAAAAAAAAAAAAAAGAATAAAAGCCTCTCTGTCATCATGCTTTAGGTGGGAGTCAAGATAGTAACTCCCAGATAGATAGATAGATAGATAGATAGATAGATAGATAGATATAGATGATATAGATATAGATATAGATATAGATATAGATATAGATATAGATATAGATATAGATATAGATATAGATATAGATATAGATATAGGATATCTCACTTAGTCGCATTGTTAGAATCACTTCATGATGGGGAATTGTGATGTCCCCCCTATTCATGTTGAACTTACATTGATTGGGGGTAGTAATGTGACTACTGTGTACAGTGGTACCTCGGGTTACATACACTTCAGGTTACATACGCTTCAGGTTACAGACTCCGCTAACCCAGAAATATTACCTCGGGTTAAGAACTTTGCTTCAGGATGAGAACAGAAATCATGCTCCGGCGGCGCGGCAACAGCGGGAGGCCCCATTAGCTAAAGTGGTGCTTCAGGTTAAGAACCGTTTCAGGTTAAGTACGGACCTTCAGAATGAATTATATTCTTAACCCGAGGTACCACTGTAATGGAGACTAATTTTGGACCAAGATCTGGATCCTGTGTGGGTAAATGAATTGAATAAAAACTGATTTCAGTGATCTGGAAAAGGGTGCAAGTTAATTTTAGGATTTGAGGAAAGGGGTGATTTGGATGGAAAATCAATAGGCTTGGCTTGTGTGAAATTTAATTACAGTATTTATGCTTTAATAAATAAATAAATGCCTATATACATAGATATTTGCACATTCAAATTTATTTATTTTTTTGCAAATTAGAGATGCACCGTGTTGCCTTTTTTGTTGGCATTGTGCAGGTGGCTATCCTAACTATGTCATTCATGCCTTGCCAGAGGTATCTAGCTAGTTACTGATGAAAGCAAAATGCTAGATCCAACTAGGAGCGGGTAAGAAATTTTATCTGGTTTGGATTTTAATGCAAGTCTATCTAGTTCTCACTTCCTAAAACAATCGGTGAACCAAAATATAGCTAAATGTGCACTTCTGTGAATTTTGTAATGCAATTCTCCAACCGAAGCAAGTGTACAAAAATGGGTACATTTGGGGGGGTGAACAAAAATGCATATATTACAATATTATGCATTATGTTAGGGAGAATTGCTTGCAAAAATGTATACAGCCAGCAAAATTACATTAAGAAATGTGTAACAGGAGAAATTTGCACTAAAATGCTGGCGAAATTTTCATCAGGACTTAAATATATATATATATATATATTAAAAAATGCAAACTGATGCAGGTATGTGGAGAGCTGAACCTAAACACTGGAAAAACAAGAAACTGAGAAAAACTGAAATTCATAAATTAGTCATTCGTAGGTCAGACGGATTCTTGGTCTGATGCAGGAGGACTCTCCTTACGTTCTCCTAAAGACATATTCCCCTTGTTTGCATGTGTCAATAGAGTGCTGGGTCCTTGGAGCACTTGGAAAGAATTGCAGCCAGTTTTCTGAGCAAGTTCACTGGAAATAGGGAAGGAATGTTACGCCTGCAGCCCTCTCCTGTTCAACCTTCAGCAAAACACAAGTCAAGAGGCAAGGGGGTTAAGCAGTAAATAAGCCAAGACCGCAAGCGTCCTGCCTTTCTTTTGAGAAGAAATATTTAAAATTCTTAATCACCAGAGGGGATTTCTGAAATAAACACTTTTGCGAAAACAAACAAACAGCAGTCGCATACAAGAGAATGGTGGAAACACAACCCCAAGCGCTGCGGAATGAGATGTTTATGACTGAATGAACAGAGGCAAGAAAATGGGATGGGGGAATGAGCAGCAGTTGCAAGAAGCCCTGTACAAGAAGTTCCCTCCAGCTTGTCAGCATGTGTAGAGAACAAACAGCAAGCTCGAATCGAGGGATGGCTCATTGACAAAACACAGAATTGTGTTATAGTTGACCTGAACCAACAGCACTGATTGGAGAAGAGACTCCGGGGAGCTGGAAATGTCTGGAAATTAGCTGAAGGAAATTGATGGAGAGGTTGTGTGTGTGTGCATGCACGCACGTGTTTAAGAAACATGTTTTAATATGATTTCTCTCTGGAGTCAAAAAATAAAACCTGGAATGAAGGACAAACAATCATAGCAGTTGGAAGAAAATATTAAAACTTTGTGAAAACAATATATTCTTTCTGAAATAGCTGGAAATAAAACGCAAAGAAACAAAAACAAACCACAAAATAAAATATAGTGGGCACCGACCAACAGTTGTCTAGAAAACAACTTGTTTGTTTAAACCGGCTCTTGTCAACTTCCAGTTACTTGGGACCAGAGCTCCCATTGGCCTCGACCATTGGCTGTGCTGCCTGGGGCTGATGGGAACTGTAGTCCAACAACATCTGAAGGGCATGAAGATGGGAAAGGCTGGTCTAGATAGTAAGAAAACCCACTCTAATCAGGGGCATTGGGCAGGATCTGTAGCTTGTGAGGAAACCCTTTGGGTGTGCTTGAAGGCCACATTCATACCAAATATTTAAAGCTCTATGATAGCACTTTAAACTGACATGGCCTCTGCCAAATATTTCCGGGAGCTGCAGTTTGTAAGGGTGCCATTAGTAGACCCCTATTCAGAGGTATAATTCCAGAGTTCATTGGGAAGAGGGATAGACTGTTAAACCACTGCATCCTGGGAGAGCAACTCTCAGCACTTTTTACAAACTACAGCTCCCAGAATTCTTTGGGGGAAGCTACAACTGTTTAAAGTGCCATCATAAGGCATTTAAATTATGGTGTGGATGTGACCTAAGCCTTGGCCCTAGCTGAGAGGGCTGCTGGTACCACATGTCACACACCCAGGTTGCTAGCAGAACCCACAGGAGCTGCCCACGATCTGGGTGGGGTTTAACTTTGGCAGCACCTTCCTGTTTACCCATCAGGTGGACTGGGCAGGCAGGCACTGGCTAGCAGACAGAGCTGCCTGGCAGATAAATCCATAGCCCTGTGCTGTGCCAAACTCTGACATGTTGTAAAAAGAGGAGTTTGGGTTTGATATCCCGCTTTATCACTACGCTAAGGAGTCTCAAAGCAGCTAACATTCTCCTTTCCCTTCCTCCCCCACAACAAACACTCTGTGAGGTGAGTGAGGCTGAGAGACTTCAAAGAAGTATGACTAGCCCAAGGTCACCCAGCAGCTGCATGTGGAGGAGCGGGGACGCGAACCCAGTTCACCAGATTACGAGTCCATCGCTCTTAACCACTACACCACACTGGCTCTCCAGGATTCAAATTATGGCCATGTTCAACCCACACTCTTGTTCTGGACTACAACTCCGTCAGATGTGGCCATTGGCCATTCTGTCAGGGGCTGATGGGAGATGCAGTCAAAAACATCTGGAGGGCACCAGTTTGATGAAGGCTAGTTTAAAAACCGGCATCCGTTCCAAATGTCCGCATTCACTTAACTGAGAGTGAGTCTTCTGGCTCCCTGCAGCTGGTCATTATTGCTCCTGTAGAATCAGATCAGTACTGAAGAATAGGCCATAGCTTGGGGGGGGGGGAGCTTTTTCCCACTTTACAGAGGAAGTGCCCTTTATTTGAAGGAATCACTATCTGAAGGACTGCCCTGTCTAAGTTCCAGTTGAAAGATAAATAACTCTAAGAAGGGAGAGCAGGTGGGTTTTGAAGCTGAAGGGGTCACAGGAAAGAAAGTGGTCCAGGGCCCACTTTTATACAAGGACCACATAATGTTCATTATATGCTAGCAATGTGGCACAACCTGTTCTTTGGAACTCCCTGCCCATTGATATGAAGCAGGTACCTTCACTCTATTGTTTTTAGCACCTGCTAAAAATGTTTTTTGTTTCAGCAAACCTACCTGGCAGGTAATTGTAACATGCAAATTTTATTATGTACAGTGTTTTTAAGATTGCTGGTTTTATTCACATTTTAGAATTATGTTAACTCATTTTTAATGTTTGTTTTCATTAGTGTTCTTAACAGATATTTTAGATTGTAAGTTGCTGAGAGGGTTTTTATTGAGTAGGTAGGATACACATTTTCTCAAATAAATAAATAAAAATTCTGAGGTTGGCTCTCCTTCTGTTGTTTGACAATGATCATAAGAA